>NC_137462.1:246316209-246702844 GCF_964235325.1 Thermobia domestica
CTGTCCTTAGCCAACTGAATTCAGTTTCCACTTTGTATTCCTTCTTCTGCAAGATCCATCTTAGCCCCGGACTGACAGAATGCATTAACTCTTAAGCACTCTTTTAAGCATTTGCCCGCAATGCAATGCGAAGAAAATGCTGATACTCACAAGATACATTCGCGAAGTGTCCCCTCGGGATACGTCTAAAATTGATTCAAGTGCAAAGTTCTCCGCGGCCCAATGCGTATTGTACTAATTTTTAGCGGCCCATAAGGGTAATTTGCATATTTATGGGCCTTCATATATCCGGAATTCAATTAACCACTACTATAAAGCTCGGTCACAAAATTGTTTTAGTTTCTTTGAATATAATTGGACATGAATGTGGGCATATGCAAAACAAATTGGATCTTAAGTACTGATTCTCTCACACGTGTTACCCATTCCAACTGCCATGTTGGATCCACCATATTGGATTAAACTTTCGGTTTTTCAAATGGGAATAGGTGCATGTGAATGGGAATGGGAATATGTACTTCAAATTCATATAAAATTTTCTCGGAAATTCATTGGTGCAGTTAATTTTAACGTAGCTTAGGCACTTCACGAATGTTGAACCAAATATAAAGTTGTGCATGGTCCTGTGTGTATATGTAATCTTTTACGCGATTTATCGCTGACGAAATATTCTCTGAATAAATACATACATACACACAGACGTAAATACGGAAATGATAGGTCTTCACACAAATCTGGTCGTATCTGGATTTACATTAGGCATTTTGACCGTAATAGAATACTTCCTTGTTATAAT
This sequence comes from Thermobia domestica, assembly GCF_964235325.1. Classification (NCBI taxonomy): domain Eukaryota; kingdom Metazoa; phylum Arthropoda; class Insecta; order Zygentoma; family Lepismatidae; genus Thermobia; species Thermobia domestica. Next base: position 246,317,006 of record NC_137462.1, read on the forward strand.
ATAACATGAAAGTAAGAACAGTCACTCACAGAAATGTAATAAGATTATAACATCAATGTTGTAAAGAGTTTGTTTAACCTACAGTCAGTGGCGTATTTACGATTTTGTTTCGGGGGCTTTGCAAACTCTATTTCTAGAAATATGAAAATTCTGCAAAATATTTCATTTACTTTAAGATAGTAAATAAAATTTTGGGGGGCTTAAGCCACGAAAAGTTAAAGTCCTCTCTCCTTTCTCCTTGAATAAGCCTATGATTGTGATCATCCAAGAACAATTGATGTAATATCTTACATATATACTAGTAACCTAACAATGCAACAAATTTTGAGTAGAGGCAATTTCAGTAGTATATTTCTTGTCTTCAATATTAGAGACGAGACCGAGACTCAGCTTGGTCTCGTCTCGAATCAAAAGTGTGTATCTCGGTCTCGTCTGAAGCAAGTTTTAATATGCAACGACGCAACGAGGCTAGTTGTCACTCGAGGCAAGAACTCGCCTTAATCCTCCTCCCTTGAACAACCAAACCAAAATGCTCCCCATTGGCATCACACACTGATTCTCCTGTTCCATTTTTTCTTCAAGTCGTAAAGATTGATTTCAAAGTTGCAGTACATAATTTATTTTTTAGTACAAGATAAAACACCAAATAATTAGTATATTTAATTGTCAAATAATCTGACAGTAGCATGCTTGACATATTCTTACAGTCTTATCATAATAACTGCAAATCACAATGTTTTGGAATTATACTCTTTTTGCAAATTCTTAAATCGGTATAAGTTAAATAAAAACACAAAAATCTGGAACTAAAATTTAACTTTGCGGGCTCTTTTGATTACAAAAGTTTTTACAACGTCCTTAAAAGATAGCTTTGAAGCTAACTTATGCTCTACGGATATGATGCTAAGGTTGGTGAGTCGTTGTTGTTCTGTTAAGTTTTTGAGGTATTGTTTTTTTTTTTTTTATGATCTTTAGTTCGCTAAAATTCCTTTCCTTGCCTTATAGTAAAAATAAGTATTTGCCAAGGTTTGCGCCCAATAATCCGGCCCTCATGACACAAGTCCCGTTTGCTCCTCCTTTGTTACGTCACTGTTAATATGTTAATTCTCGATACCATCCTTGTATGTCATGAATATACACAGGCAAGGATAAAAATTAGTTTCGATGGAAATGAATTATGCAACGAGTTCACTGTTTTGAAATCTATAATATCAACACTTGACAGGAAGGATAATAATAACCGTTTTAGATTATGAAGAGTGTTTAAAAATACTGGAGTATATTCTCGATATACCAGTCAGCAATGCATATGTCGAACGAGTGTTTAGTGTAATAAAAGCTTTATGGTTAGATAACATACACAATGTCAATGGAACTTCTAATGGTCGAAATGTGTGTTGAGATGAGCGCAAAATGACCTATCAATTTTTCTACAAAAAAGGACTTTAAAAATATGAGGAATAAACTCTGCCAAATATAGCAAAAAGGATCAAGCGATTCCATATCAATTTGTTATAAGCAAGCAATATTCATTTTTTTAAAAAACGGGATATGGATATCCATGACGATGTTAACAGATCAATTTCATTACGGAACTCGTCCCACTTTTATATGATTTTGTGTTTAGCGTTCCTTTCAGCAACGAGGCTATAGGAGACGTGGACATATAGCTTAACGTGGAATTCAAACATCATCTTCCGTCAGGAATCAAACCAAGGTCTCTCACGCCAAAGCCGCGTACGCTAACCGCTTAGCTATGAGGCAGTTCACAAATTCGTCCGAGATAGTCCTCTAGCTATCTATTACAAAAAAACAAACTCAAAAATTCGTTTTCGTTCAAAAGTTATGTGAAGAAACCTACACACGTACTAACAATACAATCTAATGTCCCGCTCCATGATCCTAATAAGATACGCGACTATAATAACTCATGTTTGTATATTATTATTATTATTATTATTATTATTATATAGGCAGAGTCTAGGTTTGGTTAGTGGTAAGGATAGTGTAAGTAACAGTGAACTAAATATTAGAAGTAACGTTGCTTATAACAAAAAAAATCAAATTTGTATTCAGTTACACAAATACTATTGGTCTTGCCTTCAGCTCGATCTACAAGGGTGGTTATGTATAGTTGCCATGTGTACCTCTCTTACTTCCAGTATGTTCACATACGCTACCGCATATACTGTTACAGGAATCCAAAAGTTAAATTTTTATTTGGACAGTCCTTCCGTACATAAAATCTAAATACATATGCCAGAGTATTCATTCGACATTCCTACTACATCATTCGATATACCCACCGAACAAAATTCCTTTAGTCATAGCCCTGTGCGAAATACTTGTAGAATACGAAAAATATAAGATTGACTTTTGTAGAAAATAATACAGGGTGGGGCAAATAAAAGTGGCCCGGAGAACAGAGTTTCAGGGTACAAAGAAACATAGCAAAGGAAAGGAAATAGTTTGCTAACCTGCTTATAGCAGGTGTTCAAAATGACCAGCATTCATCTCTTGGCACTTTTGGGCCCCGGTCAGGAAGTTGCAGAAGGCAGATCGAAGCTGGGCTGATGGAATTGCTGCAATGTCATCAGAAATGTTCTACTGCAGTCCTTGAAGACTATGAGGGTTGTTGCGATACACCTTAGACTTGAGGTTTCCCTACAAAAATTAATCGAACACGAACAGATCAGTTGGCCGGGGTGGTGTGCCGCGTCACGCGGTGTGGTTCCATGCATACATTCACATCCAAATGTATCCACTCGTCCGGGCCACTTTTATTTGCTCCACCATGTATATGCTGTATTATAAAAACAAGATTTGCAAATCATGCAAGTCGTAAAAATTTCTTTAATTCACGAAAGTGTAAATTCTTTACGGCCATAAATGCTATCCCAGAAACTGCTGTCACATAAGAATGTGGGTACAATTAATATATAACGAATTCTTAAATATACGTTATATAAAAGGATTGAACTCAAACATTTGTAAAATAACTAAATGGAAATCTTCAACAATACTTACTAAAAGTAGGGATGGTACCGAGACCGAGACGGACTTTTATATACCGAGACGAGACCGAGACCGAGACGGACTTTTACATACCGAGACGAGACCGAGACAGACCTCTATAAATCGAGACGAGACCTTGGTCAGTCTCGAAAGTCTCGGTCTCGTCTCGAATATTGAGTTATTTTGCCTTTACTCAAAATTTGTTTCGCTGCTGTGTGAGATAATATGGGAACAGTTGACTGAGGTACAGTGGCGTATTTAGGGGTAGGTGTCGGGTTCAAGCCCCTCCCGAAATAAATTTATGATCATTTTTTCGCATTGCACGTACAACGCAAATGTTTCTTACCCGTTCCTCAAGCTTCTACCGAAACAAATCCACTGTTGTTGTATATAACCCTCTTTCTCTCTCACACACACATTCTGTATATATATATATATATATATATATATATATATATATATATATATATATATATATATATATATATATATTTAAAATGCTGAAAATTTGTAACATATTGTGTGAAATATTGAAGGGTAAATTCTTCTAGATACTCTGCAATACCACTAGATAAACAAGCAGTATTGCCAACGCAAAATAAAGTTGTATTTTCTCAAATTGCACTATGTAAGGTATAACCTATTTCTAATTTAGATATTAAATAAAACCACAATACCACATACATTATTCAGTCTAACAAAGGACAATACAGTATCACCAACATCAACATTTTGGAGATCTCTAATAACTCAAATGGCATAGACGGTGCAATGTGCATCATTTGTATCTTAGCGCCAAATACTATGATCATGGTATAATGTATTTCGAATGAATGAAGGATCAAAGTTACAAGAAATGAAAAATTTAACTTTTTCTAAAGACTTCACTTCAAAAACGTGCTGACATATCACGTCTCATCATGTAGATGCTTCCAAAAGACTTAAGTGATCATAATGTCACTTACAACAATTATTGTTCCAAACCGTTTCAGAGATAGAAAACACATGGATAGTGATTGTTGTACTGCTTAAAATAACGTATTTGTGTTAAATTTTTATAATAATTGTTGCTTTAGTTTGTTTCTATAACATTACAACAATAATTTTTAGTGGTTTTAATTACAAGTCGCAGTTCCATTATTTTAAGCAGTGTTGCCAACTTAATTAAATTGGTAAATTTTATTCTAAATATAGTGCAAATAACGTAGCTAATCTGCAAAATATTTTAAAATTACTCGTAATTTGTTTTATGGTGCAAGAATGTTTTCAAAAGACGATGTTTTTCGTAGTCTTTATAATGTTAATGTTAATGTCAAAGTTTTGGTTCCAGCAATACATGTAAATGCAAATTGTTACTGAAATTAAATGTAACTAACAACTTTTCAGTAACCCTAGTTGTTTCCCTAAGCCTTAATCGTGATGTACACAAAACCATGGTTAATTAAAAGTTCTAATTACACCCTAGTTACATTTCACTTGTTTTAGTTTGACCACCGACCATCTAAAATTCGATCCATACCATAGCTGTATGCAGTTATTCAAGGACTTACAGTTAGTAATACACATTGAGTTGATTTTTGGTTTGTTTTGTTTTAGCTTAATGTCCCACGATTATGCTAGGGCGTCTAAAGGAGACGTGGAGCTAATGATTATAATGGAATCCGAACCACTTCGGTCGTTCAACTGTACTCCCACCGGAAATCGAATTCGGGACCACTCGAACCGAAGTCAGGCGTGCTCGCCACTAGACCAAATGGAGTCCTCACATCGTGTTGATTTAAATTATTGAGTCAGTGTTGTCAGATTCGAAGATCAAAAACTAGCGTATCTGTGCTCCAAAAGTAGCGGATTGAACAATGTGTAGGACAAATATATATACAGTAGAAATGAATTATTTGGCAACTAATGACTGGTACTAATGAAATGATTTTTAATATGGACTGGAAAATGTGCTGGACATGATCAATGAACAAAAACAATTCTAGACAGGATACCACGAGATAAAAACAGCCTAGAAAACGTTCTTGTACAAGAAGGTTTGACGAAATCAAGAACAACTGGGGAGTAACCTGAGAAAGAATTGCTCAAGATAACTTAGTTGTAGAGAAGACTTGGAAAGACCTTCATCCAGCAGTGGGTTGATAATGGTTGGTTATGATTATGGTTATGATTTTATTATATCTGGACCTCGGAGATAAACTAAACCAAGTTTTAATTTCGTAATTTTACAGGAGAAGCGAAAAACCGGTTTCTTAAGTAAGACCTATAGTACTGCTTTTCAAACTATACTAAGTAGTTACGAAGTAATAGGATGTTTTTAGACTTATATTATTACACCACTAGAAAGAACATAGTATAAAAGAGTATTGTTAAATCAATTTCGACCAAAAAGTGACTTTGCATAGTCTACCACTAAAGTTCATATATATAACTTTTATTGGGTAATGTAGGGTAAAAACGGATCCAAAATTTAACGAAATTCGTACAGCGAAAAAAAATATATTTTTGACTCTTCATATTGCAGCAAAACTACGAAAATTAATAGAAAAGAAAACTAGAAAGTTAAAAATCACTCGTATTGCCGGGACAGAGAAAATAGATACACATAGCTCGAATTACCTATATGCTTATATAATATGTATATCCATGCTTTGCAAGTAATTTTCAATCAATATAAAATTTCAACATAATGAACGCACAATTAGTTTTCTCGAATAAAGATCACATGCACCGCTGAGAGCTCAGGAATAAGCTTAATCTATGTTACGGCACTGGATATATGCTTATGTAATACATTACGACCTTATGAACTTGTATAAGAAACATAATATACTTAAAGTGAGACGCGAACCATACGAAACATCGGACTTTGAATCTAACTTGTTTGGTGATCCAACCCGAGACCTCAGATAGCAAAGATGAGTGCCGTAGCTCCCACCACAAGGTTAAGAAAGTTCCTGTTTTAAAGTGTCAATTAAACACTGAGATGTGAAACGGTAATAAAGCATTTGATCTTTTGAAACAAAATATATTGTAGTAATAATTTACTCTATTTGTTAAGGTAATGAATATGAAAGTCAAAGCAGAATGTATTGGACAGGGTTGGCTGGTTTAAACCAAGGTGGTTTAAATCAGCTGTTTTTTTTTCTTCAAAAAACCCAACTGGTTTAAACAAAAAAAAAAAAAAAAGAACGAAAAATGCTTTAAATCGTGTGAACTTCATGGTGACGTTTCCACATATCAAACCATCCGCATTACGTTTATCTACTTTCCACCTTTTAATCAAGGGGTCCTGTGTTTAATTCTCGGTTGAACTACAACCCATCTTTCAAGTGTAAACCAAGTAGCGATTCGAGGTGTTCCTCTAAGCGAAAGTCTTCTCCGTGATAACCTTGGTATTTCATAAGGATGTTAAGCCTAAACATACTAAATGAAACCAAATTATATATTTCTACTTGCCTGAATGCCTGTTTTATAAAGAAGCCAAGGTTGCTTAAATATATTGATAGAAATTGGCAAAATTTATGAACTGCCTACGCAGCTTCCAACATCAGCTTGAATTTGACTGTTTTAATTTTATTGAATGATATCTACATACCAAATTTGTAATTTATTACCTCAGTTTTAGCGTAGTGATTATGGTATGTTGACCTTAAAATTGTATATACAAATACACTTAAAGTAATAACAGGATTTTCCCAATGGCTAAGGCGGGAGTTTCCCTATTTATTTATAATTCTGTATAATGTTTTTACTTGTGTAACTGTTTATCTTTTTGTCCTTCTGAAATGACTCTTGACAATTATATTAACAAGTAGTCCTATGTAAAGATCAGTACAACGTATTTTTTATCAGGAGTCCTTCGTACTGTAAGTCGGCAATCGCATTTGTGACCAATTAGTCCCGGTTTCGTGTCTAAATGGACAATTTCTCTTGGATGTAAGCCGAAAAGCGGTTTGGATTCCGCTTTAAACTTATGTGACCCCTTCCAGCATAATCTTGCTGTTGCATAATAACACCAAGGCGAAACAAACTAATTTCTGTCCATATTTAATATAAATACATACAGTAAATTATTTAAACCTAAAAAAACCTGGTTTAAACAAAAAAATGTTTTTTTTTCAATAAAAAACATGGTTTTGCCAACCCTTGTGGTTCCATGCATACATTCACATCCAAATGTATCCACTCGTCCGGGCCACTTTTATTTGCTCCACCATGTATATGCTGTATTATAAAAACAAGATTTGCAAATCATGCAAGTCGTAAAAATTTCTTTAATTCACGAAAGTGTAAATTCTTTACGGCCATAAATGCTATCCCAGAAACTGCTGTCACATAAGAATGTGGGTACAATTAATATATAACGAATTCTTAAATATACGTTATATAAAAGGATTGAACTCAAACATTTGTAAAATAACTAAATGGAAATCTTCAACAATACTTACTAAAAGTAGGGATGGTACCGAGACCGAGACGGACTTTTATATACCGAGACGAGACCGAGACCGAGACGGACTTTTACATACCGAGACGAGACCGAGACAGACCTCTATAAATCGAGACGAGACCTTGGTCAGTCTCGAAAGTCTCGGTCTCGTCTCGAATATTGAGTTATTTTGCCTTTACTCAAAATTTGTTTCGCTGCTGTGTGAGATAATATGGGAACAGTTGACTGAGGTACAGTGGCGTATTTAGGGGTAGGTGTCGGGTTCAAGCCCCTCCCGAAATAAATTTATGATCATTTTTTCGCATTGCACGTACAACGCAAATGTTTCTTACCCGTTCCTCAAGCTTCTACCGAAACAAATCCACTGTTGTTGTATATAACCCTCTTTCTCTCTCACACACACATTCTGTATATATATATATATATATATATATATATATATTTAAAATGCTGAAAATTTGTAACATATTGTGTGAAATATTGAAGGGTAAATTCTTCTAGATACTCTGCAATACCACTAGATAAACAAGCAGTATTGCCAACGCAAAATAAAGTTGTATTTTCTCAAATTGCACTATGTAAGGTATAACCTATTTCTAATTTAGATATTAAATAAAACCACAATACCACATACATTATTCAGTCTAACAAAGGACAATACAGTATCACCAACATCAACATTTTGGAGATCTCTAATAACTCAAATGGCATAGACGGTGCAATGTGCATCATTTGTATCTTAGCGCCAAATACTATGATCATGGTATAATGTATTTCGAATGAATGAAGGATCAAAGTTACAAGAAATGAAAAATTTAACTTTTTCTAAAGACTTCACTTCAAAAACGTGCTGACATATCACGTCTCATCATGTAGATGCTTCCAAAAGACTTAAGTGATCATAATGTCACTTACAACAATTATTGTTCCAAACCGTTTCAGAGATAGAAAACACATGGATAGTGATTGTTGTACTGCTTAAAATAACGTATTTGTGTTAAATTTTTATAATAATTGTTGCTTTAGTTTGTTTCTATAACATTACAACAATAATTTTTAGTGGTTTTAATTACAAGTCGCAGTTCCATTATTTTAAGCAGTGTTGCCAACTTAATTAAATTGGTAAATTTTATTCTAAATATAGTGCAAATAACGTAGCTAATCTGCAAAATATTTTAAAATTACTCGTAATTTGTTTTATGGTGCAAGAATGTTTTCAAAAGACGATGTTTTTCGTAGTCTTTATAATGTTAATGTTAATGTCAAAGTTTTGGTTCCAGCAATACATGTAAATGCAAATTGTTACTGAAATTAAATGTAACTAACAACTTTTCAGTAACCCTAGTTGTTTCCCTAAGCCTTAATCGTGATGTACACAAAACCATGGTTAATTAAAAGTTCTAATTACACCCTAGTTACATTTCACTTGTTTTAGTTTGACCACCGACCATCTAAAATTCGATCCATACCATAGCTGTATGCAGTTATTCAAGGACTTACAGTTAGTAATACACATTGAGTTGATTTTTGGTTTGTTTTGTTTTAGCTTAATGTCCCACGATTATGCTAGGGCGTCTAAAGGAGACGTGGAGCTAATGATTATAATGGAATCCGAACCACTTCGGTCGTTCAACTGTACTCCCACCGGAAATCGAATTCGGGACCACTCGAACCGAAGTCAGGCGTGCTCGCCACTAGACCAAATGGAGTCCTCACATCGTGTTGATTTAAATTATTGAGTCAGTGTTGTCAGATTCGAAGATCAAAAACTAGCGTATCTGTGCTCCAAAAGTAGCGGATTGAACAATGTGTAGGACAAATATATATACAGTAGAAATGAATTATTTGGCAACTAATGACTGGTACTAATGAAATGATTTTTAATATGGACTGGAAAATGTGCTGGACATGATCAATGAACAAAAACAATTCTAGACAGGATACCACGAGATAAAAACAGCCTAGAAAACGTTCTTGTACAAGAAGGTTTGACGAAATCAAGAACAACTGGGGAGTAACCTGAGAAAGAATTGCTCAAGATAACTTAGTTGTAGAGAAGACTTGGAAAGACCTTCATCCAGCAGTGGGTTGATAATGGTTGGTTATGATTATGGTTATGATTTTATTATATCTGGACCTCGGAGATAAACTAAACCAAGTTTTAATTTCGTAATTTTACAGGAGAAGCGAAAAACCGGTTTCTTAAGTAAGACCTATAGTACTGCTTTTCAAACTATACTAAGTAGTTACGAAGTAATAGGATGTTTTTAGACTTATATTATTACACCACTAGAAAGAACATAGTATAAAAGAGTATTGTTAAATCAATTTCGACCAAAAAGTGACTTTGCATAGTCTACCACTAAAGTTCATATATATAACTTTTATTGGGTAATGTAGGGTAAAAACGGATCCAAAATTTAACGAAATTCGTACAGCGAAAAAAATATATTTTTGACTCTTCATATTGCAGCAAAACTACGAAAATTAATAGAAAAGAAAACTAGAAAGTTAAAAATCACTCGTATTGCCGGGACAGAGAAAATAGATACACATAGCTCGAATTACCTATATGCTTATATAATATGTATATCCATGCTTTGCAAGTAATTTTCAATCAATATAAAATTTCAACATAATGAACGCACAATTAGTTTTCTCGAATAAAGATCACATGCACCGCTGAGAGCTCAGGAATAAGCTTAATCTATGTTACGGCACTGGATATATGCTTATGTAATACATTACGACCTTATGAACTTGTATAAGAAACATAATATACTTAAAGTGAGACGCGAACCATACGAAACATCGGACTTTGAATCTAACTTGTTTGGTGATCCAACCCGAGACCTCAGATAGCAAAGATGAGTGCCGTAGCTCCCACCACAAGGTTAAGAAAGTTCCTGTTTTAAAGTGTCAATTAAACACTGAGATGTGAAACGGTAATAAAGCATTTGATCTTTTGAAACAAAATATATTGTAGTAATAATTTACTCTATTTGTTAAGGTAATGAATATGAAAGTCAAAGCAGAATGTATTGGACAGGGTTGGCTGGTTTAAACCAAGGTGGTTTAAATCAGCTATTTTTTTTTCTTCAAAAAACCCAACTGGTTTAAACAAAAAAAAAAAAAAAAGAACGAAAAATGCTTTAAATCGTGTGAACTTCATGGTGACGTTTCCACATATCAAACCATCCGCATTACGTTTATCTACTTTCCACCTTTTAATCAAGGGGTCCTGTGTTTAATTCTCGGTTGAACTACAACCCATCTTTCAAGTGTAAACCAAGTAGCGATTCGAGGTGTTCCTCTAAGCGAAAGTCTTCTCCGTGATAACCTTGGTATTTCATAAGGATGTTAAGCCTAAACATACTAAATGAAACCAAATTATATATTTCTACTTGCCTGAATGCCTGTTTTATAAAGAAGCCAAGGTTGCTTAAATATATTGATAGAAATTGGCAAAATTTATGAACTGCCTACGCAGCTTCCAACATCAGCTTGAATTTGACTGTTTTAATTTTATTGAATGATATCTACATACCAAATTTGTAATTTATTACCTCAGTTTTAGCGTAGTGATTATGGTATGTTGACCTTAAAATTGTATATACAAATACACTTAAAGTAATAACAGGATTTTCCCAATGGCTAAGGCGGGAGTTTCCCTATTTATTTATAATTCTGTATAATGTTTTTACTTGTGTAACTGTTTATCTTTTTGTCCTTCTGAAATGACTCTTGACAATTATATTAACAAGTAGTCCTATGTAAAGATCAGTACAACGTATTTTTTATCAGGAGTCCTTCGTACTGTAAGTCGGCAATCGCATTTGTGACCAATTAGTCCCGGTTTCGTGTCTAAATGGACAATTTCTCTTGGATGTAAGCCGAAAAGCGGTTTGGATTCCGCTTTAAACTTATGTGACCCCTTCCAGCATAATCTTGCTGTTGCATAATAACACCAAGGCGAAACAAACTAATTTCTGTCCATATTTAATATAAATACATACAGTAAATTATTTAAACCAAAAAAAACCTGGTTTAAACAAAAAAATGTTTTTTTTTCAATAAAAAACATGGTTTTTGCCAACCCTGGTATTGGATAATAACTGAGAAATTGTAAAATTTTAATTTCGGTACGATTAAATACATTCGTGCTGCTATGTGTTGCGTTATTCGTTAGGAGGTATTGAACAAATCTGATTCAAAGGATGGAAATAAACTACTATATACTACTGGGGTTAATTTAATAGAGTTTAATTGTATAGGCAGTACTGAAACTATTTGAGACAAAGTCTATTGCTGAAAGTGAAATATGAGTTACTATTAGGGTTTTATCCCGGGTATGTTATACCCACTGATGATTGAACCTGAAACACACACATGGAAAGCATTAGCGCTAGCAAATTAGCTACGAAGAGGTACAGTACATCATACCATAATTCTAAGTTAAGAATGAAGGCAAAAAATAAGAAGCGGAAACGACAGACTGTACGATAATAATACTTTCACAATTTTAATTACACACTATTTATTTCGAGACTTTCGAGACGAGACCCAGACTTGGCCTTCGAGACCGAGATCGAGACAGGCATCTGTTGACCGAGACAAGACCGAGACGGCGATTTTTGACTCGAGACGAGATCGAGACCGCTACTTATCAACCGAGACGAGATCGAGACTGTATAAAGTCTCGTCTCGTCTCGTCTCGATACCATCCCTAAGTATGCTACCCTCTTGGAATCGTTGCTTGATCAATGGAACAAGTGCTTACCCACTCAATTCACATACTTCATTTAATGACAAAAGTATACAAATAAGCCAAGTAAAACGGTTTTTTCGCAGATGCTGCAAGATGATCTTAGCTGAGTTATGGATGTTTTAATCGAAGCTTTCAAGATAAGAAGAATATATCAAGCCTAAATTTTCGCATTTTCAGGTAAGAGTGTCATAATAAAGATCTCATAATGAAGTTTTAAGTGCTTCTTTCATTACATAGGAAAACTTGAGATAATACGTCAAAAAATTGAGAAAGATAATGGACATACGGAGGAACATGTCAAATTGTACCTGTAATAATTGAAATATGCGACACGGCACGTTCTATTCTCGGATTTATCAATTATGAAATTGCATATGATTCTAACAGCAACTACTGGAAAATTATTATTATTATGATCGCAGTAGCTCAATGGTAGAACCTCTCTGGTGTAGGGGGTCCCTGGTTAAATCCCAGCTTCCACCAAGTGAGTTTTATGGTGGGCAAACACTATGTGCGTGGATTTTTCAGTGTTCTCTCGTTTACTCCCACTTTCGTCATTTCACCATTATCATTCTTCTCATCACTGTTTCCCTTAGCCTTGGTGCATAATCGTGGAAAGTTAATTTTTTTTTAAAATAAGTATTATTAGTATATTTCATTTAAGTGACATTTTATATAAAACGTTTCACGTATCTTCCACATATTTGGTCTAGGAATTAATTCGTGCGGGTGGACAAGAGATGGCGCAACGAACGGAGCGTCCCACAGTTCCGTGTATCCACACATGTGTTGCAAACCCCTGTCATCGCGTATCGTTCGTAGTATAGGGCAGTGGATTAAAGCGTCAACAACACCAGTTTGTAGTTAAGTGAACATGGCGCAATTTGTGCCTGATAAAGTGTTTTTGCGGGGTGTCCTGCTGCATTACTTTAACATGCAGAAAAGTGCGACTGAAAGTCATCGTATTTTGGTGGAAGTGTATGGTGACCATGCTCTAGCTGAGCGAACGTGTCAGAAGTGGTTTGCACGGTTTAGAAGTGGTGATTTCGGCTTGGCAGAAAAAGAGCGAGCTAGACAGCCAAAAAAATTTCAAGACGAAGAATTGACAGCATTGCTCGAGCAGGATTCGTGTCAAACGCAGGAACAACTTGCAGCAGCATTAGGCGTTGATCAAACAACAGTCTCCAAACGCTTGAAAGCCATGGGAATGATTCAAAAGATGTCACATTGGGTTCCACATGAATTGAAAGACAGAGACGTTGAAAGACGAAAAACCATTTGCGAATTGCTGCTTCAACGACAGAGCAGAAAGGAGTTTCTGCATCGAATTATTACGGGTGATGAGAAGTGGATCCATTACGAGAACCCTAAACGAAAAAAGGCCTGGGTGAAACCAGGTGAACCAGGTCCATCACAACCAAAACGAGATATTCACTGTGCAAAGGTTATGCTGTGCATATGGTGGGATATGAAAGGTGTGGTGTACTATGAGCTGCTGCAACCGGGTGAAACTATGAATGGAGAACGTTATCGACGACAATTAATGCGTTTGAAGCAAGCTCTGGCCAGAACACGACCAGAATGGGAGAACAGACATGATAAACTTATTGTTCAACATGATAACGCTCGCTCACATGTCGCAAAACCGGTCAAAACCTATTTAGAAAATGTCGGATGGGAAGTTTTACCCCACCCGCCGTATTCACCAGACGTTGCTCCTTCGGACTACTACTTGTTCGATTGCATGAACAACGATTTGATTGGACAGCGGTTTACTTCTTCAGAAGATATCGAAACATGGGTCTCTGACTGGATCGCTTCCAAGGATGAGGACTTCTTTCGCCACGGAATCCGTACATTGCCTGACAGATGGCCGAAAGTGGTGGCTAGCGATGGACAATATTTTTCTTAAGGTATTTATGTATTTTGTGTTTGTACTACAGCTTCAATGTGTGCGTACCAACCGCACGAATTAATTCCTAGACCAAATAAAATTACATAAACTTTTATATGGAGTTTTTAAATAATATGCATTAGATGTAATGTTGAAATATTACATGCATGTTTAACTCGTATTACAGTATTTTCTTTCAAAATTCTCTATTATTTCCAAACCCTCCCTCGAAGAAGAAAAAGCATATTTCCGCCATACACTAAAATAATAATAATAATAATAATAAAGGCTTTATAGCTAGTACAATGAATGGTAATATTCGTTAGTTGGTGTTTTGTAGTTTAGCATTCCTTTCAAACACCGAACAGAAGATCAAATAAAGCTAAAAGAAGGCTGTCTACGGTGTATACTTCGGTATATGAAATTAGACACTAAGTACTAGGCTAGTCGAGCAAGCGTTACCCCCCACAGCGAATGCGGCCTAAGTGGCTATACGGTAATTTTAGTTTCACCAGAGTTGTAAATCATACTATGAGCCAGTCAGGGTTTCCAGGCCTCTTTATATACAAGTGTGCAGGCGGGACATAGAGCCCGGTTCCTCTATTTACACCTAGCATTCTTTTCCTTTGCTTCAAGAGAGCTTGGTTTCTCCTGTATACCAGCGTTTGTGTGCAAAGATTTATATATACATATATTTGTGTGAGATGTATATAAAATCAGGGGAGGCTTTAGTTTTCCCCAGTATATCGTCTTTTTTTCTTTCCCTTTTTTTCCTTCTGTTTCTCGTTATTATTGGTATTATTATTATTATTATTATTATTATTATTATTATTATTATTATTATTATTATTATTATTATTATTATTCGTTAAATAGTTTGGTTTATGCCGATGTGGCCACACGCGTGGTTGTTTCAAACTGTCAATCAAGTGTATCACGAGAATTCACCCTATTGTGTTACATAGATTTTTCTGTGATTAGCTAATTTTTCGGAATTTCCTTCTATTTTTGTGAATTTTCTTTTGTTATACACACACATACATTATAATAGCAGAGTTCCAATCTCTGCACAAAGCGTCTTCCAAGCAGCTGTTTCTTGCTACAATTCCCTTGCCTGGCAACACGTCTTTTCTTTCTGTCATTCCTTTTGAAATCTTTTAAACAGCAGGCGGTCTATTGTTCCGACCCGCACCAAATACGCTGGAGCCGGCGTTTTCTCAGCGATTTTATTGCTTTCGCGTTCATGTTTAGCCGCTCAGATTTAAATACATGGTCAGCGTATTTCAAGCTTACGCATGAGCAATAAATGCGCTTTGCGATCGCTACAAATAGCCGGGGTCTAAGTATGGTCTCTCACTGTATTCTACTGTCAGCAAATACTAACTGTGAACACTTTAAACAAAAATCATGTCTAATTCCCAGTTATTGAAGTAACTGATTTTATTCCTTTTCCACTTTAAAGGAAGCCATGGAGCGGCTGTGTATGTCTCAATTCGCCAATTCATTTAAGAGAAATCCATGTGGATAAATATTGACAGCAGCAAATGAAAATTGTTCTGGTTTATGGCAAAGAAAACAACACGGACGAATCAAATTAAACGATAGTTAATTCTGAAGATAACTGGAAAACGTTTCCAAGGAGATTACCGCATGTGAAGAGCTGGTTAAACATTAGCATCTGTTCGCAAGAAATATTACGTTTTAGGAGTTATTGAACCAGTGATACGTCCCTCCTATTCTGATAAAAGAGATCTCAGTGAACAAAGGCTCTTCTAGTAAGATTTTTCTTTATCAACCAAAGACCAAGGTCACTAGAAGATCAATGATCACAAAATTATCGCAAGAGTTAAATACAGCGGCTTTTTGGAGGTCGTGCCACTGAGACACTATTTTCCAAAGAGCAAGTCTTCTATAGCAAAACTTAGTTCACTATTCTTCTTCTATGGCACCACAGCTCTTAGTCGAGCCTTCGCCTCCGTCAGAATCCGCCTCCACTTCCGGTTTTCCGCATTTGTTTTCTATTTCCCGGCGTTCTTCATATCCCACAGTACCATGACCCACCATCTTTTCCTAGGTCTTCTCCTTCTCCTGGTACCTTCGATGTCAGCTAAGAAAATTTTCCTTTACTACTCTTCCTTCTCCAATTCTGACAATATCCACTACACATTGTAAAGGGCTATATGCTTTATATGTGTTACTATGTCTGCATCATTGTATCTATTGTATAGTTCATTGTTGTATCTGATTCGATATGTTTTCATATATTTTCACTGCTTCATATCAAGACCTTGGAAGTGACAGTGCGAACCCGTTTTTTTTTTTTCCGCAGTGGACAGGTCTGGACAACACAGATACCGCGTTTTGCCCTGCATCGCCCTTAGTTTTCTCACAGTTTCAAGATAAACAAAGATTCGTCCTAGCTATCTTAATGTACTTGCAAAACTTTCAGCTTGATTTCCCAATACCCCGATTTCAGGATTCGCCCTTTCTCCTCCAAGGTCCTGATATATTTTCATTAATATCTTCCGTTAGTTGTATTTCTTCTTTCCGCATAGTCCAGCATTCAGATCCATATGTAACTATAGGCCTAATTAAGGTTTTGTATATTTTCGTTTTGGTGCTTATGGTTTATTATTACAAAGAGAAATTTTAGGTTCATTTTTCACTAAGCACAGAAGATATTTGAGTTTTGAAAATAATATTCATTCGGGAAGAAGCCAAAAATACCTTCTCAAAAAAAAAAAAAAAAAAAAAGTTAACACTATAAACCTCTTGCGTTACCACCGTACAGAATCGTTCCGTCTGTGTGGGATAAGGGAGAAAAAAAATTAATTGCGAGACCAGTGGTGTACGTGAAAATTCTATAGTCAGCATAAATCAATTATATTGCACCAACTTTTACTTCTTCATGTCAATAACAGTAATATTAAAAGTATTTAAAACAAGAGGAAAGTAATAATGAAAATAATAATAATTCACTACATAATACACAGAATGTAAATACAGTACTTGGTATTGTTAAACACTTTCGTGGACTTTCAAATGGCGTCAAATTAGTTCTGGTTAGATTACAGGAACGAAACGTCCGGTTTCTAACGGAATTCTCTCTTTTTTCGGATCCGGTGTCTAGAGAAACCTACAAGCGACGCAAAATTCAAATTAAAAAAAAAAAAAAAAAGCGTCCCGTTTTTGGCTTCCAGTTACATAGTAAAAATTTCCGGTTTCTTTTACCTACAGTTGAGTCTTCGTTTGGAAAATTTCGAAATTTTGTAAAATGGTTTACTTTTGGAACCGATGGGTTCGTAGTAACCTCCATGTTTCGTTACTCTGGTTATTTTGAAAAGCTATTCTTCTTCTTCACTGGCATGAACAACAGGACAGTGACTGTCAAATTATGACAGTTTCCAGTTCTATTATTATTATTATTATTATTATTATTATTATTATTATTATTATTATTATTATTATTACCGATTTCTAAATGTGGTTACACCAAATTAGATCAGAATTCAAACTTCACAGTAGCAGCTCACTGTGTGCTTTCTGTCAAGCATAAAAACTGTTAAACTGAATAATAATATAATGGACACTTATTAGATCTGTTATGTCTAGAAAGCATGTAATTCTGCAAAGAATTTCTAAGAACTTAATAATAAGAATATAGTAATGTTAATTTATCATCTTTTTTTATTTGAGGTTAACTTTGAAGAAAAAAAAAAAAGGACAAATAACAATAACTACCAAGAACAGGAAGCTCTTTCACAGACTCCGCAATACCACATGATTAGCAGTGTTGTCAACCCAACATAATTTTTTTCAAATGGCATTACAGTTTATTACGTATTTGAAATCTACACTTGAAAAGAAAACTTACAATACCACATTTATTCATTCAATTGCCTACTAAGTATGTTACAAATTTTGGAAGATTCTACAACAATAATAAAGCAACTGAGATATACGCAGCGAAGCACATCCAAAATAGGTTATTGGCACATTCCGTAACGGTTTGTCCCAACGCAACGCAAAATTCCCGATAATTATAATCGGCATAGCAGTTATTATGACTTTTATGTATTTTTTGCGTAGCGTTTCTGTATGCAGAATTTTACTGAATGTGGCCTTACAGTCGGATAATATTACCATGATATGAGGGATTTCGAATAAATAGGAGGGAAGTTTTAAGGAATCAAAACTTTGATTTTCTTCAATAGGTTTTATTTCGAACAAATGCTAATTGTTGTGTGCTGTACGAGGAGGTATCAAAAACTTCTTCCAATCACCTAGAAGAAATCCACCCTGGAGAACTCTAACACTATGGTCGTATTAGTCCTTCTCTACGTAGTCACCGTGCCTAACAGTTGCCACCACACATTTTTGCCCAGCGGTCCTTCACTTTCCGTAAGTTCGTTTTGTAGAAGTCTGCATTTTCGCTTTGGAACCAAAAATTATGTAATCCCTACTGTCAAAATGGACTCCTTGAGTGGACGCTTCATTACCGGGTTAATTATTGAATGGCGTAAGAAACTCGACAGAACGTACGGATCAACTAAATATTAAATACACTTGCAGAGGAATACTGATCTGATTTTGGAATTTAAGGGCGAAGAATTTTATGAATATTAAGAGTCGGTTTAATGAGGGGGGGGGGGATACAGCATTTTTTGTTATTAATGGCTCTCATTGTTCAACTACACGGAAGGAATTACTTGGTCAAATCATTTCATAGCGGGTACACTAATGGAATTGTATGAATTAAGAGAAATTTCTGAAATCTTAGATAAATATGTAGAAATATATATATATATATATATATATATATATATATATATATTTTACCTGTATTTCACTTTTGGTCAGCTGTCAAAAAAGTGACATGTACGGTAATTGGCATATTGCAGACGACCCGCTCGGGAGAGTAATGCTCCCGGAAGTACGTTTTTTCGCGCGCTACTCTAGCCAGCTGTTTTACGCGCTATCCTAGTCAGTTGTTTTAAGTTGGTCACAAAATCTATATCATTTAGTACAAGGGGAACAAAACGATCCTTATATCATGGAGTACAAGGGCAACAAAACGAGCCCTGCGGGGCTTCTAACCCGTTCCTACTACTACTACTACTTATCTGCACAAAAGTAAGTAAATCACATTTTTGAGTATTATTTTCGTATTATTTTAATTTAAAAAGTGTTAAAAAAATGTAAAAAAAAATGTTAAAAAGACTTTCCTCGGGCCGAGTTTGAACTCACGCCAAAAGAGATTTTTGTTACTGGCATATAGCGATAGTCAACTCGGCCACGAGGATCGACAACAACAATCGTCTGAATTCTGCTATTTGAATGCAACGTGGCAAGACATAGATAACGCCAACCAATCAGAACTGTGTTTTCAGTTCCTACTTCCGGGAGCATTACTCTCCTGAGCTAGTCCTTATTACAGTTCCTCACACAGACCAAGTGCAAGGAAATATGGTAAGCTTTGAAAAGAATTTGTTTGCTTAGAATCAACACTTGAAAAAGACCTATCTACCTGATCATTTGCAGCTGTAGTTGTAGCCATAGAGTAATGAATAATCTAGGTATTCAGTATTCTATACTAAAGCTTAAGATTTTAATTCATATGCCATTAAAGTTTGTAATTTAAATGCAAATAGCTGCATTACCGATAGTCTAATTATCACAATTAAGCTACATAAACCATGTAATATTTTAAACACAAACCTTTATAGCATTATTTAAAAAAAAAAAAATATGTGGTTGCTTTCCCTCCAGAAATACTCACCTCGACAAAAATATTTAAAATATACCTTTTAAATTTTATTAGGTCATTTTGACAATATCGTTGTTCCTACTATGAGTACATCTTAAGGACACAGGTGTAGTAACGTAGTGTACATCCTCGCATACTACGCACTATGCACTCGCAGACTTTGAAGTTTTACTTTTTGACGCACACTAGGCGACGTCAGTTCCGGAAATAAGCGTACTTCGAATGCGCACTTGTATATTTAGGACACGGCCTTAGTACATATATTGTTTACAGTTTGGAAAACAGTATTTTGGTGGTAAAATCCCTGGCATACTTAGTGGGAGTGGAAGGGGTGCCATATAAAAATGATCAAAAACGATCGATATCAGTGTCAAATTCATAGTTGTCGGGGTTGTGTGTGGCTGTGCATTGCCGTGATGAAAAAGAGATACACTGGATACTTTCGGTGGGCAGATCTCCAAGCTTCAAAGATACTCGGAAGGCAATAAATAACGTACCATTTTGCTGTAACTGTACATCGATCATCTAACTGTATACGTGCTACATGGCCAGTCTTAAAAATAAAAAAATGGCACCCTAACTTTACCTACGCTCCTTGCTCGTTTACCTTTCGAAAGTGGAGTTTCATTTTGAAAACATCATACTGTCAACTGCTATTTTGTTTCTGGCTCATAGTTGGAAATTGATGTTTCGTCACCTCACCTATGACAATAATATAAACATGTTTACTTTGCTCCTCTAAAATCTTTTAATCAAGTGACGGCACCACTCCACGCACTCATCTTTCTGCTCAGGTGTAAGCATATGTAGAACTCAGCGATCGCAATGCTTCGAAAAGCCAGGATGATCTTTCATAATGGATAGAACTGCAATTGATTCAATCCATCCTCGTATATGATATGCTGCTCATTTTTCACAAGATTTCTTACTGTTACAACATACTCATCCGTAACTGCAATGCTAGGGCGCCCCAGAATGAGGCTCATCGTCAGGCTTTGTTGGCCGCGTTTACATTCAGCAAACCAATTTTAAAAAGTTATGGGTGAAGCTACAGAGTCCCCAAAACATTTTTCTAAACGATCATGACATTGTTCTTGCGTTAAACCGTACTTAAAATAATAAAAGATCATAGCACGAAAATTACGCCACTCGAGCTCCATTGGTGCCGACTTACAGGCTCAAACCAAACTACACTTCCAGTCCTCGAACAAACGAATTTTCGAACAAACGAACCTCAGCCTTGTAGTTATACCTTTCACCACTAGAGGGCATACGCTTCTAAACGTGATACGTTTCAGTACTATTTGAATTTTAGTATCTAAAAAATTTTAGCATGTCCCTCGTACATCAGTCTATACAGAAAGATCAATGACTGTGTTCGTGCGTTCCACCTTAATTCTGAAACGCATGGAGTTATTTCAACCTAACTTGTTACATGTATGATTTAGACTCTCAGAAAAATTGCTGTGGGGTAAAACAATCCTAGCTCTACTAGGAGTGGGGGTAGATAGGAGTGACGTATAAAAATAATCGAAAACAGCTATTAATGTCGAATAAATAGTTTTCGGGGTCACTGATATGAATACTGACATTCTTGACGTCGTTAAGTCCAAGTTCAGCGCCTAGTTTAGGTAAGTCACCCAGTGAAGAGGGTCGGGAGGGCGTGACGCAAAAATAATCGAAAAAGACACGTATTAGGGCCGAATCCATAGTTTTCGGAATCGCTGAACTCCCGACGCTGTTTAAGTTCACGTTCAGCTCCCACCGCCACAGTAGGTGAGTAAAGATGAAAAATAAAATATTCAAAATAACCCACAATAGTGTCAAATTCATAATTTTCGGGATCGGCAAAACGGCTGACCAGCTTAAAATAACTTTTAGAACATAGTTTCTACGTCAAGGTCGGTTTTTATAATGTCACCTTGACTCAAATTTGTATTCTATGGGGATAGAGTATATCAAAATTTAAGCCAAAAGTATAGTATCTTATGGATTATTATTATTACACTTTTATTGAAATGCGTATACTAAGGGGGAAAGGGATTTGAATATTACCCATACATTTATCCTCACCATGCGAAGAACGGGTGTTTCAGCTAGTAAGATATAAAACTTTATAAAAAAAATAAAAAAATAAAAAATAAACAAAAGTGTAAATTAATTTTATTTTCATTTAACACACGCCATGGGAAAACATTAATATCATCGAAAAAAAAAACAATATTTATGTATTATAGAATACTTTGTATTTATCGGCAAAGCTTATTCCAAAATAACTTAAATCTGAAGATGTGTCCTGAATTCTGTGATCCTCTCTTAAATTTTATCTATAGTGACATTGTGAATTTGGGATAAATTGTCTCTTTGTGGATTCATCAATAATAAATAAAGATTCTAGATGTTCATCAGTAAGTCGTGAATTGGAGCCTTGTTTTCATGTATTTAAGCTTCGTAAAAGATCATTCGCATGATATTTGGGCTGAGATAATCTAGTAAGATATTTATGAACTTTAAATAATTCTGTATAGGGTATTCAGACCATGTTATACTCCAGAATTATGTTGAAGACACGCTTGAAAAATGAATTGCACTTTACTCTTACCTTGCATTTTATGAGTTGTGTTTTTCCTTAACCCTGAGAAGTCGGAAATTATTCTATCAAATCTTCTGTTAGTTCGTTAACTGTAGTTCGTTGGCAGAAAAATCTTCATTTGTATAAGCCTCAACAGCACAAGTAAATCTGATTAATAAGGAATGAACCGCTTGGTCCGAGTTACACTTGATCTGACTGTCTTGATTTTTTCCTGTATTGGCTGGACAACTGATTGGATACCGATTAACTAAATTTATCCCTAAATTAAAATTTCATTTGGGAGAATGTAAAGCTCACATGAATTGGCAGCTCTCGTAAATATGCCGATTATAATGAATAGCAATACCAGTAATATTACCATGGCAACAAAGGGGTGATTGTGTGTAGCTGCATTACTCCTGGAAACAATAATGGCTGTTACATGAGAAAAGAAAGTTACGGCTTCTAGACGGCCCAGGTTCATTCCAGGAAATGTTCAGGAACCAAATGTCCTGGTTTACCCCAAAACGTAAGTTAATATTATTCGTGCAATATATATATATTAATCCTCCTTTTATTACTCACCGATACTCTCAGTTCCTTACTTTTGACGAGTGCTGACCTATTAAATTAATTCTACTTCAACAAGAAGCAAGCGTAAAACTCTGCCATTTAAAGCTACAATTTTTGATAGGTATAAGGTCGACCATATTCAAAAAGCGTATATCCACCACAGAGTATACCCATCCCCATATAAGAACGTTCTTTCGTAAATTTCAAATGAATATACACTGCACTACAAAAATATTAGGTAAGTATATGTCCATTACACTACTGAATATAATGTAAATTTTCATTGGTTGTCCCAGTTTTTAAATATAGAAATACAGGAGTACTAAAAGTGATATTTAGTGTTACCTACTAGAGACGCAATTTGGCGCAGTCTCCTCTTGAAAATGCCATCATAGTGCTTTCTTGTCTCAAATCTCGAATCAAGAAAATCCTGTCCCTGTCTCGTGGGCAACACTATAGACATGTCATATTCGATTAGTAATAGAGAAATCAAATGACTAAAGTTATCTACTTGAATATTGTTATCAATGTTTAATTAGTACTTAAAAATGGTATTTCCAGTTTCTTTTATACAATTCATTGCAGGTATCAGAGATGGAGTGGGTTAGTGGGTTATGAGTCAATAGGACGTGACTCTCTGCAACTTACCACCCACAGTAACCCACTGATCCACCGACCCACTCTGCTCAGTGCATTGTAGACAGCATCTAAATTTCTCATTGGTGAATTTCTCTACATTTTACTTTCAAGCCTCCATTTTTCCTCCTTTTTTTCACTTGTTTCTATTTACTTACCTGAGATGAGTATACCTAAGTGAAAAAAAAAAACTTCAGGTACTTTTGGATATTGATATTTGAAAATTTAATAATAAGACTTACTACTTGGCTTTCGAGATACAAATGAAATGAAATGAAATCTGTAAGTTTAACGTCCCACGGTTATGCCGGTTAGGCTAAAGGAGACGGTGATAATGAGAAATGAGTGAAATGGTGGAACGAAGAAAGTGAGAGGAAACGGGAGAACCCCGAGAAAACCCACGAGCACGATGTTTGTCCACCACAAAGTCCACACGGCGCGAGCTGGGATCGAACCAGGGACCCCAAGCACCGGAGGTGAACGCTCTACCACTGAGCCACCGCGCCCCCCTTTCGAGATACAGTCTGTGAATTTTTCGAGGAGCTACATACGGAAAAAATATATTTTTGAATCATCTCTAATATGATTATATAAAAAATGTAACTGTGGGCCTGATCATCACAGCCAAATGAAATGACTTTTGGTATAGGTCCCAATCCCTGCTGGGATGTTATCACATCGCTCTCACATATAGACCTACTGAGGAGGAGTGGGGGTCCGAATTTTTGCGTAAAATTGAGTATCTCACAAGCCGTTCAACTTAGGGAGATGAAATTCAGTATATTATCTCTTTATTAAACATAAACAGAACGTGTCCCAGCATTTTTTAAAAACTTCTCTTTTAGGGGAGGGCAGCACTTTCTCTATATGGGAAATTGGTAGTGGGTTGATCTGTAAAAATAATCGAAAACGATCGATATTATTTGATAAATAAATTAAGAAGCAGTTATTAATTGAAAACCAAAAAATACAGTGCGTCGCATTATTATCCACTGCTTTCTACTATAATAATTGCAGAAGCTTATGTTTATTAGGCCTATACGGAGCATTCAGAGCACAAGATAACCAAGCCATGATTTGTTAGGAAAATAGACATAAAATTTGTGTAAGCTTAATTTCATGGAAATTTTAAGTTTGTACGGTACGCTTAATTATATGGAAAATTTCACACCGTTTTTCTCCTTTCCGTTGGTTTACTATATCTTATTCTGAGTCTTTCAAATTTCATCCTATTTTCATGGGTCAGAGTTGATGACGATGGGTTTTGGTAGATCGAAATGGGTCACAGTGGTTGATGAGTCGGAGTGGGTCATGGTGGGTGGTTGGTCAGAGTGGGTCATAGTGGGCCAGTGGGTCATGGGTAAAGTTTTCATTGGTCCACGCCATCTCTAGCAGGTACCGGAGGTTTATAGAACACAGATCTTTATGTAGAGCACATATTAGTTCCTAAGTGATTATTTCAACCGATTACGATGGGTTTCATAATTCTCCAACTAATTAGCTTTAAAGTTTATTTATAGTTTAAAGTCACTTTCGAAAGGTTATAGTCTAACATTAGAAGGACCTATATACCGACCGCCTTGTGTTTATTACTTATTCTTATTTCGACGCTCCCTACATAATGGCTAACTCCACTGACATTATTCAACACTCGGTATGCCATTAAGTGTGACAGATATACTTTGAAGAAAGAAAAGTCAATTTCAAAAATAACAATCATAACTTTTTAAAGAAAAAAAAAATAATAGGTCAAATCACAAGAAAATGGTATTAGAAAGAAGAGAAGAAAATTACAAAAAAATAAAATAAAAAAATCATCAAGTTGTTTGTCTGTTTATCGTCGTTTATAAACAGAAGACAATCGGCGAAATACATAGAGAAGGGCAAAATCGAACGAAACTTCTCGAATAGCTCGATTATTTTTGACACGAAGAATTGAGAGTCGTTCAATCCCAAATATTCGAGCAATTCCTAACCAGCAGAAGACATTTTGAAATGGATGTGTAAGCATATGCGTAAGCAAACTGATGAAGCTTCCAGCAAAGTTTTTCGCAATATTGAAGCTCAATTTATTTGGTTTGGGGAAGAACTTTTTATTTGTATTAAAGAAAAATGGAAAAGATAAGGGCACACCAATTCACGTGAAATTACATGAGCGCTCGGCTCTGATTAGTCGGTGACATTCACGCATACACAGTACCACGTGATGCATTCCTAGCTTCTCATTGGTGTAAAATCGCTCAGACGATTGGCTAGTACTCAGTGGTGCCACACTTGGTAGAATTGTACCAAATTCAGCCCTTTTGTCATTCATTGGCCCGTCGGTACCACGCTGGCATTTTCAGCCCCTTTTGTGAAAAATTTGGTACAATTCTACCCAATTCAATACAATTTAACAAATAACTGTCACATTTTCGAATGTTAGAAAGTGTTTCGGTGTCTTTCAGCGAAGATTCTAGGACCCTGGACTGGTTTTACTTTTTTTCTTTTTCTCTTCTTTACAAATGTCAGTTTACTTACCTTCTACTCTTCTTACAGTCTATTATTCTCCTTCGGTCGTAAAATAAGCGAGAATAAAGTGTAATAATTTATATTTTAATATTTTATTATAACGTACTGTTTACACACGAACTCGGAGATGATTGATTTGTTCTTCGTTTATATATGTTTTCATGTATGACCATAATACTGTTTTGGTTTATCGGTCACTTTGAAATAGAGGCGCGTTTGGTTTCCTTACAATACATACCGAAGATGATTGACGTTTTACCTTTTAATTTGTGGCCTCTGTTATATTTTCTACGTGCAAGGGAAGTTTCATTTACTTCCACGGTTGAAGACTCCGAACACGGTTGTTCGGGGTCTTCCTATTTGGATGTTTTTAAAAAGTAATTTTTAGAAAGAGAGCTTTCTTAATTTAGACTCTTGGAAAAGGGAGCGGGGAGTGTTCTAGAACTTTACCTCTCTTAGTTTCGTGTTATAGAGCCATGTATGTATTACAATGGTATAACATAATGAAGTCAGCCGGTTTTGTTTCAATTTGGTACTATTTTTCTGTCCACTCCAGAGCTAGGACTGTGGCAACACTGCTAGTAATTCTTTCCATGATACGAGAACTGCTCAGCTAAACAAGTATTCATGTCGATACTGAGTTTCTGCTTTACCTATTAGCGGTACTGCCAACCATATGATTGTTCAGTAGATCTACTGAATTTTTTCAACTTAACCTACTCAACTCTACTGATGGATGTTTTTTTAAACTATTAAATCTTCTAGTGTTTACGCCAGTTCCAAAGTGAAGCAATCAATAGTTTTTATTTATAATATATCATTATGCAATGTTATGTAATAATATGTGATAGCGCCACTTTACACAACTGAAGTAATAATTCTATGTATTTCCAAATATAAGCACATTAACTCGACAGTTAAATAGTGACGGCTGGTTTGGTTGTTTTTGCGGTGGTTTCGGCAAGTTAAATAATTTCAATTTTGATCTGATTTGATTTGTAGTTTATCGTCTCTTTCAGCAGCGAAATTATATGAGACGTGGACCTAGAGCTTAATGTGGAATCCGAACAACATTAGCTCCAGCTGGGAATCAAACTCGGGTCTCTCACGCCAGTGGCGCGTACGCTAATCGCTTAGCCACGAGGAATAATTTCGAGTTTCCATATGGTTCTCCAATGTGATTCCTGCATTCATCTGAAATGAGGGATTTAGATTTCTGGGCTCTCGGCATCTACGGCCACTGAACCCGTCACGTTTTGAGGGATGACGTCCGTCGATGAGCACACTATCTGGGAAAAGGGAAGGAATAAAGGATTGGGGGAAAGAAGGAAGCGGCCTGGGACCTATAAGTTAGGTACCACTCCGGCACTTGTCTAGTGTGAATCAGGAAAACCCAGGAAAGCCTCATTCCTGGATGGCTGGCCTGAAAAAGCGTTTTACACTTTTTCGACCGAGTGCCTCCATCGGAAGTCGAACCCGGGACTACACTACGTGGGACCACTTTCATCTGAAATGGTCAAACCACTTTAACAGTTGAGGAGTTACTGTAGAGTGTTTTAGAAGAGAAAGGAGAGATTACCTGGTTTGGAGACATGTTCAGAAGGTTCCATTTGTTCTGGTAAAAGTAATATTATACGTATAAAATAAGAACACAGTAAATATTGTTTGTTCCTTTGAAGTCTTTCTAATTATTACAACTGATTACTATGAATGCATGTTAAAACTGTCTTTTCTATCATCATCATTCTAACAATTTACTAAATAAAAAATATAAACAACTATAAAAGAAATACCGTGGATCAAAAATATTTGATTCTCATGCACCCACACAATTTCTTAGTTTATGTTCCCTATCTTCTCTAATTTTAATTGCTGCTTTTTGGGGAACCATTCTGCACTGCTACATGAAGTCTGAATACTTACAGACTTTATGCAGGGGACGACAGGGTGGACTATCGAAACCTTAGTCTCTTCTTGTCTCTAAGCCAAATATATTTTGGTGTGAAGGTAGAAGCCTTAAATTCATTTTTATTTTTTGTAACAACATTTCCAAACATATTGACATCTCAAGAGGAGCACATCCAGAAATTTTGGTTGCAGGTAGCCCGGACCGGATAAACCCTTCGTGAGTGCACCCCTGGCGCAAAAATGGAAAGCACACACGTTTATTATTTCAAATATTCACAATGTTTAGGTTTGTCAGACCCACTGGGCCTTCTTCCCCCCATCTGAACAATTTCACCACATTAACACTGAACAGCGATTGTAATAGTACTTTTGGAATACTGTCAGAAACAAAAATTACGGGACTGCAAACCGGCAGTTCCTTTTTTTATTATTATTATCTATTTCGTGCATATTCTTCTTCGTTTAACTACAGTAGCAGAGCGGGTATTTTCTGCACTTAGCTTCTGCTAAAACTAAAACATGTAAAATTAAACACTACACACCAGGAGACTATTTTCAAATTCCAACTGATACTCAATATTCCTTAGAACTTGATCCTGAAACCACTGGCGTCTCTGGCATGTAAAATTGGGGGGGGGGGAGACATCAAAGAAAGTTATTTAAATGGTATATAGTACCTAACTCAACCTGTTTATTATCTTCGATTCCATTTGTTACCTTTCTGCTCACCTTTACGAACCCCCTAAGGTATATCAAGAACTCGATTATAATCATTTCACCGCCTGAAAATTATATTCCAAATAAATATAGGTTATTTATATGTTATTCTGTCGTTAGTAAATAAATTAAATTATAATAAACTATTGAATATTTTGTACTTCAAAATATTGGGGAATCTCGTACTCCCCCCCGAGAGACGCCCGTGTCTAAAACCTTACCTAACTATTCACTAACAAGAAGAGTGTGTGGTTTTTAGTTTAAAACAAAATATCCCGACACAAGTGCATGCAGTGGATTTAAATATTACCGTGGAATTTTCTTCAATTATATAGTTCAGAAATTGCATATACTTGTTTATAGATTTGTTCCGAACGGAAGCTGAAGATCGAAAAAAGTGGAAGAAACATTTCCAGGCCCAAATATAAAATTGAAAAAAAAAATCCTCATTAGTCTGAGGACCTGCCCAAAAGGCAGAATATTTAATAACAATAATAGATTTGTTATTCCATACTTTACTAATTTTCAAGATTCTTGAGTTGGCAACCTTGTCTGCTGGCTAGTTACAAGTTCTAGCTGGCTAGATATGATCCGTGCGAATTGACTGCGCTGTCCGTTTCTTATTTTGTAGTAATACCACGCATTTCGAAAGAAGACAAAAAGAAACAGTTGGAGGGAAATGATTTTAGCAACTCATTCGCTGGGGTTCATTCATAGCACATGACGCGATTGGTCTATCTTCAGCGAATGAATGTTGAAGTTGTTTCTCTAACTATATATAAAACCATATGAACTGACTGACATAAAATAAAGCACTTCCGGTTGACGTGGAAAGTCGCCAAAAGTAAATCTCTCTCTCTCTCTCTCTCTCTCTCTCTATATATATATATATATATATATATATATATATATATATATATATATATATATATATATATATATATATATAAATTTTTAGGGGGTCTAAAAAGGGGAAGAAATAATTCCCCATGTTATTTATTATTATTATTTTTTTACAATCTCATGTTTTAGGTACTTAGAATAAAAACTTGAAATTCGGTATGATTGCACGTTTTCTATAGGATTATTTAACAAAATCATTAAAAATTTTTAAAAATCCAACTTTAGAGTGGTTTTATGGGGAACTGAAAAATGTTTCCCATGTTATTTATACGGGACACCTCTTACACCCAAAATTATTGGGTACTTCCTATAGAGCTAGAATGATTAAATTTGACATGATTGTAGCTATTCAGAACTAACCGACAGAAAAATTGCCACAAGTGGATATTTTTAATTTTTTGAAGGTCTAAAGGGAGAATAAAGAAATTCCGCATTTTACTTAAAATGAGTTTTTTGGGGACCTATAATCTCACATTTTAGGTACTTGGAATTGGAATAAATACTTGAAATTCGGTATGCTTATACGCAGTGGCGAAAAGTAATAGTTTCAGGAGGGTAGGCCCAACGTTCTTCTTCTTCTTCTTCTACTACTACTACTACTACTACTACTACCACTACTACTACTACTACTACTACTACTACTACTACTAATAATAATAATAATAATAATAATAATAATAAATGAAACAGATTAGACAAATATTTTACTACAGAAACACAAGAAGACAAATTCACATAAATTTAACGTAATTGTAGTTCATCGACAGCACTTATTCGATCCGGATCTCAATTTTCATAATGAATTTCACGTATGTGAATCATAGGTGATCTTAATTCGCCGTAATGCAGTTAAAATGTTTCAATTAGGCGTGATCGGGTGGGGAAAATGGACTATCACATTATCAGCGCTTCACAAGAAACATGTGCTGTTTGGTCTACTTCTAATGAAACAAACTCTGCTTGTAAAATTTCGTCTTAATTATACTGTTCAAAACACCTGACAAGCATTCAATCAAGTCATTTTGTATGTCCCTTGATTCCCCTTTAAAAACAGAATCAGACTTAAATATGTTTTCGTACGCTGCTCTTTATATGTCAACAACTCTCAAATATTTTTTATACCAATGCATGCAGAACTCTCTTGTCCTCTGTTCTATTTTCAACACAGGCGTTGGTCTTCGTTTCTTAATATCACATTAATTTTTAAGGCCACTGACATAGAAGATTCTTTAATAGGAATTATATTATGTTCATATTCTCCATTTATTGACCTTTCGTCTCATTCAGTTTTGCAAATGTAAGAAAAAATGTCACTCAGAATATCTCAAAATCACACACCGCCTTATGCAGAGTCCTTTTGACATATGATTAGACTAAAGGACTGACTACTGCAGGAAATAAATATTAACAGCGGAGCAAATCTGTCATCAAGATTTGGGGGGGGGGGTTAGACCGTTCCCATCTTTTTTTTCTTAGCGGTGTTCAAAATATTTATGAAGTTGAAAAACAATGCTGTGAAAGATCAGGGGAATAGAGTTATCTTCAACATTGGGAGACCGACACATTTGAGTCTTATTCTGGGGGACAGCAATTTCATCTCACTTTCCTTTGTGGCAATCGGAAACACATCATCACATTTCTCGCCAAAAAAAAAAAAAAAAAAACACATTTAACATCGGATTATTGGGGGGGACAGTCCCTCCACTTCCAAGATTGGAGGGGAGATGTCCCCCTCATCCTCCTGGGATTTGCCCTAATGTATGTTAATAAAACTCGTGAGTATGACACTAATCACGCGTCATTACGACTCTGCAGAAGGCCGACACTCTCTACTCAGTTCTAAAGAAAGTACGAAACGAGTCTGTCGCGATAACAATCGTAGCACCTTTAGAATTGCTTGATATATATAGGATTATATGTATATATTGAAATTATTTTTACTCAAAGTGCGTGTACTTTTTTATATTGCATATAAGATGATGGAACAATTTCCTTCAGATAGCCACATGAGCATATACACGGGAAATGAGAGGTAAAATGCCACCTCTGATCACGTGGTATATCGAAAATGTTTTTAAAAAGTACACAATTTTGCGCTGGGATTCAACATATTTTATTCTCTTTTCAGTCGTTTTAATTATTCAATGAGCATGTTACCAATATATTCCGAAACGTAATTTCGTAAAGCGAATATCTGACGTTTCAATCCCAGAACAATGGTTTTTCACACAGTATAGGAACTACACAGGGAAGTAGTGTTGTAAATAGAAAAAAAACCGTTCGTATTTTTTCAGAAATGTACGTTTTTTTTTAGAAAAAAAAACATTGCCTCTCGTTTTTTTTCTAAATTTCGTTTTTTTTCAAATAGTCATTTGTAATGTATCTTACGTCATTTAAGTCTGAAGTATTTTTATGTAGGTGTAATTACCATAAAATGCAACATAAATTAAACACTAGATACTGATACGGTACAAATATTTTACAATTTATATGAGCAGCGTACCTACTAATAATCCGGGTTTCTGTACTGTTTCACCAATATGAACGAAGAAAATGAACATTTGTTTTTTTCTCGTGAAAGTAGACCTTTAATAAGTACGAAAATAATATCACGAACAGTATAAAATGCAAATAACTTGTCTAAAGGTAAAAACTAATACTAATTTGCCTACTAATATTTTTCTGAATATCATATATAAATAATCTGTCGATTAGATATATGATATGCATTGCTGGCTCTACCATATGTGCAAGACGCGCATTTGCACGGGGCTGCAATATCTGTCATAAGTATTTTATTTAAAATAAATATTTCTTGTCGGAGACAGACTTCATGATCATGGTAGCTAAATTTACTAAGCCAGGGGTGCCCACAAGGGGGGTGCTATGACGCAAATTGCGTCATTGAAATATTTGGGGGGTTAAAAATCTATATAAATATGCTTGAGGGTGTGTAAAAATTAATCGAAAAGATTTTTTTATGGAAGAACACCTACGGATAGACAATTGAGGGGGGTGCGTCATAGACATGAGGGGGTGGGGGTGGGCACCACTGACTAAGCTGACCTTTTATTTGAATACTACATTCATAAATTATGTTTAGGTCGCATTAGTTTAAGTCACATGATCAGTGCTAAAGCAAATGGTATAATAAATCCCAGAATAAATTGCTTGATTGTTGTCAAATACAGGAACTCAATTCTCGAATGCCTGTCCCCTTTGGTTAGTTATCAAAGTTCTGATATGAAACCTTCTCTTGTCTTTGTCGCAAATAAGATCGTTATCATGGAAGGTGGAAACACTTTAAAAAAAATAACAGATGTAGAAGGAAAATCAAGAAATAAAGGTAAAAGAGCTAGTTGCAATATAATTGCAAACTGATATGTTGAGATTGAAACTCGATATTGAATTCTATAAAAAGGATTACCATCTTTCAGATGTATTTGCTTTATCTTTCACTAACATAATAGATTAATATTTAAAGAAAAAAACAGACACAACAATATTGTAGTAAGTATTTAAGCCTTTCTGAGTGCGAGTGTAGTTTCCCTCCCTTTCGTTGTTTATGCTGGAGTAGCATACTTAAAATCGTGACTTTTAAGATTTGTTCTTTCTGGATAAAGATTTAGGCGGCAAATTACGTCATTATGCGGGCGACAAATTGCCTAGGGCCGGCGCGATATGTACACTCATGTCCACAATGATTGTCGCATATCTATAACTGTCTTCTTGTAAGAATATAATTTGATAATGATTTTGCAGGGTACTTTTAATACTGATACTTTGTGTATAATCGGAAAATGTATATTTGTGGTAAATTTCAAAGGAAAAGAATTATAAATATGAAAATGAGAAAGAGTAAAAGAAAACGTTGCTAAATGGACAAGAACGTTTTATTTTCGTTTTATTGTTCTTATTTACTGCTGTTTTGACATGAAATTCTTTGCCACATACATGTCTTTGCCGATTATACACATACTAACATTATAAGAAATACCAGGCGGATTCGTTATCAAATTATATTCCTACAACAACATATTTATAGACATTCGACAATAATCTTGGACATGAGTGTACATACAAGACATGAATATAGGATGACATACTTTGAAGTAATGCAGGGTGTTTCAAAATGAATATTAGGGTTTTGAAACTTTGTAGTATCTATTACAATTAACTTACAATTATAAGTATTATCAAATAAAAGAGCAACTCAAACAGTTTTGTACACACGCATGCCATGCATTGTTTCCTCTGTCTGCCGTTAGAAAGAGAAAGTAGCAAAGATGGAGACTAGAGACAAGAAAGTTTTATTCGATGTAACGTCATTTTATTTGATGTAATGTTTATAATTGTGCGTAAAATGTAATAAGTACTACGAAAACTTAATTCCACGATATTCATTTTGAAACACCCTGCATTTTTCAGCATCAGTATTGGAACTAAGATGTAAAAAGGAGAGATTGGGATTGTTTAAAACAACGATATTATTATTAGTCAAGACTATAATTATTACAACAACACAAGTTAGTAGTCAAAAAAATGTAATTAAATGTACACTCGTAACCCTTTCGGACCCAGGTGGCCAAAGTGGCACATAGAGGTGTGTCAATTTTTTAATCCGCTCCTGTATGGTCACTAATTAAGATATCGGTATATATATTTTTTGCCAAATATGGTTGGTCCATAGTTTATCATTTTAGTTTCTTTTTTTTCTGTGTGTCGAATTTCCCTCTCAAATTTCACCCCAGTCAAAAATTCGAGAATTTTTGAATTTTCTTTATTACTTTGCCCCTGTAGCTTCATTCGTTGTAGAGAGACCTCCTTAAGACTTGTCAGGTAGATACGTCGGATGAATACCTAATTGTTGACATCAATTGGACGGGCTTGCGCGCAGTGTTGCCAACTACGGAAATTAAAATCTCCTTAAATTTGGGCAAAAAATTCGAAGTTTTTGTTATAAACCGTACCTATAGGTCCGAATGCAAGTCAACTTACGCCAGTCGAACATTTGTTCTTACTGAACAAACTCGGGTACATATCGTTACAGTGGGGTAATTAGGGGACGCACGAAAAATTCGGATTAAGGTTCTAACTCTTGATTTTCCCCTACTTTTCTCTTTATCGAAATATATTTTTCGTAATTAAAAGCATTGTTTCTTAAATATCGCCATGATACTTGTAGGATATATTAGTAATGTACCAGTGTTTATTTTAAGATAGTTTTCATCTGTCTGGTAGCAGTGTTGCCAGCTACGGAAAATTTTAATTCAAGATGTTAGGGGAAAATTACGTTTTGTCTATTATATCCCTCTTGTTGGCTACATAGGAACAAAAGTACCAGTATCTGAAAGTCTTGTCTTTACCTTTCACAATGCACTATAGAAAGTTTCAATAGGATAGTTAGGGGAAGTACAGTTAAGGTTTACAGTAGACCTTGTTCTCTAAGTGGAAAGATAACTGTGATTTTTTTAGGTAGACTGAAATATTTTTTAATGACCTGCTTACTTTATTAGATATCGTCACAATACTTGTAGGGTATATTATAGGGATACCAAAGCTTCTTTTAAGATAGTTTGTGTGAGTCTGCTAGCACTGTTGCCAGCTACAGAAAATTTTAATTTCCGATTTTAGGGAGAAATTTTGGAAAAAAATTCCTTTTTGTCTCTTATTTCCCTCTTGTTGGCTACATTCGAACAAACGTACCACTGTCTGAAAGCCTCGTCCTTAGCCTACACAGCACACCATAAAAAGTTTCGGTAGAATAATTAGGGGAAGTACAGTTAAGGTTTATAATAAACTATGTTCTGTAAATGTTAAGAAAATTGTGAATTTCTAAGGTAGAATGAGATTTTTTTTTTTTTAAAATGCTTACTTTGTTAGATATCGCCATGATACTTGTAGGAAGTATTCTTGGGGTACGAAGGTTTACTTTCAGATAGTTTAAGTCTGTTTTATGGCAGTGTTTCCAGCCAAAACAATTAATTCCCGATTTTAAGTAAAAAATTTGGCAAATTTCCCTTTCCCCTCTATTATTTCCCTCTTGTTCGCTACGTTGCAACAAATGTACCACTAGCTGAAAGCCTTCTCTTTAGCCTACAGAACGCACCATAAAAAGTTTCAATAGGATAATTAGAGAATCTGTAGCCCCGGCATATCTGTTGGTTTTTGCTTCTGAGGCGTAAAAAATGTCAAAATTTCATGTGTATGGAAACAGAGAATTTTTTCTTTCTCTCTTTGAATGGAAGCCAGCGACTTTAGGTTTTCACTGTACCTTGTCAACGCACCAAAGAATTTTTTTAGGTGACTTAGACCCATATGGCAACAGTGGTGCTAGATACAAAAAATCTTGAAATTTGGTTAGGGATTTTTTGTAAATTTTCAACCCTACATTTTCCTCAGTAATTTCCCACCCGCTCGCAACACTGCAATGTAACGTACACCAAAAAATAGCCACATTCCTTTTCTAAAAAACAAGGTCTTAACCATATCAATAGGGTAAATGGTTTTTGAGCAATAAGTCGCTAACTGACAAAGTAGGAGAACGCCAAAAATGATCTGGGTCCGAAAGGAATAATCACACGATTTTGCTCGTATAGGTACAAGGAAACAAACGACTTGTAAGTTACGAGGGCTTCGACTCAAGTATTATTGATTATTTCAATAATCTTCAACATAAATCAATAAATAATAGCTGCCAGAAAAAAAACAGACATTTGAAAAAAAACATGAAAAAGAACGATGTTTTTTATTGAAAAAAAAACTTCACAGAAAAAAAACCGTTTTTTTACAACACTACAGGGAAGAACTATTTGTTTTGAGCTTATGATGCATAACTTGGAAGAGGTATCGTCCTATTCTTCTAGAAAAAAGTAGCCCACAAAAGAGTTAAAATTAAAATCTTTACGTTAGAGGGAAGTAAATGCAGAAATTTTGGAATAGGGTAGAACAAGAATCATGGATGGAAACAGAACATGAAACAAAAACAGAAAATTGATAAGAGATATTAACCAGCACTTGATATTTAAAATGTGTAACAAAGTGTATAATAATACAATATTTCTACCAGCCATAAAAGGCAAACATTAGCTTTGCCTTGTCTTTATGTCTACGCGAACTGCAGTTTGAGATACACTCGCAATATTTTTTTGTGAAATTACGGATTGTAGCCTATGTTGCAGAAATTCTCAGTACTACATACTGTTTGTCACTACTGTATAAAAAATTATCGGCTTACACTATTATGTTATTATTAATGAACAATCAAACAAGTGTGTCGTGATGAAGCAGCGTTCAGTAAAATATGTTGTCGGAATATAATAATAATAATAATAATAATAATAATAATAATAATAATAATAATAATAATAATAATAATAATAATAATAATAATAATAATAATAATAATAATAATTGGGGATTCTTGCTATAATCTACAATTCAAAATTATCTTTTGGGTTGAAGAATTTCAAAGAGAAACTTCACTTCTGCCAAAATAAACAAACAACAATATAAAGAAACCGTCAGATTAGTATTCATGGTGCTTCATTGTTTTACAGGCTTTTCCACATGTATGAAATAAGGAAACGTATTTTAATGTTTACTCTGTAATATCTTTAATGACCAATTTTAATTTAGTGTTGTATTTCAGATAGCTAAGGATAGAAATCAGTGGAGAGCTTTTGTGAACGCGGCATTGAACCTCCGGGTTCCATAGGCCATAGAGTTAGTTAGTTAATTAGTTGTATTTCAGAACAGATACACGAAAATAGATAGTACACTTCTGTTCAGAAAAAGCTACAAAACCCTTTCAGAGACTAAGTCCAAAAAAGTAAACCTAGATTCATCACAATTCCTGCAGATCTATACAGAGGGAACTGCATTTTTCCTCCGTTTTTTATATAGAAACATCTACAGGATGTACATCCTTATACATTTTCCTACTTCAACTCATAATATCATACAGCCTGCAACATATCTACACATTAAACGCTCCATAAAGCTGAAAATATCTCCGGTCACAAAGCATTGCCTTTCAAGGCTCGCCCATCCTCGAATGGGAATGAAACTTGCGTTAAAGAATAATGAAGATATACATATGCGGACAGTAGCCGAGCGTGTTGAGACCAGGCCCGTATTTAGGTAAGTGCTATTCTGTGCTTGGGCACAGTGCGGCAGAATTTAGGGGACGGCAAAATTTTGGATTTTTTTTTTTTCTTTAAAGATTCACAATAAAGTAAAATTTAAAACTAGCAACCTGCAGAGTCCGGCGCAAGCGTGAGAAATTTCTTAATGTGTTCAATTCGTTCTAATCACAGTAGTTACTAATTAGCTAGCTTATCTGATTATTTTTTTTAAAAGTCATCCCTCCTACCCCCATCCCAAGGAGTGAGGATGTACTTGAACATCATGAAAACCGATACCGCTAAACTCAGCGACCTCGAAAACTATGAATTCAACACTAATATTTGTCGTTTTCGATCACTTTTAAAATCTCGCCCCCTTCCTGGGGAGTGGTGTATGATCTTGAAGTTGAATTGGATTAAAACTGTCACTATTCATCTCAGTTACCCCAAAAGCTATGAATTTAACTCTAATATTGGTCGTTTTCGGGACAAGGGGGTGGCAAATTATTTAGAGCACAGGGGCGAACAATATATAAATACGGGCCTGGTTAAGGCACTCAGTCTTTGTAAAGAACTTCTGAAACTTGAAGATCAAGTGTTCAAAACTCGGTCTTAGATATCTTTTTTATTTATTTTTAAACATGAAGATATGATGAAATAATTAAAAGTGTAATATTTGTTACACATGTAAATTTCAAATTTATTGCTTTGGTTTTAAAACTGGTGTTTATTGCCCATATTGCATTTTTTAATTTATTTATTTATTTATTTTTAGTTCCAAAACAAGAACTTATAAGACTTCTCGGTTTAAAATCTCTGCAATAATCAGTGACACTTGGATGGATGTGAAATTAGACTTAAATAAATGCAAATAAGCATATAATTTGAAATTTATGTATCGAACAAATTTCATATCTGATGAAATGCATTTCTACTATAAATATATTTGATAACTAGTTAATCATACAATATTGGTAATTTTAATTACACAAACACACACACACACACACACACACACACATTTATATATATTAAATAAAGTATCTCATGGCAATGAAGGGAATTTTATTTTCTTTACTATCATGAATATAGATATCCATAACTTACTATAAAACGAAGAGTTGTAACCCCAGCATTTGAAAAATTTCCACACATCCTTTTCGCCTTTTCGTAAATAATCGTCTGATATGAATTTTTAAAATATTTGGTAATGTGCTAATGAAAAGAGGTATGAAATTTCCACACTTAAGAAACAGTAGACGAATAATTAGCGTTGGACCTTCTTTCGCCTCAGAACAGCTTTTAATACGACATGGAATTGAGTCAAAGAAGTCGTGACTGGAAGCAAGTAGAACATTACACCATTCCGCGTGTAGTGCATCATTCAGTCCCGTGAGAGAGGATGGAGACGAAAACTGAGCCGGATTCTTGTCTTTAAAACGAACCACAGACGTTGAATTATTATTTCAGGTTCGGGGATTTGGCGGGCCAGGGAAGATGTTCAACGTTATCTCGATGTTCTTCAAATCACGCCGCAAAACTCCACTTGCGTGCATGGGCGCCTTATAATCCTGGAATATGCTATCATTGCTTGGAATCAATATCTGAATTATAGGATGCATATAGTCCGCTAAAATGGCAACATAATGACGGGCAGTGACGCGACCGGTAAGAATCAACATAGGACCTACTGAAAATCAGGATACGCAGCCCGCCACGTTTCACGGTTGGGTGTGGTTCACATGTTTCTTTGGGCGTCCGTCACAAATAAACACGGCACGTGGTTTGAAGGAAGGTAATCGATGATTCACCCTACAATATCACACGTTTCTAGCCATCAGCGATCCATGTCGCATGTTCACAACACCATTGGTATCGTGCTTGAGTCCTTATCGTTACGATCCCTTATCTGCGATTCCACCCACGCAGCCTGAGCCCGTATGTTCATCTGACGTAATTCGTGGTGAACTGCGATTGTCAGACTATGAGAGATGCTGCTTGAACTTCTCCGTCACTTGCACCGCAGTCGCACGACGGTTCTAAGTGACAATCCGTTCTAATGGCTGGTGAGATCTGTATCTAAGGGCTTTCTTCCGACCACTATTCCTCTTCTCCGTGAATTTTATAGGCCATCATCTTTTTACACACTATTCTTTACGACACAACTAATATATCTGCCAGTTTCGTTACACTCGTACTTCATAACGGAGTGTCAACAATTTGCCTTCATTGGAATTCCGAGAGCTCGATCATTTTACAATACCGTTGCACGCTTAGTTCACTGCGCACTATCATTCTACTGCTCCTCACGTAGTTTTCCCTAATACATCATTACCAACACCCTACAACTGCGGTCGCCGCTTGATTGTTGCCAATTACAACATTTGATGTTTTCAAGTATTTCCAATATTATATATATATATATATATATATATATATATATATATATATATATATATATATATATATATATATATCTGTATGTCGCAGAGATCATAAATTTTTATTTATTTATTTTTAAATGAAATTAAAAGCACTTGTTAGATATTACAAATTTGTAGGTACTAACCACGCTCCATCTTCCTCTCGAAGCCTGTTTGCTTTGGAATGTTAAAATTGGGATTATGTATTTTACAGCAGTTAGTTATTGAAATTATGTTGGGAGCAACTATAGATGAACTGCTTGCAAAGAAACAAAATATTCCCAAAAATTAAATGCATAATTTTTCACCTTAATCATCAAAAAATAAATAAATGAACGACCGATATCCACAGAAATTTGCGTAAAAGAATGATTTTTTAATGTTCCATAGTTTTAATGTTCTTTTGTCACCATAGTCATCTTCCAACTCTTCGGCAGCTTCCTCGTTGCTTTATAGTCAGCCTTCAACGCAAGATAACCGGGATCGATTCTCGGGAGGAGAATATGTATTTAGATTCATGTAAAGCTGTAAGTAACGTTTTACAGCCTCTGCGGTAAAATGTCACTCTAAATACTACGGTAAAATGTCACTCTAAATACTAAACAAACATCTAATTCTTTGGCTTTGAGAGATTTTTATTAAAAACAAACCAACAAACAAACAAACAAACTAAAGTCCAGGAGGCTCAGGTGGGCAGGTCATGCAGCCAGGATGGAACAAAGTAGGAACGCTTTCAAAGTCTTAACGGGAGACCAATCGGAAAACGACCATTAGGAAAACCTAGGCGCAGACGAGAAGACAATACTAAGATGGATCTCGCAGAAATAGAAATACAAAGTAGAAACTGGATCCACTTGGCTAAGGACTGAAGTCAGTGGAGAGATTCTGTGAACGCGGCATTGAACCTCCGAGTTCCATAGGCCATAGAAATCAGTTGAGTAAATTTTGAGTCTAATGTCCCTTTCAGCAGCGAGACTATATGAGACGGGACCTACTGATTAATGTGGAATTCGAACCACATGAGCTCCGTTCGGGAATCGAACCCGGGTCTCCCCGCCAAAGGCGTGTACGCTAACCGCTTAGCCACGAAGGAGTTCCATAGCCCATAGAATCAGTTAGTTTTATATATGTACTGAATTAATACATAACAAAATATATAGCAATTCTATATTAATTCTATTTTTAGCTTTATTATACTTTCAATACTTAAGTAATAGATTTAAAAATGAAGGAACACCTACGTAAATGAACTAAGGTTTCATTGAAAGACTACTGTAGTTGCATTGTGGTGCAGTAGATGGCCTTTTATCTATATATACAATTTCGTTGCCGCCTGCTTCTACAATGAACGTTACTGAAGATGCTAAATTGCCCTACCACAAATGAAAAGAACTCCCCACACCAAACTTTCACACGCTCCAGGAACGGTTCTAGTTTTATTAGTTTCTTTACATTCGCTATTTTCCAATGATTCATACCTTATACAAACTGGCAATTTGAAGAAAAAAACGAACATCTCAAGACTGTGAGAGAGAAAAAATTTCTAATCTAATCAATACATACTGCAGCGCTTAACACCACAGTTTATTATTATTACTATTATTTATGACAATATAAGTGTTTAAGAAAAGAATGCAAGTTAATATGGAAAGAAAAACTATTTTTAAATACTACTTGCAACATAATATTTCTGTTCCTCATTTTCTTCAATTGTCATACAGAATGAATCAATAGTCGCTTAATACCTTTACTGCGTTATAAAGGGTTTATTTTGGAATGACGGAAACGAAAGAAAGAATAAAACTCACTATTCGCTTCTTTTTTTTTTTTTTTTTTTTTTTTTTAATTTTAACCTAGATTTCAGTCATTACCTAACACCTGAACGTTACACAATTCCAATACAGACACAAAGAAATACTTAAAACTCGTTTCCCATTTTAAAACAGGAGACAATATTGAATTTGGAGACAGGAAACTTAAATAAGATATGATATATCATCACATTAATTTTACAAAAATAAATAAATAAATAAAATAAAAAAATAATTGAATAAGAAGGTTGTCTGTGATGAAAGTACTTGACTTTGAACCACTCTCCACCACCGATTACACTCAATGTAACGTATATGGGCTGAACGATCGCTCGGTAGTGTAGCTTCTACTGTAGTAAATTTCTGGGTAGAATGCAAAGGGCAATGTCTTGCAATACTGTTTTGAAACTTTCTGTATACCCTGCAAGGTATGGGCTTGGCGTCGAGCAAATGCCTGTTTGGAGTTCAAATTCACAGTAATTCATTAGTGATGAGTCCGGGGATTTCACAGGGACAGAGGGAAATGGGATCACTTGGATTTCTGTCTCTTCTGTGATCCTTATGTGGAGCGCATAGGATATCTCATGGTATGGCTGGCGACCTTGTACATTTCACCAACATATAATTGAGGAGTCTGATGAATTAAGGGTGTAAGTCTGAAACATGCAGTTGGAGAAAAAAAAAATGTTGAAAATTTAAGTAGTTTTTCCCCCCTTACATAAAATAATATATGTAATATGCAGCATTTTATTCCGATATTGAATTGAAATGTTACCAGGAGACTAAACAAGCATGGAAAAAGCCACAAATGCGTTTGATGCCAAAAGGGCGTAAGCTCGCTTAAGCCCTTATTACATCAAACTCCTCAACTGTGTTCCTATATTTTTCTAAGTTCTTTAAAATTGTGAGTTTGGAAATAACGCACTAGAAGTGATAGGAAGAAAAGTCATAATAAAGAGTAGTAAAGCCTTTCTACCATATCTTGTTGTTTGCTGTTTGAAATATTCAGTTCCAATATTTAATGCAATGTTAGTTTCAGACCAACCTTGGTAAATGAACAAGACTTTATTTAGTTGAGAGAAGAAAAAAAAACATGCTTTTAAATCTAAAGAAAATGTAAAAAACAACGAGGATTTTAGTTCCCTCACTATCAATACAACTGAAAAGTAGTTCCACAGTTTGTTTCGAGAATCTTGTGTGTTTAAGGCGGCAGACTACTAAATATTTTTGAAAAACTAATGTTTTTTCTTTTGCCCGTTTTTCGTAAGTGGAAAGAGGTAATAATATGTAACTTACTACAATAATAGATAATGTTATTCTACACCCGAAAATACGAATCGGAAGAATTTTCAGTGTGTCCATCCATAAAAATCACAGTGTGACCAGAATTTGAATTACTCAAAAATTCAGGTTAAGACAGCGACTAGAAAAATGAAGTCAACGGTAATTGATGACTTATCACGCTGTCTATGTTCCTTGTTTACTACTTTTTAAATAATATTTCTATTTATTTTATAAAACTTACATAAATTATTACAAAATAAATAAGTTATTATAAAATAAATAGAAACATTATTTAAAAAATAGTAAACAAGGAACATAGACAGCATGATAAGTCATCAATTACCGTTGAGTTCATTTTTCTAGTCGCTGCCTTTACCTAGATTTTTGAGTAATTCAAATTCTGATCACGCTGTAATTTCTATGGATGACAACACTGAAAATTCTTCCGATTCGTATTTTCGGGTGTACAATAACATTATCTATTATTGTGGTAAGTTACATTTTATTAGCTCTTTGCACCTACGAAAAACGGGCAAAAGAAGAATTATTAGTTTTTCAAAAAT
Organism: Thermobia domestica; assembly: GCF_964235325.1. Taxonomy (NCBI): domain Eukaryota; kingdom Metazoa; phylum Arthropoda; class Insecta; order Zygentoma; family Lepismatidae; genus Thermobia; species Thermobia domestica. Next base: position 246,360,930 of record NC_137462.1, read on the forward strand.
ATTTAGTAGTCTGCCCCCTTAATTCTTTTTTCTGTTGGGATTCAAAACTGGGCGCTTTTATTTATTTTTTAAAAGAATTTTTCCGCTGTTCTTAGTTTACAATTTCTGATTTTATGATTCATTTCCTTCTTTTCTTCTTTAGAAGAAGTCATAGTTTACAAAGTCGATAACTGATTGCGCTTGTATCCGACGATTTCCCGAACACTAAGGAAATGAATACTCGGAGCATTTTTCTTTTTCTTTTTCCTTTTTTTAACGAGTACATAAACGCTACTAAAGTTACTAAAATGGGTTAAAGCGCTTATTCTTCCCAGTATTCGTACTGATTAGGGGATGCCAGTGATTTCCTCCTAACAAAAATGTATGTCTCTTTGAAGAAGAAAATTTTCATCCTTGGCACGGATAACTTTTTCCCCTCTAGTTTTTTTTTTTTTTTTTTTTTTTTTTCGAATTTTCATGTGGATAGAAACAAGGAACAACGAAAGTACTACAATTACGAACAAATCTTGTTAAGGAGACTAATTTGCAAAATTCTGTTATATATTTATCCCATTCCTGTGTCCGTCCGTCTGTAAGAAGAAAACATCTCAAAGATTACTTCATGGATTACCACCAAATTTGTTCAGTATGTAGCACGGTTGGCTGGTTTAAAAAAAAAAAAATGCTTTAAATCGTATGAACTTCATGGTGACGTCTCCACATATCACACCATCTGCATTACGTGTATCTACTTTTCACCTTTTAATCAAGGGGTCCCGTGTTCAATTCTCGGTCGAAGCACAACCCATCTTTCAAGTGTAAATTAAGTAGCGATTCGAGGTGTCCCTTTAAGCGAAAGTCTTCTCCGTGATAACATTGGTATTTCATAAGGATGTTAAGCCTAAACATACGAAACGAAACCAAATTATATATTTCTACTTGTCTGAATGTCTGTTGCTTTATAAAGAAGCCAAGGTTACTTAAATATATTGATAGAAATTGGCAAAATGTATCAATTGCCTATGTAGCTTCCAACATCAGCTTGGATTCGACTTTGTTTTAATTTTATTGAATGGTATCTACATACCAAATTTGTAATTTATTATGATACGTTGACCTTAAAATTTTACATACAAATACATTTAAAGTAATAACAGGATTTTCCCAATGGCTACGGCGGGAGTTTCCCGATTTATATATAATTCCGTATAATGTTTTTACTTGTGTAACTGTATCTTTTTGTCCTTCTGAAATGACTCTTGACAATTATATTAACAACTAGGCCTATGTAAAGATCAGTACAACGTATTTTTATCAGAAGCCCTTCGTGAGTGGGTCGGCAATCGCATTTGTGACCAATTAGTCCCGGTTTCGTGTCGAAATGGACAATTTCTCTTGGGTGTAAGCCGAGAAGCGGTTTGGATTCCGCTTTAAGCTTATGTGACCCCTTCCAGCATAACCTTGTTGTTGCATAATAACACCAAGGTGAAACAAACTAATTTCTGTCCATACCTAATATAAATACATAGAGTAAATTACCTGTATTTAAACAAAAAAAAAAAACTGGTTTAAACCACAAAAAAACGGGTTTAAACAAAAAAAAACTTTTTTTTTTTCAATAAAAACCATCGTTTTTGCCAACCCTGGTATGTAGAAGGTCATAAGTTAGGAATCAAGTTCGATTACGAAGACAAATTCAAACCGGCAGTAACAGAAATAAACAAATACCGGGCTTTACGTTAATCACTATAGAGCAAAAACGGTAACCATGTATATCGAGAAGAGGTTTTCTGCAATCGATTAAGCATCCGAAGAGTACGTTTCATCTCTATCCTTTACTCTCCACCAAATCCGAAGCAGCAGAAGTCCACCACAACTTCCGGTTTTGATCTACACAGACCAAAAATGATAACAGATAGCAAAAAACTTTTTTAAATCGATTTAGTGTTCTAAGAATATGAGACATCTTTTACCTTAACCCCCTATTTAAACCTGAAGTTTCAGAAATAAACTACTCTAAGGTTTAACGCTGATCGCCATAGAATTTAAAAACTTTTCCTGTGGCACAAACTCGACTACTTTCGGTTTTAACGGTGACTACTAAAGAATAAAAACGGTAATAGATGAGAAGTTGTTTCCTGTAATTAATTAAGCATTCCAAGAATATATTCCATCTTTAATCTCTTTACTACAATCGGAAGTGATAAAAATCTACCACTATTTCCAGTTTCAATATTAAATCAGAAAATATTACGCCAAACAAATCGCTTTTGCACATAGTGTACAGGTGTCACTATATATAGATCGAAGAATTTAGTGTGTTTTTCCCCTACAAACTCAGTGCGACCATGCATTATAAAGTAATAGTGACACGTGTATACCACGCGAAGGAATGGTTTGTTATGGCATATATATATATAATATGTGATGGCTGGGCATATATGGACGAATTCATCCCTCCTGAGGAAAATATTCAATTCGCACACTGATTCTTCCTTGTTTTAAAGTACTCAGACGTTATACCAAACAGCTGAGCTTCTAGTGAGTTCTTCATCTGTCCCTCGTTCTTTTTCACGTTCTAGTCCTCAGTCATTGCTGCTGCCCCAGTTCAGTTTAAATCAGTACATCGTGAATGTGTTGCTATTCTCTGGTGCTTCTTAGTAAGTTTAAATAGACACCGCGAATTATTTAATAATATAATTACAAACTTATAGTCTTTTTAACACGCAGAATTTATTAATTATAACTGATGTTCGTTTATTTTTAAAATTTAAACCAAACCAACTCATACCATACATTAAGTAAACCTACGTTCTGACTTTCGCGCAGTGGTAAAATCTTTGATTATTTGCCATATTTTTTGATACAACGATCCTAAAGAAAGGTCTAATATACTAAAATCCTTTATCTATACTAGAAATCCTTCATTTCTAGGTTCCCAACAAACGAAATCGATTGCGGTCCTTCTCAGATCTCCTTTGGAAAAGCCAAATACAATACTTCATCTGTGCATAGTATTTTACAGATTCTGAAGGTTTGTAATTTGATTAGGTAGAATTTGATTTGATTTATTTAGTTTAGCATCTCTTTCAGCAGTGAGGCTATATGAGACGTGGACCTACAACTTAATGTGGAATCCGAACCACATGAGCTCCCACCGGCAATCGAACCCGGGTCTTCCACGCCAGAGGCGCATACGCTAACCGATTAGAGTGAACTGTCTTGTGGGTAGATCAAGGGGAGTACTTACCCAACATCCCGCGTTAGGAGGACGTGAGGCCATAGGAAGAGATAGGCTCTTTAAGAGAAGTAATAATTTACTTTTTTTGATTCATTCTTGGAAATAAAAGTATTTAGAGATGATGAATCATCATTTTCTAAGGCATTTTTATAAGTATTATCGTTAATATCGCGAAACGTACTCATAAATTTAACATAGGCTACATTAAAGATAACTATGATGCATATCCAATTTACACTTTAACACTACGGAAGTCTGTTAGAATCAGGGTGGAAAAAATCATGATTTTTTTTTAAAAATCATTTTTGTTGATTTTTTTGATTTAAATCGATTTTTTTGATTTAAATCGATTTTTTTTATTTAAATCAAATCTTTCTCCTCGTATAATACAAGTCACGAACTGAAGAAAAAGCATTAGGAATTAGTATTAAATGCTAATTATGCCATTTAAGTGAAAGTATTGGGGTTGACTTTTGAATTATCCCAAATCGTTAACCCATATCAATCCCAAACAACGTTTCTTAACCCTTTTAAATTATGGCTCCTTTTAAAGGTAAATTATAGACTTTCAGTTAAGTAGCTACAGCATCATCCCTATTTATCCTAGGATCATGGTACATACATCACTCTCTTTAGAATAGAACAGCTTTTGAAACGGTAACAATCTCATTTCCTTATCATGTCCCTGAAGCGGGAAATTTTGAGAATAATCGGTATTTTTTTAAATCTTTTTTTTTTTTTAATTTTGATCCCCTCTGGATTCCCCTGTGTTACCGGACAGATCTCAAAATCAACTGGGAAATACTAAGGGGTGTACTAAATGTGTGTACAAAATTTCAAGCTTCTATCTTGAGTAGTAAGGGTGAGGAAACTATTTAAGAATGAGCTAAGAACATTCCCACAATGCCCCAGATGACCCGGATGTAATATAAAAATTTCCTCAGACATCCCTATTTATCCTAGGATCATGATTTGTACATTATTCTCTTCAGAATAAAACAAATTTTCAAACCTTCAGATGTCTCCGTCATGTATCTGGGGCGGGTAAATCACGAAAAAAGGAATTTTCTGTTAAAAATACTATTTTTTTACAAATTTTTTACCTCTGTGGACCCCTCCCCCTGTTTTGGGGCAGAGATCTGAAAAAATACTGAGGGGTACACTGAGTAAATGTGCAAAAATTTCAATCTTGTAGGTGCAAAAGTAAGCCGCGAAAAATAATATTCCTTAAATACCCCAGATTCCCGTATAAAACAGGATCTCAGGTAACAGTTTCCTGAGACATCCCTATTTATCCTAGGAGCATAGTACGTACATGATTTTCTTCAGAATACATCAGCCTTTCAAGCAGTACCATTCATATGTCTCCATCTGAGGCGGAAAAATCACGAAAAAAGCTATTTTTGTTAAAAATAGCCTTTCTTTCAAAACATTTCTGCCCCTCTGGACCCCGCTGTTTCCACGCAGAGATCTGAAAACATCTGAAAATTATAAAGGGTTGCACTGAACGAGTGTGCAAAATTTCAGTCTTCTGAATGCAAAATGTAACCTGCCAAATAATAATAATAGTACGCATAACAAAAAAAAATCTTTTTAAATTTATGACGTCATCACACACTATGCCTCAACGCAGAAATGCGTGAAAGCATATGTAACGTGTTCTAAAATGTGTCCAGTCTTGAAGAAAACGAAGTAAAAAGCCTTATTGGTACTTTTTTTAACTGAATAATGAAGATTCTACCCTATCACCTAAAAATAGGTGATATAATTTAAAAGGTAAAGCATTAAGGAAAAAGTACAGCAACGTTTATCAAAAAGACACATTTTTTCACAAAAATTACTGATATTTGGCAGGGGCTTATTTTTAAAAACTCAGACTAGCTTGCGGCATGAAATACATAAATTTCGCCTAAAGTTATAAAATTAACAAAAAAAAAAAAAAAAAAAAAATGGAGAGGGGGGATAGGACCCCTCTAAATACGTCCTATTATCTGGGAGCAAACAAACAGACACGCACAAAAAAGAATTTTCGTCTTAAATGTCGATGGTGATTTCCCCGTTGGAATAGTTAACGATTTTAAAACCCAAACCCAATGTTACGAAAAGAAGAAAGCAGGACTGCTCCTTTACCTGTTCAAAACGGGATTTTCCCTAATCATCCTCTGGATGACACTTGTTTTCATACTATATTGTACATTTGAGTCTCATTGTATTATGATTATTAACTTCCATAATCGAAATAACATAACACAAACGGGATTTTAATTATTTTCAATTGAAATTAATTTATTTTGGAATTCGATTTAAATCAACGATTTTTATTAAAAAAATCAAGTGATTTAAATCTTGATTTAAATCAGACTGATTTAAATCAATCCACCCTGGTTAGAATATTCATGTATTCTAGAACAGAACTTTTAGATTATTGAACTTTAAATCTGGCTGTCGTATTGGCGCATAAGAAGGTTTCTGCACGTGAATTCACCGGTAACATATTGTGTTACATAAGACTGAAGCGATCGGTCCAATTTCTGTCGCACCGAATGCTGCACTGACTAATGATCTTATACGACTTCTTCTAGTAGCCTATCGTATTCTCCTTACCAACATTTTCAATTACAATTGCATCTGGGGAACGTAGTTTTCAAAGCTAGTAAGAATAATAACACTAACAAATATCTAAGAACATACACAAAGCAACAACGCTTGAATGGACTGATAGATTTCTATTCAAAGTGAAATAACAAAGAAATCCACAAATATGAATTGGTGTAGGATTTACTTAAAAAAGAAGATGAAGACTACGTTGAGAAATTCCTTTCTTCTAAGGTTAGGTCCTTTTGGGTCAAATTATAAATAAATAAATAATAATAATAAAAGCAGTGGGTGATTATAAAGGCAATAATAGTAGTAATGGAAATAATCAAACAACTTTTCAGAAATCCATTATACGTGTAAAATTAAACATTTTCAAGTCCTATCAGTACTATTAACTGACAATTTAAATTATTGTTCATTTTTTCCTTTTAATGGACGAGTAGGTTGGATTGCGTATTGTGAAACAACGACAGATTTCGAAACTACAGGTTTTAATGTTGAAACCGAAAGTGGTACAGGGTGTCCACACAATTTGGCGAAGAAAAATCCCTGACTTTCCATGACAAAAGTTCCAGATTTCCCTGACCATTAAATAAAAAAAATAGAAAAAAGCAAGAAGCCCCAATCTCCACCTTCCTCATAGCTGGCCTTGTTCTCTTTCCACTTCTGTTTCTTTTTATAATTTTCTTTAATCAAAAAGAATGTAAATTTACAAACATATGCATTACGCCGATATTACATTTACTATTTTATAAATTCAATAACTGAACAAAGGACCTAAATCGATTTTTCCCTGTCTTTTCCTGATACATTTTTACTTCCCTGACTTTTCCGACTTTCCAGAATGTGGACACGCTGTAGTAATTCTATACCTTCCAGTTGCAACAGAGGGATAAAATCGAAGATTGAACCTGTTCTTCGCATGCTGAATCCACGCAAAATAGTTTTCTCTATTTACTATAGTTTTTCATCCAAGACGATCTTAATTGAAACCGGAGGTTATACAGGTCTCTAAAGCTTTCAGTTTTTCTATAAGGATAAGGGCGGAAATAGAACCTACTCTCACGATATTGAGTTCATATATCCATTTTTAAAAATATCTTAACTCTGATGCTATGCAAAATGTACCCTAATCAATATACCAAGTACTACACTATGTTGTAATGTTATAGAGTAGATGATATTATTATTATTATTATTATTATTACTGGCAGGACACAGAGACAAACATCGAACAAACAATAAACTCAACAAAAATGTAAAAGTTAATAACAATTGAAAGGTACTAGATGAATCTACAGTCAGCGATCATCACGTAATAATTTTTTATGTAATAAGAACAAAAACACATACACAAAAGAAACAAAGGAGAAGAAACGCTAATATACAATATTAATAAAATAAATTTTAAAGCATTCTGGGCAGAAATAAAATTAACTCAAATAGAAGATAGTGACCTGAATGAACTGACCAAGAACCAGAAATGCAATAACCAACAAGGAAAAGTACAATACGGAAATCCACGAAAACAAGACAAGACAACACAACTACAAACTAAAGTAAAGACATTCTGGGCCAATGAATTACAAAATTTAAAGAGAAATGCCCAAAAGGTAAGAAAACTATATCAAGATATCACAGATAATAATTTATGAGAAAGAAGGGTTATAAAATACAGAAATTTAAAAAAAACACTTATCAGAATAAAATGATAATAAAAGATGAGCTTACAAATTATATGTTGACGAAAACTGAAATATACATCCTTCAAAAGAATATAAAATAATACGTAAAAAAATTCAAAATATCTACCACACTTTTTAACTTTTAGAAAATCAGGAGAAATCACATGTAAAAGAATGGGAAGACACAGCAGAATACCTAATGAATACCTTGTCACCACAGGATAATCCACAAGGAGACAATGAAACACAAACACGACTAAGACGAAATGACGGTAACTTTCACACAGATGAAGACGAAAATTTACAAATCAAGAAATAAATTACATAAAAATATTCAAGAATAATGAAGCTCCAGGATATGACAGCATAAAATAGGAGATTTTTAAGAAGGATGTAGACAAATAGGATGGCAAACCCAAAATCATATAGATGAATATGTCTCATAAATATAATACGAAATTTGTCTGAAAGCGTAACCGTGAATAAACAGGTGAAGTTTTCGTTAATTTGTAGTGTTCCTCTTTCTTAAAGCAACTAAAAGAACCAAAAATCAGAAAAAACGCTGCACAAAACAATGATAGACTATTGTAATGAAAGAGAAATAATGTTGCAAGCGCCGGAAAAAAATACAGCAGTAACAAGTACCAAAGCCCACAGGGTTCGAATTATGGAACCACAATGTGGGACTTAGGACTTAATTATAGAACCGTGCTTAACATACTTAAACAATATGCAAGGAACTATCGTAGTAGTAGTCTAGACTGAAAATTTAGCAGTATTATCATCAGCACTCTCTAGAAACGTACCACATAAGAAAGCAAAGGACTTGCTAACTTAGAAAACTGGTATGGAGAAAATAATTGACACTATCTGCTAATAAGCCAAAAATACATTCTTCCAGCAATTACTAAAAAGAATTTCAGAAATAATAAAAAATACAAAAATTCAAGTCGTAAATAAATTCAAATATACAGGAGTTTGGATTGACAAAATATTTAAGTTTTCACAAACCCACAACAGAAAGTACAGAAGAAAAGTTGTCAATAAATTGTTGGAAGTACAACAGAGATTTCAGACTCGAAGAAAGTTTTTAAACTATATAACACGTCAATCCTAATGATAATCCTACAATATTGTCCAGCCATATGGGGAAACAATTTTTACGAACGTTGAACTGAGAGAAACAGTAACAAGAGTGCAGAGACCTATTTTAATAAGGATATATAATATTATTAAAACAATCCCCACTGAAACACTACACACTTTCTCATGAAGAGCTAATTCATCTCCAAATACTAAGAAAATGAAAGAACATGGACTAAAAACAAAGATAGAACAAAAATATTAGAAGTAATTGGAGAAATACCACCAATAATAATATTGAAAAAATAATTAGATTAAAACTGAAGATGGAGTGGATGCACTTGCATAAAGAAAAAAAGGACCACTAATATTATTCCAAATTTAAAAACAAGAGAAGATATAGGAAATATAAGAAATAATGGAATACATTTCATGTAGTGGACCTTTTAAATTGCATTTAAAGAGAATTGCTATAACAGATTACGATAAATGCAACTGCGGAGAAATTCACACAGCGGATCACGTATTTTGGGACTGTAACATTTACTTAATAAAAAAAAAAAAATAAAAAAAAATGAAAGACCTTAACGATATAAAGCATGATAAAACTATCATAGAAAATAAATAAAAATTTGAAAAATTAAATATAGTTGCAATATATAATTTAAAGAATCTGAGGCATGACAGAAAAGAAGAAATAGATAAAAACGATATATCAAATAATATAACAAGAAATCAATGAAGACTAGAACGTAAACTGAAATTAGAGAACAAATTAGCTCTAATGGACTACCGAGCTAGAACTTCACATTTATTATTATTTTAGTGTTTTGAGTGAATTATATAAGGCAATGTAGTTTGTAATTAGTGTTCAAGAAGAGAAATAGGCTGAACTAAAGAAAAGAAATCAAAGGTATAGAAGCAAAACCTGCTAAATCCATTTTTCAATTTTGTCAGGAGACGGAAAAAAAAAAGTGACGCCTTTATGATTCGGATTTTTTTATAAGTGGTAGATTTCACTCATCTGTATTAGTGTAAAAGTTAAGTAGGCAATTCTGTAAGAACTGTGCACTTCTGGGGAAAAAAAGTGAAACTTTCAAGAATTCTTGTTTACATCCTGCAGAAGAATTCTAGAGGTAGGGCCCAAAGTTTTTGGCCGCCATATTGGAAAATGACCGCCATCATGAAAAATAGGGCTATTTTTCAGAATATTCATTTTAAGTAGCTACTGCTTCAACACTATTCATCCAAATTTCATGGATGATACGTCATTCTCTTCAGAATGAAACAGGGTTTTAAATGCAACACGGCGAATGTCCGTATGACGTACAAGGAAAGGGAATTTTGCAGGAAATCGTGAATTTTTCTTTAAAAAATATCGTTTTTGGAAGTTTGAACCTCCCTAGAGCCGCCCTAGGTGAGAATTCGCGAACCTAATGTACCCTGAAATAATACAAAGGTGTTATGGTATTTCTTTGACAAATAACATGGGAATATCCTATATAACATGAGAAAAAATATTTCCTAATCCTGTTTGTAAGTAATAAATTTACACTAACAGGGAAAACTGCAATCTAAAATTTGTGGATAAATTAATATTCCAACGAATTTCATGACTAATACCTCATTTTCTTTCAAATGATACAATTTCTCAATTGCAATACTGTCCCTGCCCCTGTGAGGTATAGAAAAAGGGAAATTTGGGGGAAATCTGGAAATATGTCTGAAAACCTTTTTTAAAAAGGTTTCTTGCTCCTGAAATGATTCCGGGTGAAAGCACGTGGCCTTAATGTACTCTGAAAAATACATTGGAGTATTGGTAATGTTTCTGCCAATTACTATTCCGATATCATCCATAGTAACGTTGTGAAAAATAATTTCCCTATCTTGTTTGCTAAGGCAAAATATCAGTTTTTAGCAGTATTTCATAAAAGTTAATTCTGACTTTAAGTAGAGAAAAACATTTAACTCACTGTGGATTACTGCCTATATTTCCAGACGTTGCGCACCCACCTGTTGTGCTGTAAGTTATCTCAATGAAGGACAAACATCCAGTATTACTTGTGGTGTTCCCCTGTATGGTTTGTGGACATGTCATGAAAAATTTGGTGAAGACAGATATGTTATGGCGATCGGGGCCCTACATCTGAAGAAGATCTTTCAGATGGCAGTGAATGGGTTAAATGTATCATTGAGGCTGGGTTAACATCTGGGTAGAGGTCAGTCTTATATTAAAGTGCATCATATTACAAGGGCAAGGTATGCACATCAGGTGACATTATATGCCAATTTTATCATGTCAAAACAAGCTTATACTCAATATATTAATGGACATAAAGAAAAACATGGTGCTAATGAGCCTCTTCCGTTTAAGGAATGTTGTAAAGACAATTGTGAAAGAATTCCAAGTTTCGCATATTGGAATAGAACTGATGGAACTAGAGAATTCGCTTCTGAAATTTTTGACATCAATCTGAAGCTCCAAGTTTGAGTCCTATGTGAACCCTCTGACAAGATGGACTCCTTGGTTCTTTTTATTTCGCCACCAAAACTATGCCAGATGGCTTCCAGTGCATTGATGTGACATGAAAAATCTGCCAGAGATACATCCGAGAATTTATGAAGAGTTTTTAGCTGGGAAGTTTACTGTCAACATTAGTGAGATATTATTTTCTGCAATGGCATTGGACCAGGTGCATGAACAGTGCAATGCTTAAGTTAAGGGGGATGGAGGTGCAGTGAGATGAACAGAAAACCCAGATGTGTTTAGGCGATGGATGGTAGCCAGTCCTAAAGTAACAAGATTGATACAAAAATTTGAAGAAGGATTAAAAAAGCCTAACATATTTTCAAAGGAACACAAAGAATGCTCATCAAAAACCCAGTCTTTATTTTTCAAACACGTAAAGGGTTTGAAGATTTAGGCAGTCCATCTGAAGACAGCAGCCAAGACTTGCAAAATGTGCATAATAAGGTCATGGTTTCTCAAAGGGGAAGTGTGGATTTAAGAGAAATAAGAGACCTTGGAATGCATCAATTTAAAGAATTTGTCAACACCAAACTTGAACAGCAAGTGGTATCAATTGAGAAACCGATCAAACGCAATCAAGTGAAATTGTTCAATACAAAATCTCCAACCAAGAGCAAATCCCAATTGAGGATGAAAAGAGAAAGAAATTATACCTCTTTTCAAAGTTATATATATCGAGTGTCAGTAGCGAGGTTCTGACCTTGACGAGTCTTTTAGTCATGAAAACCAGCCGTTTCTACCTTCTTTGTCAGACTGTGGATGTGTTTGAAAATCTAAGAAATCTGGTCTTCTTCAGTGTTTGTGACTATCTCAGCGACAAACCTTGAGCATCATGTGCCATACTGAATGACTCAGCCTTAGTCCACATGATACCACCCGGAGATGTCAAGACGTTTGATGTATACGCAGAGATTTGTCAGCATAGTTCTTCACGAATGGGACAGTATAAACAGAACTGATATTGTCTGGGATGACTACAAACCTGACAGTTTGAAAGCTGAGAGTAGAACGTTTAGAGGTGTTGGCATAAGACTAAAAGTTTGTAGTAATAAGCCTGTGCCTAGAACTTGAAAGAACGTTTTGTTCAATGGTGAAAACAAGAAGGATCTCTTCGATCTACTTGCAACTGAACTCGTATCTCGAGTCGGGAAAGAAGTAGTGACTACAAAAAGAGAAGCGATATTGTGCAATACACCATTATGTAACCATGAAGATTTTCAGCCATGCAGTCACGAGGAAGCGAATACAAGAATTTTGCTTTATGCTAAGGAGGCGTATTAAGCTGGACACAAATCTATTATCATTTGGACAGTAGACATAGATGTTGTAGTGCTTTCTTTGTTATTTTATTATTTTTATTTTACTTATTTGCCAAAGTTCCAGATACAGCAAGGCAGCCATTTTACAAGCAGACTTCTTATGAATTGCATTTGGCACTGGAAAGAATTCAGAGTACATCCCAATTCATCTACTATTTACCAAGCTTGAAGTCAAAAAATCTACTTCCCTTCCATTTTTCCATGCATTGTCAGCTTGCGACACAACTTCCTTGTTTACTGGTTGTGGAAAAAACGCTTGGGAAATATACATAAATCTCCTGAAGATCACATAGACATTCCAGATTTTGTCCCAGCAACCTGCAGAAACTGAGATGTTTATGGACGAAGTTGACAAATTTGTTGTTTTGATGTATGATAAGTCATCATATCATAGCACAGTTAATGATTGTAGGAAAGAATTATTTACAAAGTAAGGATATTCTATAGAAAGAATGCCACCAAAAAATCAGCTTTATTTTAACATGTCTTGAGGAGTGCTTATGAAGCTGGCTATTCTTGGAGACAGTGTTTGGTTAAACACTGTCTTACCTAATCCAGGCCTTTGCGGTTGGCACAGAAATGAAACTGGGAGTTCAAAGCCAACATGGACAACTCTTCCTGAAGCAGCTCGTGGGTGTAGGGAATTATTCAGTTGTTCTTTCAAAAAGTGCAACACTCTTCGTTGCATGTACAAAATGCAGTGTAGAACGCTCACAATTGCAGTGTACAATGCTTTCAAGTGTACTGACTGTGAAAATGAAAGTTAACAAATCGAACTTCCTACTTGTGTTGACACTAGCAATTATGGTTTTGACAATGTTGAGACTGACATTTAATGTGGTTTGTTACATTACATTAGCTTTACATTTATTTTAACAGTTGTTTAATCTCTAATACTCCTTCCCGTTTTGTTTCTAACGTGTCAGGAGCAAAGGTGTTTGTTGTGTCAAAGAAAGAAAATGATTGACGAAGTCCAATAATGCAAAATTAAATGAAACATAAACAAATGAAATGTTATAAATAATTTCCCTTTACATCTCCAGGTTTCAAAATAAAGGATGTCAAAAAAACACCCTAATTTAGAGGATCGGGAAATTATTTTCCACAACGTTCCTATGTATAATATCGGAATGGTATTTGGCAGAAACATTACCAATACTCCAATGTATTTTTTAGGGTACATTAAGGTCATGTGCTTTCACCCGAGATATTTCAGGAGCAAAAAACCTTTTTAAAATAGGTTTTCAGACATATTTCCCCTTTTTTCATACCTCACAGGGACATGGACAGTATTGCTATTGAGAAATTGTATCACTTTAAAGAAAATGAAGTATTAGTCATGAAATTTGTTGGAAAATTAATTTATCCACAAATTTTAGATTGCAGTTTTTCCTGTTAGTGTAAATTTCCTACTTACGAACAGGATTAGGATATATATTGTCTCATGTCATTATATAGGATATTCCCATGTTATTTGGCAAAGATATACCATAGCCCTCTTGCATTATTTCAGGGTACATTATGTTCGCGTACTTTCACCTGAGGCGGCTCTAGGGAGGCTTAAACTTCCAAAAACGATATTTTTTAAAGAAAAATTATCGATTTCCTGCAAATTTCCCTTTCCTTGTACGTCATACGGACATGCCCCATGTTGCATTTAAAAGCCTGTTTTATTCTGAAGAGAAAGGCGTATCAACCATGAAATTGGGATGAATAGTGTTGAAGCAGTAGCTACTTAAAATGAATATTTTGAAAAATAGCCCTATTTTTCAAGATAGCGGTCATTTTCCAATATGGCAGCCAAAAACTTTGGGCCCTACCTCAAGATTTCTTCTGCCGGGTGTAAACAAGTATTCCTGGAAGTTTCACTTTTTTTTCTTTCTTTCTTCAGAAGTGCACAATTTTTATGTTAACGTCCCTAGTGACTACTAAACAAACAAATTGTTCAACAATTCTGAAACACAGAGGCGTCACTTTTCCTTCGTTTCCTGACAAAATTGAAAACTAGATTTAGCAAGTTTTGCTTCTATACCCCTGAAATATCAGAACAAAAACCCCAATAAGTTCTGGTGTATTTTCCAGAACTAAGAAGGAATAAAATTAAGGAAAACTGAAAATCCAATTTCCCATTTAAAAGAACAATCCTTGATTTCATGTTTGGTGATGGAACAGATTAAAAAAAAAAAAAAAAAAAAAAAAAAAAAAAAAAAAAGACGAAAACACCAAATATATTAAAACAAGAAAGAGTGAGAAATAGAAACCAATAGTAACATGTTACTTATTTACTAATAACCTTTTCTTCTGTTTCTTTTCTTTTTAGGTTTTTGATTGTGTTACGTAAAACTATACAGTGTTATGCTATAAAAAATAAATAAAAAAAGGAAGCCTCGCCTATCTATGTCTGAGGCTATACGACAAAAAGAGGGGAGAAATTCAACGAAAGACCACAATAGTAGAGAAAGAACTACTTTAAGAGAAACTGAGCTTACTCTAAATAAGACTGTATTAAAAAACAAAGGCAGTTAAAAGTGGAGACCACAAAAAAAATGGATCCACATATCTGTGGTCTCATTACCATACAGGTTGGGGTGTATATCATACAGAGGGTCCATAATGTTCTTCTGGAAGTAAGCTGCATTGATTTTAGTGTTGGAAGGTAGTTCGATGATTACAGGCAGCGTTCCCTGGCTGTAATATTCCATCACCAACAGAAGCTCCTGTCAAAAGTTTTCCTTAGATTACAGCGGAAAGTTAGAATGGTACTTGTGGTCTACATGGCGATTAAAGTTGATCTCATATTGCAGAGCCACCCCTCACCCAGTGTACCCATTTGTTCCCTACGAATTATGTTTCATACTTCTTGCGTATCTGAACCTTTCCCAGATGTGGCGCTCTGTGAGGCAATTTCTGCGCGATTTGTGATGCACATTCAATGCGAAATTCTTCCGAATGATGTTGGAAACTGTCTCTTTTGTGATACGTGTAATATGGCTAAACTTCTCTCCGCTGGAGAATTGTTCTGTGTCACTTATCTCCTAATGGTGTACACTGTATTGAGGGTTCGAGCGGACTGGTCATTTTCTTCTCTCACAATTTCCAGACAACCACGTAACACAGGGCCCTGTTGGACACATCGTCGAATGATAAGACTCAAGCCAGCTATGCTGCAAATAATCCTATTATTTGCACCGTTTCACTATTGCTGGGCTGCTATAAAAGGCAGCGGGAGGTCCACAAATGAACTCCTCCCAGAAAGTTCTCACTTTTACCTTCATCGTTTTGTGGATCGTACTAAATTGATACTATTATTAAGTGCAGGCCCCAGCGTAGACAACAATGTATGGGGAAATAACAGCGTTCCGAAGGTCCAATGAAAGTAAACTATTTTTATCGTGGGTAACCTTCTGTAATACTTTATTATATTTAGTTCCTCTAATATCAAAGAAGTGTATTTCTCTTTTTAATTAAAAAAAAAAAAAAACTATCATTTATTATAAATAACCGAACTATCATTCACCCCCTCGCTCTTATAAAACTAACTTATTGAAAGCTGTAGAAAGCGACAGAAAATTAAGTTGATAATTATTTAGAAAAAGGGAGTTTGGAGAGAGTACTTTTCATTATATCATGTTTCTTGTGTATAACTGCAGTCGCGTTCAATTCATTCAACACGCTAAGCATTTCACTCTCATGTTATATGTATATCACATACTTAAGCTGATTCAAATACTAACTCAAACACTTACTGATTACAGTGTCGTTCACAACTATTAGAACATAACACTACCCACACACTATTGTTCTGCTAAACTGCTTGGACATTTGTCTTGGTGGTAGAACGCTGACATTGTTTTCGGGCATCACAAGATGTTCGATGATAGGTTATACGGAATTGGTAACACCTTGCTTACAGGGAATCCTCTGGATATTCATTTTTCTCCTTGCTCCATGTGAAAATAAATTTAGTCGTGCCCAGTTAAAAAGGAACAGGGTCAGATATTAAATAATGAGTTACCTTCCTTTCTCACAGCAGTGAACTAAGTTGCGATATATCGCAATTCAAAACAGAGATTCCAAAGAAAAACTGCAAAAAGTATCCAAGCAATTAAAAAAAAAATTAAAAATTACACTACTTCAAGGTTCACAGTTCACAACTGAGCCAATTCACGTTCTTTTACGGTAGTTTCCTTTGCAAACACACATGCTATCTGTGCGCAAAGTCCAGATTCGATCCCTGGCGAAAGCACAAAGCCTCGGATAAAAACCGAGTAGTGTTTACGTATGTATCGGCTTATATAGCTCCAAAGCTGAAAAATGACATTCCATTCCAATTACTTGGTACATTAATCAATCTACACAAGAAAACATGTAAAACTTCAAGACTTTGCCACTACAGAACTACTTCTCTCGAACAGTACCTTTTCAAATAAACACTCTTGTGTTCAGCATAACCATTTCAGGTTATGTATACCATGTTAGTAATAATTGAAATCTTAATTTAAATACAATCAACCTTGCGTACGTAAACATAAACACATAGTCCCAGCTTCATCAAGACTTCTTCGTTGACAACTCACGTTCACATGAGTGAAAGTCTTATTACAGATGCTGCAAACGTTACAGGAACTAATGTGTATGTTTTTGAAAATGAAACTATAATTGCCCTTCTAAACAACCATACTAGGTTTTCTTTAACTAATATCAGAGGCACAAGTGTACTTTTAAAGTTGAGTTGATTTGAGTTTAACGTCCCTTTGAAATAGTTTGACATCAATTTGCGTTTTATAAACTTCAATCTCTTTATTTGTACTTTGAGATGGAATGTTTTGAAACATAGGTTCAGAAAAAAATCTAAAAAAGATAGGAAACAGAAGACTGTACTAGCTGGAATCCTATTTAGGCACTGATAACGAGCTTATAAAAGGAAGTAAATTTAACTTCTTTTTTAGTGTAACTATACAATGCACTGACACACACAATCATTTAAAATCTGTGTCTCGTATCATCAAAATTATGTTAAACCTAAACACATACAAGTAACACCGGGTAGTTGTCAAAATAAAAAAAAACATACCTGTAAGTCTTGTACTTGAAGCCCTTCTACCGTGTCTGATTTTTCATCTTGAGCAAATTCCAAATCTCTTGGTGAGGCAGGAACTTTAAATAGGAAAGAAAAAGAACTCAATTAAAAATCTTCACACACCGCAGCACAATAAACGTTACAAAATAGCAATTACACAAAATAAAAGCTATTACCACAAAGTGAACAAAATATTGAGAGGAGAGGCTTTTCACTTTCTTATGTGTTTACGAAGCCATAAACTTTGAAGTTAAATTCATTACAGAAAATTAAAAGTGATAATACGAAATAAATCATACAACCAGCACAATTAAATCGCACCAAATTATTGAATACAAATAGGTTTTAATGGAGAAAATATCTCATACTGAAATATAATAATAATAATAATAATAATAATAATAATAATAATAATAACTTCCAGATTATCCTATGCATAAGCATCGGAAGTCTACTGTCCGTTTTATCCGTCCATTCGTCTGTTTACAAGTATCAGAGCAAAAATTGCAAGAGAGATCAAGGTGCCGACAAAATTTTCGAGAAAGAAATCCCTTTCCTTCCCCTGTTTTCCAGAACACTTTTTGAAATTTTCCCTGGTATTTAATTAGCCATACACTTTCCTGGAAAAACTAAACCAAGAAAACATGACAACAATAATATATATTTTTCTCCTAGTCAACTGGAAGAATTACAAATAATACAATAATAAATACAACGTAAGCAAAATCATTTCATGCAGTGTTGCCATCTCCAAGGTGAAAAACCAAGTACATGTGTTAATATATTGTGTTCTAAAGGAAATGTTATGAGGTAGAAACCACTTAGTCACTTGTGAATTCTCGGCCATTATGTTTTGGCAAATGAAACCATTTGACATTGTTTCTGTATTAGACAAACCAAAAGTTGGTGTAAATTAAAAAGAATATCGCATTTAGCTGGACAGTTTTTGTTTTGAGAAACCAGACACCTGCGATGATTTGGTAATATCGAAATTTAAAATTCTTTTTGCAATCATTTCATAATTGGAAAATAATAATTCAAAATTGGCAATTTGTATTTTTTTTAAAGTGTTTTTGTTGCAGTCACATTTGAGTTCAGCTGTAGATAAAAATATCAATAAATTCTTCATGTAGTTAAGCCCACTTCTTTGTAAGAATAAAGTTTCAGATAAAGTTTTTGAACTTGTAGACCCATTAACTGGGGAATCTTGTGGTGTACAATCTATCGATCGCATGAAAGTGGCGACATACTCAAGAAACTAGAAATATTTGAATGGAACTGGCTAAGAAACATATTGATGAAATAGAATTTGATCCTGTGAAACAAAACAGTGCACAGTGCAAAAGTAGATTTGAATGAACCTGAAACTTCAGTAAATGTTAATTTTTCGGATGTAGCTAAAGCAGGGACACAAATAACCACTCGCCTTGGGCGAGTGGTTCATCGGTGCGGGCGAGTATTTAATATCATGCAGAAGGTAAGTAAATTATTTCTATTGTGGAATGTGGGCAAGTAACTTTTCTCTTGGGCTAGTAAAATTTTGTTGCTTATTTGCATCCCTGAACTAAAGTAAGTCTGTTTTCGACACAAATGAAAGTAACAAACTCAATGTGTCCAGTTGTTGGAAGAACTTTTAATAGTGTGACTTATATTTGGAATATTTAAAAAAAAAAAAAAAAAAAAAAAAAAACTCTGATCTCGAAGACGTTCTTTATGTTAACTCTAACTGAAATTCATTTTTCATGTATAAGACTCTGCGTTAAGAAATGAGAGTTTAGTACTGAACCATAATATATTACATAACCAGAGGTATGAGTGAAAACTTTTATTTATGTAAGTGATTATACTCCCTCACTAGTGCCTTTGTGACTGGCTATTGGTCTTAAGCCACCCTCTATATGAGGCGAGTCGCCGAGTATTTTGTGAGACACTTTTGTTGTATATCATAGTATGCTGAATGTGATTTTAGTAAGTTTTTTATCTGCTACTGCAAACACTTTAAGTTTACTGTACAGTTAAGAGCGACAACTCCCTCCGACATTATTTTTAACCTTTGGGGTCCCATTTCCGTTTTCTTTTTCACATCCTGCCTTACTAGAAGGTATTGTTGCCATTCAGAAGCGGTGGAATGAAATTTTTAACATGTAAACGGGAGGTTGACTTGAAAACTTAAGAGGACGGGCACTAAGGTGCAATAGTGTAGCGAACTATCTACTGTCTTGTCCTACTCTTGTTGTAGCAGTACGAAAGGGTGTTATTGAAAAATATATTGTACACGTATAACTTGTTAAAATCGTATATATTAAGTTTGTCATTTTGTTGTAAATTTTATGTTTAATGTATTGAAGATGTTTGAAAATGCAGTATTATTGATGCATAATTTTGAATATCAAAAAGGTAAAAAAATTTTATTTATTTCATTTTTGTTTGTTCACTGAAGTATTTGTTTAACCAATACATATCTTACTAGCACACTTAAAGATGTTTCCATATGGTATTACATATAGTATATTTTTGTGTAATTCTAAATGTTTGCGTTTTGTTTCGAGTACATTTGAAAGAATACTTAATTTTGCCAAGTTGTCTGTTCTGAGTTAACGAATAAATAAAGTTTTACTTTCTATAATATAGTTGTAATAAAATGTGGTATTCATGTTTTCAAAAAAAGAGAAGAGTTAACAATATTAGAAATTCTTATGTTATAAAAAAGAAATATTTCAAAGTATATAATTGCAAATAATTCCGTTACATATTATTTCATTTGTCTTTTTGTAATGTTTCAGTATATTAATTTACTTTAGTTGGTAACATATTTTATTGTTTATTTTATTAAAAGTATTTTGTAAGTTTAAAGTTTAAATAGAAGTTAATGAAATACAATAAATAAAAAAGAAAAAAAAAGCCCTCGTTTTTCGTTTTCGACAATAAGCCTCAACGCTTTTATCATCATCAAATAAAAAGACTTCTTGCCTAATGAAGCTGTTACCTAGCACAAATTCTTAAGATGTTCCTCCTTGGACATATGTGGTATGTGACTTTTTGAAATTATGCAGCGCAGAAAACTAAGAGCCTTGTCCCCAAACGCTACTTATTTATGTATCGTAACTAAATACTATTCAAAAACAATTTTGAAAGTAATGCACATTACTAAATACTAACATTTAATTGTGGTATTATCAGTTTAAACCGAAATGTCATTACATAATTCACGTCACGCCCGTCATTACCAGTGGAAAAGGATGGCTGTATGAGACTTTTTGGCGGGCTCTAATAGTGCGCCATTAACTGTCGAAAACGCTGGTCATGTAGTGCTCAATCTCCAATAATAATAATAATAATAATAATAATAATAATAATAATAATAATAATAATAATAATAATAATAATAATAATAATAATAATAAAAAGTGGTTTCTGACACAGATCCAGTGTCCCCAGAACGAATTTTATCTATCTGTTCAATAAATAAAAAAGAAAAAAAAAGCCCTCGTTTTTCGTTTTCGACAATAAGTGGTGAAAAATCTATGATTTTTCAGTTACAACACTTATCGCATGGCGAATAAAATAGAAACAGATAGCGATAAGCATTTTATATATACTAATTTTCTTTAAAAAAAAAAACAGTTTTAATGTTAGACAATACAATTTGAGATATAGAGATTTATTTTCAAATAATACACCCAGAACTGTTTCTTTGCAAAACTCATTGTTATACAGAATGTGCAAGACGTATAATAAATTAGCTAGCAAGCATGGAAAATTAGATTTCAGTATTAAGTTAGCAAAGTTTGTAAAAATGTGGAAGAATATATATATATACAAACTGAAAACTGGCCGTGTTTTAAAATTGAGGTTGTAAAATGAATACGTTGAAAATGGTGTAATGTAATGATTGACTGGTCACACTTTTCTGTGATTTTTCTTTTCTTTACGATTATGTTTGTTTCCTTCTTTTTAGTTTTTATTATTTTTAGTTTTCTGTATAACATGAAATAATGTATTTTAATTTATTTAAGACTTCTATAATTAGGGATTTATCCCTGTTGAAGTTCGAAGATAAATAATTAAATAAATACATTACTAGAGAAAATTACTACAGTATGTTTAATATATGTACAGGAGAATATATTTCTATAGATACCTTTCGAAAAATATCGAATCAGTTATTAATAACGAATTTATTCATGGTTGTTCACTCTAGACGTATTTCTTTTATTCTTTTCGACATATATGCACATTCTAATTTTGTAGTTAACTACCTCTTCTTAATGAGCACAAGTGTTTCCCTCGAAGCAAAAGATGTTTTGAAAAAAAATCTTAAGGAAATTCATCTCAAAACCTCCATTACCTTTCGGCAAGCCGCCAGGTGCCAATAGTTGACAATTGAGATGGTTAGCTTTAACCTTGAGAATTTTTTTGGAATTACTAAAGCTCCCCACTGATGAAAAGAGCCGATATAGCTGATGGTTTTACCAAAACAGACGGGGAAAAAATACGTACAACCATTTCCTGAATTCTTGTATATGGTTTTTCTTATTCACATCTTCCTTCACCACTCCTTTATTAGGGTAGTGTTCTGTCCATTGACTCCAAGAACAAATTGTGGGAATTCATGTTTCTGTGTCCCCAGTCACAAATATAGAACATCTGCCTCTCATATGGGAATACGAAAGAGTTAAGATAAATAACAAAACTGTATTTTGCGTGGCTAAGATATGCAGGTAAACTTATCATTATCATCATAGGGTAAATATTGCTTCAATGCGGCCAGCTTCCAAAATAGACAGGTGACAGAGTAATAAGTAACGAATGTCTTATGGGAAAATGCAGGTCGAAGATGAGCAGGTGGCCAAGTTGACGAGTTTTTCTGTATTACAATTAACAGCTCAAGAAGCTGGAATAAAAAACTCTTTTTATGTATTCGCAAAAAACTGATGTTTTACGAATTGATAAATGTGATAACACTTCTTAAATCATATCTTAAGGGATTTAAAGAAGTGTTCATCGAAATGATGATAATTTAGTACCCAGTTTCTATCCAATAAAAAGAAAAGTTAGTTTGTGTGACATTCAACAATATATTATATAATGATAATTAAAATAATAAATATGCAAATCCTTTCTTGTGTGTAACAAATAAATAAATAAATAATCAGCAGAAGCAATAACTGCTTTGATAGTGTTTGTATTTATCGTTTTAATCAAGGATGATTGAACAGGTCTTCGTTTTCTTATCATTATAACTTTCTTTTCCTCTTTTGCTTCTTTCTGAGTCCATTCTTTGGAAATTGCTAGTATCATATATTTTTATATAGTTCGCTGCATTTTGGAAATTCCTCATGCGATTAAGTGTGGTGGGATTCTTGCCATTTTCGTATTAGGATGCATTTTTTCCCTCTCTCCATCCTCATTTCACACTACGCTATCCACAGCCTTTACACCTGATTCCTACTTCTCAAAAAATGCTGTCGAATATAGTCAAAACACTGAAAAATCAATTTCGATAGATGATATACGTAAATCTAAGTTTATTAAATTAGTAGGGAAGTCCACTTTATCATAGTTCTATATAGGGAAAGAATTGAATAAAAGTTAATTATACTCATTATATTTTTCCATTGAAAACATGAAGAATTGGATTCTTCCTTGTTCAACATTTATGGTGTGTGTATAAGTGCTCGACTACTGCCAACAGATGGCACAAAGTATTTCATATCCTTCTAATGTATTTAACCCTTTGGAGATTTATGGTACAAATCTCTATCATGGAGTAGTGTTGTGCGTAAACGCTTATTAAGCTCATATAAGACATATTGAACCGTTTTATTATTATTATTATTATTATTATTATTATTATTATTATTATTATTATTATTATTATTATTATTATTATTGGTCAAGTCAAGCATGAACCAAAGAACACCCCAAATGCGTTTTGGAACTGGATGGTCACGGAGGACGGAGGAGCGTGACATTGTTTTTTTCTTTTTTTAAAGGTAAATTTAAAAAAAAAATCCCGCCCTTAGTTTTCAAGATATCAGACTGAAACTTTGCATACGGATTGTGTGCACCTTGGGTATTTCTAATTTTTTTGAGATCCCTATGTGAGTTCGGGCCCGAGGGGCGCAAATGTTCCGAGGGGCTGATTTTTTTCAGAAAAAAAAAAAACGGTTTCTCCCGAATTTCCAGGTTGAGATGTATGATACGGATATGTGAGTGGTAGCGTACGAAAAGGCGCGTAATACCGAAAAAAATGAGGTTTGAACCATGACGCTAGGCCAAATAGTAATAACGCAGTAAATTTTTAGAATATTTTATATATGTGTGTATATAAATGGATCACCTTTAGACGTTCACAATTTTATTTTCTGCCCTTTGTTTTCAAGATACAAGATTGAAATTTTGCATACGCATTATGTACACTCATGTCCAAAATGATTGCCGCATATCTATAACTGTCTTCTTGTAAGAATATAATTTGATAAAGATTTTGCAGGGTACTTTTAATAATGATACTATGTGTATAATCAAGAAATGTACATTTGTGGTAAATTTCATAGGAAAAGACTAATAAATACGAAAATTAGAATGAGCAAAACAAAATGTTGCTAAATGGACAAGAAAGGTTTATTTTCATTTTACTGTTCTTATTTACTGCTCTTTTGACATGAAATTTGGCACATACATGTCTTTGCCGATTATACACATACTAACATTATAAGAAATACCGGGAAAATTCGTTATCAAATTATATTCCTGCAACAACATATTTATAGACATGCGACAATAATTTGGACATGAGTGTACATAACTACGTATTTTGTATTTTTTTTTCTTCGAAAAAACTCCCAGTTTTCCCCGTTTCTGGTGTATAATACGGACAAGCTAATGGTACCGTTGGAAAGGACGTTCTATTTTGAAAAACCGAAGTAAGAACCATGGACCTACGATAAATGGTAAGGAAGCAGTGGCTGTTTGAGTGAAAGTCTAAAATTTACCTCAAAAAGTGGAAATCTCAAAAGGGTTAATGTATTTTGTAAAGAATGACAATATTCACAATATTTAAATCAACTTCAAGAGATGAATATTCAAAACTTTGTTCAAAGACAACTTTCACTTTTTTCAGATAACACTTGTCAACATACATTTTCTCCCTAAATGGTAGTGGGTGATTTTTATATTTTCGACTGCGCTGAAACCAAATATGTAAGCCAAATGTTCCAACACCCACCAATTTTGAGAGGGAACACATTTTCCATCTTCATAAAGTGAAATATCTTTCTAGCAAGTTTTAATGAGCTACAAGAATGTTCAGTAGATGGCTATGATAAACCATAGAAAGTTCCGTTATTATTTATATGTAGCAAGAGGACCTTACGAACATTTGCAACATATTGGTTGTTGGACTGAAAAAGTTTATTGGTTGTTGCAAAAGCATAGTAAAAAATAAACCTCTTAAGTAGTGAAAAGCAGTTAAATGTCTTTTTATTTAGCAGACTTCTTCCAACTAGAGCTGTATCATACATATAATTCTGCATTACGTTTCTGCTTCTTTCAGGAAAGATTAGTTTCTTCAGTGAGATAGTAAAGCAACTGCGTAATTTTGTGAACTGACATTTTATTCAGTTTCTGAGGGTGTCAAGTGAAATCATTTGGGATTTCACTTGGTTAAATGGACGCTTCTGAACTTGTTTCATGATTTTTGTTTGTTTGTTTGTTTGTTAAAATATGTCTCGTAATTGCCTAACAAGCCAAACTCTTTTTCTTACACTGTCGGTGATGTGACAGTAAACGCGTTCAGCGGAAGCCATTATCACCATTAGTGAGAAAAGCTTACCAGTTTTACTTTGGCTGTAAGATCGGCGATCAGGGTTTGGGCGTCAAAAATTTGCTGCAGTTTCCGTTCGAGAACTCTAAAGGGTTGACTAAGAGGTAACCACAAATGTGTTTTTTGTTGTCCTCATGGTGTGGCGTGAACCTCGTAATCATCTTGACAATTGTTACTTTTGAATGGTGAACATCACTGGCTTTTCCCGTAATCAAAGTATCAAACAGCCTATTCAAATATACCTTCTGCTTTGAGACCTATCCCTTATGATGACTCAACGTTAGTACTAAAAACTTCCAGAATATTTTTTTGTGGAATCGGAATCGGAAGAGGATTTAGCAGGTGCGAGTTCACGCATGCAGGACAACGAAAAATTTTCAGTATTATCAACTACGGACCCACATTTTATCACCCAGGCGGAGTTCAACGACCTTGTTCGAAACTTAGACTTAACCAAAAACTAAAGCACAACTACTTGGGTCAAGACTGCAACAATCAAAGAGTGAAGAGTAAAAGTACCGTATTGTAGGAAGAAGAGTTGACTATTTCAAACCATTTTTCAACGGATGGAGATTTAGTGTACGGTATAAACATACGAGGATTAATGGATGAACTTCATTTAGAATACTTTCCAGGCAAATGGAGGTTTTTTATTGTTCCTTCTAAAACTAGTTTAAATGAGGTTTTACTAAACAATGGAAACAAGAAGCCAGCAACTGTTTGCCTATGCACTTCATATGAAAGAGACATTTGATAACCTTAAAAGAATGTTGTTTAAAACTATACTATGAAGATCATCTCTGGAATATATATATGTATGTTGACTTGAAAGTTGTAGCGTTGTTGACTAGATTAAAAGGGAGATATACCACATATTGCTGCTTCATCTGTGAACAGGGAAGCCAAGCAAAGGATAAACATTATTTTGTTAAACAATGACCACTCGGAAAACAAACATGGATTTGAAGATGTGCGATTCAATTTTCTAGGCAATAAAAAGGCTGAGATTTATGAAGAAGTTGTAAAGGAACCTTGTATTTCGATTTAGGATGCAACATGTCTTTACAGCTACCTTCGTCCATTACCATTAAGATTTTTTTTTTTTTTTTTTTTAAGAAAATATGGGACAGTTTCTGACGAACATGGTAAAAAATTTCATCAAGATGTCACAAAAATGGAAAACTGATACAGTGGTAGATGGAACCGACTATGTTAGCAGATTACTGCTAGAACCTTGACCACAAGAGCAATACAAAAAGCAGAAAACAATATATATATATATATCCTTCAGAAGAATAATATTATATAGTTGAAATTAAATAAAAAAAGACGAGTAAGTGAGAGAGTAACGAATGACCAGAATTTAAATTTTAAAAAACTAATTAAATGTGGCCTGAAGAGCCCTACAGTACCAATGGATCATCATAATGATAATGATCTTTGGGAAATACACAATAATTTAATTAATTCAATTAAAAGCAAATTGCCCCTTCTTATGGAACTATAGCTGAATGATTGGTACAAATTTACAATCAGGAACCATACATATATTAACGATATATTTACTTCTTTCTTCTTTCTTCTTTTGTGCACATTCTTAGTATCTTTAAAAATGGTTTCTTATGGAAGGTGTTGCATCCTTGGGTGCAGATTCACTTTAGAAAGGCCTAGTCGTTATAGACAGAGAAATAATTAATCAAAAATTACAGTTCTTCGAACGAAATTATTTTTTTACGATTTTTTTAATGTGTTAGATATTCTTAAAAGGAGGTTCGTATCTCGATCCCTCGGGTTAGAGGTAGCGCGGTAGAGATACTGTGCACCAAAGGCACTGGGCGGAACTAGGTTGTACTTGGGGCAATGGCAAAGGCGTTGCTCATCTTACTTTACATTCACAAAGAGAACAACTTAATTTTATCTTTCAGTAGTGCACATTTCTGTAGAAACAGTATCAATCATTTCTTTTATAACCTAAAAGTAAAATAAACTGAAAGTTTAATATTGAATCAAATCCTGAAGTTTTTACCTTCCCCCACTTCCGGTTGTTCTATCTTCACTAACTGCTTCTTTTGATATCTGAACGCAATATCCATCAGTACTGTTTGATGTAAAGAATAACGAAATAAAATGCCGCATATATTTTAATATTTTCAAGATATACTTACTTCGAGATCCTTTACCTCTCGGAGCATTCTCAGGCACTTTTATGGTTGCATTGTACGAGTTCATACACAGCATTCAAACATGTGGGTCACTTATAAGTTATGCTGCCAATCATGAGTTAACACACTGCCTTCACATGCAGTTCATCACTTCACTTCATTTCTTATTGGTTTTCGTATGGAGGCATATGAGCTTCAACATTATTACGGATCTCAGATGAAGATCCCCACATATTTTGATTACTTGTAAAAGCCTCTATTGAAATAATATTACATATTTCTGTAAATTTGAAAAATGTAGGTTCCAGATTCTGTACTGGCACCCTTCCAGAACTTTATAATATCTTCAAGTATGCTATTTGCTACCATTCTGTTTTGCTTTTAAACAGTACAATTAATCGTTGTTTTACATAGCTGATGTACATTATTGTAATTGTAGTTTGTATCTGCTGAAAACCTGTCATCAACCGCAGCTCACCCATTGCTATATATACACAAGGTATCCAAAAAAGTTTTTCCCGATTTCAGAGTCCGCACAGAATCTACGTTGTAGCACAAAATACTCACGGTTACGTCTCAAGGTAATTGCCATCTGTGCACCTTCACCTTCTGCCAACGTTTCTGCAACTGTACAATGCCATGGTGATAAAAGTCAGCGGTCTTGGAAGCAAAAAAGTCCGTGAGTGCGATCCGTAGGTCTCTCTCATTTTCCAATTGTCTCCCACGAAGGTAATTGTCCAGGGAATGAAACAGGTGGTAATCTGTATGGGAAAGGTCAGGGGAAATGACACAAAGTTTCCCAACCAAGTTGCAGAATGGTTTCCCGGGTCCTTTACGCCACGTGCGGTTTTGCATTATCGTGAAGGACCAGCACACCTTTGCGATTAACCAATGCTGTCTCCTTTTCCTGCAATGCACGGTGCACTCGTTGTAACTGCTGGGAGTAGACATCCGCATTGATGGTTTGGCCTGGTAGTAGGAGCTCATAATGAATCACATGGCGATAATTCCACCATACGCACAGCATAACCTTCTTGGGAATCATAGGTGGTCTTGAGGTGTGTGGAACTGCGTCACGTGGCGACAACTAATGTCGAGTACGCTTGGGTGTGCTGTAAAGGACCCACTTTTCGTCACTAGTGATCAATCGACCAAATATCGATGTGTTTTGGTGCTTGGAGAGCATAAACTGGCTTCAACTCGCTGTCGTTTGTTGGTCGTGACAATGTGTGTGGTACCTACTTACTTAACTTGTATGTCTTCCTTATGCGATACAGGTGCAGTCTGACTGTTTCCAACGATACATTAAACCTTTCGGCAAGTTCCTGACATGTAAGACTACTGTCCTCCTCGATGGCTGTCTTCAGGGCGTCGTCATCCAACACATCTGGTCGTCCACTGGGGGACTCATCACTCAAGCCCAAATCGCCGGTCCGGAATTTTTGAAACCACTGTCGGGCGGTGCGTTCATTCATGGCATTCTCCCCGAACGCCTGGCATATGCGGCGACTTGATGCGGCCGCTGATAGGCCTACCTTGAAGTCATACAGCAAACAGCCTTTAATGAGTTGCTTCGACATCTCCATTTCACTGTGCCACTTGACGAGCTAGGTGTCTGTAGTGTGCCCAACGAGCGTCTCCCGAGATTAAGGAAGATGGTGATGATGAGATGGATAACAATGGTGGAATGACGAAAGTGGGGAACTGGAGAACAGCGAGAAAACGACACATGGTGTCTGTCTATCACAAAGCCCACTTGGCGGGAGCTTGGATTGAACCAGGGACCCCATATGCCGAAAACAGATATGTTAGATGACATTCTCAGGAAGTTTGAATACCAACAAGGTATTTATTTCGAAATTTTTCATTTTTCTTTTCCTAAAAATTGTACTTCGCTTATTTATACGTATTTTTGACTTTTTTTAAAAATGAATATATAAAATTATTATATAAGCATATATTACTCAATGTTCTTTTACAGATAGTAACTTAAAACTAATATAGACAGACAGTACAAATGTTAATCAACTTTATTGTTGAACATTCTTTATTCGCACTTGTGCAAAAAGCACGCACATGTTTAACAGTATGTTCATCACATGTTGAAAATACACATTAGTCTGAACTTAACCTAAAGTGAGTTTTTGTAGAACGTCGAATAATTATTTTCGCTAATTTAATAATTATATATTCTTCCGTCCAGAAAATGCGAAAAAGACACACAATTTGGGACAGATCAATTTATAGAAAAAGGGAAAGAAAATGCTGATATTACATTAAAACTGTTTCAAAATGATCTGTTGGTATTCAAACCTTTGAGAGTATTAACTAATATTCTGAATTACTTTCTAAAATTGGGCAAAGCATTGTAAAACAAAATACGAAAGGAATAATATCAACTCTGCCCAGGAGCGGTTGACCTTCAACTGGTGAAAATTTCACGCGGATAAAAGCTACAAATAGAATAGTCTACGATCAGTCACAATTGTTTAAAAGCAAAATAGCCTTGTAACAAGAAGCGAGCTTGAGGAGGCAATATAAAGTTCTGAGAGGAAAAAGCTGTATCTTCAGAAGTTTCAGGTATTTAAACTAGAATTCAGTAGAGTTTTCTGTTCCACATTTTCTAGCTGGTTTTTCAAGGGCAAATATTATGTATTCGCATGAAAACATGTATAGTTCTAGTTTTTATTTTTCTACGTATATTATTAGCTTGCAATTAAAGTAGGACTATTTAGAGTACTGCAAGACACGAAATATGAGCATGAGCTTTAAGAGCCAGCATTCCTGAGTATGACCATGTACAAACTATGTATACCACACACAGCAATGTAAAATTGTGAGGAGAAAGTACGAAATTATAATTTATTTTACAGTTGCCAGTATATTCTGCCAGACTTAACAAGTACAAAATTTTATTCTAAAACTAGTAGTGAATGAAATATGCATAAAGATAGCTAATCACAATAAGCTGAGAGCCAAGTTCTTGGAAATAATTTAGCTTCTAAAGTTTTTTTTTTCTTTTTTTTCTTTTCCCTCGTCAAGTAAATCTGAACACTCAATTCGCAGTTTGTGGAATCAGCTAATATATAAATTTACATAACCTCATGTTTAGTTTTACTGCTCCGAACACAAATTGCGTATCACTCTCTTAAAGTTTAATTTTATGTTGTTTCTCATTGTAAGCCACTCTATCCCACAAAACTGAGTAATTCAATTAATTACCTCATTGTCTTTTTTTGTTTTTTCACTCCCTGTTAAAATAATAAATTCCTCCTTCTGTGATCAAAATATATTTTCTTTGTAAATCATATGGTAATGTGGAATCGTGAAAATATCAACAGAAAATGAAGAACGAAAATCATTGATATTACCATATTGGACTTCTAATTTGCAGTTGATACAATAACCACCAAATATACTCACAAATCACTACACAATCAACATTTTCCAAAATCAAACTACTGAAATTTGATGACGAGATCTCACACATGTTGTGTAAGCATGTATCATGTTCCATGTTATTAACCTATGTTGATCAACACTCGTGTTGTAAACATACGCACGCACCAAAAAGTTAACAAATTCGATCTAGTGTAGACGCACCATATGAGTGAACAGTGCACCAATTTAGTATCTATACACAGTAATCCAATTTGGTAAAGGGTCTATCCGATTGCAATGATGTTAATAATATTTAGGGGAGATGGCTGAAATTCAGCTCAAATGTAGAAGGGGCTATGTAGATTCTACATTCCAAAAGTAAATTGTTCTAAAATGGATGGAACATAGTATATATATTTAAAAAAGATGAAAAAGAAAGAAGCAATAACATTAATGTCAATAGAAAATTAATGAAAAGCAAATAATTCCTACACTTATCTCAAAAACCTAATGAGGAAGATGATTGAAAATCAGCTCAAATATAGAACAGACTACGCAGATTGTATATTCAAAAAAGAAATTGTCGTAAATGGATGGAACATAGTAAAAAAAAAATAAATAAATAAATAAAAAATCACAAATCATGAACATTAAAGTCAATGGAAAATCAATAAAAAAAATGAAGTCGTCCACATATCTCAAAAACCATAATAAGGAGACGGCTAATCGAAAGCTTATTGCAGACAAAATGAAGAACTTAAAAACGATGTATAATACGTAAGATAAATATATGAATAGAACATTGTCCAAACTCAAGTGGTTTGAGTAAAATCAGTAATAAAGTAGATGTATCTTCTTCGAATCACCGAGGCCGCCCCACGCAGAGGTTATGTGTTTGAAATATCCCATATCTTGATTTGGAATCTCCAGACTCGATTTATCACGCAACATGACTTTTTACCTGATCACGTGACACAGGCTGGTGCTTATGGCAAAATGGATAGGCCCTTTTAATTTTTTTTAACTTTTTGTACGAAAGATTATTTTCAATGCCTCTGAATAATAAGATTCCTTTTTAAATCTATTAATAACCAAAATGGTAACATTAGTTATATTTCAAATATATATAGACAAATTATGTAATGACATATACTAATTTCTTATACTATTTCCATATGTAAGAAGCAATTTATGAATTGTTAATAATTTATTTTTATTCTTGTTAACAAAATTTTTAATATGATCCCACTCTTTATCTAGATTCTCTTTATCAGTATTCAGACCCGGATTCGTGGAACTGATGTAAAATGCCATGAGGTAGTACGATGTAATGCACCAACGTCCTGTAGCTCATGCTTAAATTCTTGCAAATGTTTAGAGAGACCGATAATAGCATCTTTTGACCCATTCCCAATGTGCTTCTTAGCTCTAGTAGTTACGTTTTTTGTCTCTGTACTTTGTATTTGCCGCTTTGTGTAAAGCTGTCAATAATGTAATTCTTGTACTTTGAGGGTTTGTCAGCGAAGTGACAAAGTATATATATATATATATATATATATATATATATATATCCTGTGAAAGTAGTCGATTTCTCTAATTTTCGGTAACTTCCTCTGACTCATTCTCATTTCACTGACCCTGACTTTTAAGATCAGTATAAACCCTGTACTTTAGTTATTGTACATAATAATGTTGTTAAAAATACTCGATATTTTTTTCCGACTCGTTTCCAATATTCGAATAATTGTTCGAATAGTTCTTTTGCATAGTAGCGCCAAAAACAATGCTCGTGTCCCGAAAAGAAGATGTTAATACTAGTTTATGGTTGAGAAGGTTTCATACAGCTACAGCCATCGATTTCTCTTTGTTAGGATATCAATCATCTTTTTAAGTGAACACAGGATGTGAGTACTGGATACAAAAACAGTTGAGCGGCACAAAGCTTTGAAGTTCTGAAAGTCTGATGGTTTGTACCACAACTTGTGCGTTGGGTGCTGAACTACCCGTGTGCTATGTATCCAGCCGTGCATTTTTTTATTCTTTGTGTATCATTGAAATCGCACCTATAGAGGAATTAAAAATCTGTTGTTTCCTCCAATTATTAATATAATGTTTTAATATGCTTTATTCATATCATAAAGCTAAAAGTGGTGCCCAGAGAACTTTTTAAGGATCCTAAAGCGCTTAATCCTCTCTCTGTTGGATTGTTTCGATTTACCGAAATCTTTCCACACACCTGTGTTTCCTTCAGTCGTGTGTGGAAGGGGAATTGATTTCCCTTATTGGGAAAAATTTTGGAATAAGTAATTTTGAAGGAGCTGCACTTCTCTTACTTATCACAAACATAAAAATAATCAATCCTAGGGGTAACCATTCTGAAAATACTACTGTAACAAGATTATTTTTTGTGCTTCTTTTTCTTTCTTTTATATTTGGATACTTTCACATTGGTGTGTCAATATAATTTTTACCTTTGTTACACGAAGTAAACAGAAATACGTATTTAAAGCTGCCTCGCACCAAGTGAAAAAAACAAAGAAGAAATAAATACGAGAAACACAAAACATTCAGTTACTATGGTGTAGCAACAGTTGAAATACTCGGACGAGTAATACACTACATTACCGCAAACAAGGGACAATTGACTTCCGCACCATTCAAAAGACTTGGCACGTTTGTCTCTCAAATGACAGAAGATGACCTTCCACGATTATTATTATTACCACTACTACTATTATTATTATTATTATTATTATTATTAGTGAAGACAAACCGTGGCTGATTGCACTGAAATTTAACTACGGTCTGGGAAGCCTAATCATTAGGCGAGTTCGCCATGGGTACCAATTCAAGGTGCTGTTGAAGATTTTCCAAAAGAAGTAAAGGAAGTTTCTTTTGAGTTTCTTTTCCGGTTGTAGTTGGTCGTACGATACAACTTTTGCCATCCTAGTTTTTAGTTTTCAGTGTTTTCTCATGTTCAGCTCTACTGAGATCATACAATGATAATATTTCTTAGAACTTTACTGTACAAACGCATCAAAGAGTAACACGGACAACACTAAAATTGGAATCCTGGCTTCGATCTCAGTTTGCAAAATTCAAAATTTTGTCAGATTGCGAATAATATAACTGGATTTTTTGTTTATTTTCATTTTATTGCACGCTTGAGAAACTTCCCTTTCATTATTTAGTTTTAGTTTCACATTGTATTTATTTATTCCATAACTCGTAATTCTTGTGGTACATTGTTCTCACAGCAGTATAGGGTTCAATCTCATGGAACAGTGGGTCGATGTACGGACTCACTTCTACGTGAACCACATATAACGAATTTCAGGCAGGATGTTGGAGCCTGAACTTGTGGGGAACAAGTTTCAAGAAGGTCAATTTTGGGCAGAATTGAGTTCTCCTTTCTGAATGGTGAAATACAGTATACATTTTATGTTCATAGCATATATTCCATCTGTTTAGGGTTCACGTAATGTGCAGTGCATTTCCTCGATCCAAACACTGAAAGAAAGTGAACATCGTAAATCATATTTTACATAAGCCGAATTATTTAATAATTTCAGCCCATTCATTCCTTACATTGTTATACATTTTTTAGTTATTTATTTACTTATTCTTAGTGGAATTTTAGCTAACATATTTTCGATATGTGGTTACAGAAAGGGCTTCCCAAAATCAGAGCATTTCACATTCTGATGGCAGGGAAGTATCAACATCCAAAAATTAAAATTCATAATAGAATTTGAAAAGGGTAATAATTTGAACATTTTAGATTTGACGTTTAGCGGACGAAGTAAAATAATCACTCCTAAATATACAGAAAACAGACATTATGTTAACACACAAAAATCCAGTACAGATTGGTTTTACACGAGGAAGTCATGAGAAATCAGCTGGAAACTAAATTCGCACTAAATGAGAAAAACAGATACACTTCGGATACTTTGAATAAATTAAGAACCGGAC
Source organism: Thermobia domestica (assembly GCF_964235325.1). NCBI lineage: Eukaryota > Metazoa > Arthropoda > Insecta > Zygentoma > Lepismatidae > Thermobia > Thermobia domestica. The sequence continues at coordinate 246,395,791 of NC_137462.1, forward strand.
ATTTGATATTTGTAATTCATAATACACAGAACATGACTGTAGTTAAATCTAACAAACTTGGATTTCTTTTCCATTACGGCCAGATTCTCGTTTAATTTTAAAAAAAAAAGCTAAAAAATTGGGGTTTCAAGGTATCTATGTATATCACTGATTTATAATAAGACCTATTTTACGAGTTTTAAGAAGTATTTCGTTAATAACTCAGGCCACGATGAAGGTAATCACGCTAATAAGCCAATACAATGAAACATTTATCGATCGCTATCACAAAAAGAAATATTGAGACAAGAATGAAAAAGTCCATCTCCATCTGCCGCGCCTGCTCCCTACGGACGCACCTCCTCGCTACCGCTCGAGCCCCCATGCTACACTCCTGCCCTGACTTGGTTAGATAGCTATCGTGCTTTTTTTGGATGGCCACCTAGCACAAGTTGGTTCGTGTTTTGCGCATTGTAGTTTTTATGCCCTACTTCAACACTTTATTTATATTGAGCCATCCTGAAGTCAACCTGCAACTAGTAATGGAGCTCCTCATTTACTGCATGCTCTGCTAAAAGAAATACAAAGCTCTACCCTGACCTGAAAGTGCAAAAAAATGTGTCAAAATGTGGTCGAACCGTCTGCTCAATTAATGCCCCTATAACGTGCTTAGTAACAGACGAATATATCTGAAAAAAAAAAAAAAAAAAAAAAAGGTTAAGTTTAGAGTTGCCCATTAAGCTTTGGAGTTCTTATGTGGGTGATTCCACGAAAAAGGGAAATTTTCTGTCACGGGCATTTCTTCAAACTACTACTAGAAAGAATCACCTCATTTTTATTTTGTTTGGTAGTAACCGTCACAAAGTAGGTATGCCATGTATAACAGTTTGCAAATATAACATGAAACATACGTAAAAATTAATTATTACCCAATTTCTCAACACCGTGGGCTGTCACAGACTACAGTTGACTGATTTTAATCAATAAATTACAACTGAAGTCGCAAATCAAACATCATTTAATGGTATTTAAATGGAAGAGAACACTTCAATGTTTCGGTTTTGTGGAAAGTAAACTTTTATAACGATTATTTTCGAAAGCTTGACTATGCTTCGTTTCTGTCACCTCTATTTCGTCTCAACTCCATGGCATGAGAAAACATTGTCATTGCTCTCAACAGATAGCATGGTCGTCCACATTGGCAACACCCACAAGAAGACAAGGCAGACAGGTTTGACTGAAGAACAGAAAAAGTTGTGTGCATGTGTTAAAAGCTATAGGAAAAATATTTTTGTGTGTGGAAAGCAGGTGCGTATATTAATTGATACTTAACACCATGATATTTATTACTGAATGTATTTGTATGGTATATACCTTCTTTCGCTTGAGGAACCTACGCCTTAACGTAGAAAATTCGTACACAATTACTCACATGTACTGGTTAAAAAGTGGGCCGGTAAAGATAAATTATATTCGATTTTCTCAACTCCATGTCCATCTGAAAACTAAGGAATCCACGGTGTTGAGACAAGTTCACGGAGTTGGTAATCCTATAGTGTTTGTTATGCTCATGCTATTCCAAATATTTGTTATTTCAATATACTGATAGAAATAAAGCTCGTTTATGGTCTAGTGACTAGTATGCTCGCCTTTCGTGCGTGGTTCTGGGTTTGTTTCCCGGTGGAAGCTCAAAAATTAACGGTGTTTACTTCGCACAGTGAGGCAATTGAAAAACTCATTTGAGTAGAGATGTACTGAAACCTGATCGCGCAAAACATCGCAACGGTCGTAGGAGCCGACACGCTGACCACGTGTCATTCACACTCAAAGGCCGGCTGGTGGGTCCTAGCGCATTTAAGGAGTGTTTCGCGGAAGTTCAGATTTGTGGCTGCCAGGTAGCCGGAGGTAAAACTTCAGTCAAGTAGAGATGGATGGTATCTGTTTTTAACCTATTGACGCCTCAATCTTGTTTTCTTTTCAGGGATTGTCGAAGAGTCTGAGGGCAATATACGGACAGTCAATTTTATCGGGAGGAATTTCTCCTGGCCTACTAAACCTGACGTTTAAAAAGCGTTGGCAGTTGTCATTCTGTGTAGACTAGAACAGCTCTTCCCTGTTTCCTGAAGACATTTCCTTCATTGGAGTGGAAAATGAGGGCTACTTAACAAAGAACATCGAATTATCCAAAGAAAACAGAAATGATGAGTGCCTTACACTGTCATTTAGTGTGCATTATAAAGGGCGTTTCAAAACAATACCGACAACGTTTGGGAGGTGATCCCTAACACCAAGATAAGATAAAAAGTATAGACCAATCTGGGTGCACAAATGCTTCCTTTCGCAGTTATAGGCTGCCGAAAACATGAAAAAAATGAACTTTAAAGGTCCATAGCATAAAACTATGGGACCTACCGTAGTCGGGTCAGACTTCACTTAGGAATTAGTATGTGCGCTATCCAAATAACCATGTTTCAGAATCTTGCGGTACTTCCACACCAACTTTTATAGAAGTAGTTGGTGAGTACTTCAGATTATACGCCCGTAGCGAAACTCCCTCTATAAAAATTGCTTCGTGAGTACCTCAGGATTCTGATAGGATTTTTGGATAGTGCACATATTAGTTCCTAAGTGAAGTCGTGACCCGACTACGGCAGGTCTCATAGTTTTGGAGCTATGGATCTTTAAAGTTCATTTTTTTTTTTTTTTTCATGTTTTCGGCAGCCTATAACTCCGAAAGGAAGCATTTGTGCACCCAGTTGTCTATACTTTTCGTCTTATCTTAGTGTCAGGAATCAGCTCCGAAACGATGTGTGTATTGTTTTGAAACACCTTGTATATATACCAAATATACAAATACACTTACCAAATGTTGAAAAAGTATTGCACTTTCGACGTGTTGACTTGATCACACAGAGAAGACAGACGGTTTACATAAGCTCAGAAAACAAATGAAGTAGGCAATAGACAGGTTTAGTGACTATTTCGTCTGTTTCGTAAGCTTATGTGAAAAGTTTGTCCTCTCCATATGATAGTCAACATATTGAAAGCGCAATAATTTTTCAATTTCGATAAATGTATGTGTATTTCTTTTTTTCTTATTTACGTCACACACACACACACACACACACACATATATATATATATATATATATATATATATATATATATATATATATATATATATATATATATATATATACTCAATTTTGGAACCTTCATTAGATATATTTTCATATGTTTGCAGTATTTTCTGGAGTATTTTTGTATAACAAATTACGTGTCATCTAGTTTGTTAGAATTTTATTCAACATAAGAAGAATAATTCTAACTTACAAAAACTATTGGAAAATTATTTCAATTTTTAGGTAAATTATAAGCTTAATCACTTATAAACCAAAACTTATCACCCAGATGTATCACGTTTCTCAACTCCACAGCAATTTTCAACTCCGTGGGTGCTGAAAAGTTTATTATTTTTTATTTACTACACCAATAACGATTCAGCTCTGCTGAACACCTAATTAACATGTACTTAGTAGTAGTAAGTGCATGTGATATTTTTATCGAAATAGGCGACCATCAACGGAACAAAAATTTTCCAAGTGAAAATTTCCCTTTTTCGGGGAATCACCCATGTGATATTTACATGTGTAAGTTTGGAAGTAAATAGAATAGAATAGAATATTTTTATTGTCGTTAAACAACATTTGTTGCAATAGACAACGCCAAGAGAGTATACAAAATATATACATTGAATATATAGGTACATAACTAGTCACTTTTTATTTTTTAATTCTTTCTCAAATTCTAAAACGCTATACACAGCTGTTTCAATGAGCCAAGATTTACAGTGTTTCTCAAAGTTTCTATTACACATACCACGAATTTCCGTAGGTAGAAGATTATACATCTTCATCGCGGTGTATTTATAACTCTTTTGTGTTTTACTTAACCTGAAATATGGTGTATCGAGGTCGTCTCCGTATCTTGTTATAGCAATGAAATTTATTTCGGGTACTGATATTTTCCAAGTTTTCTTTAATATACATGAGACAGCTATAGAAATACATTGAGGACACTGTCATGATTTGCATCTCTTTAAAGAAAGGTCTGCAAGAGTCATTATCACGTAGTTCTTTTAACACTCTTATTGCCTTTTCTTGCCATTTAAAGACGGTTTGAGCACAAGTTGAATTACCCCATAATAATATACAGTAGAGCAATAAAGAATGAAAGAAAGCATAAGTTGACTGAAGTATTTTTTCACTAACAACAGTTTTTAGTTTACGTAATAAATATATAACTCTAGATAGTCTTCTACATAGATTTTCAGTATGCATGTTCCAGTTTAACTTTGGATCCAAGTGGATTCCTAACAATTTTACAGAATGGCACTCATTCAAATCATTTATGTTGTTATTAAGATGAAAATACACAACATCCGTCTTTGATTCATTTAATAGCAGCCCATTACAATTTAGGGCAAATTTTTACTTTGACTCCAACTGTGACTTCAACCGATTCATGTGATCCGGTTCCCGGAGCAGTTTAGGAATCATTCCTAAACTGCTCCCGGAACCGGATCACATGAATCGATTACAATTACTAACACAGTGAAAGTAATGTACGATGTTAAGAATTATACTATAAGTACAAGGGCCACAATGTTACTATACGATGTTAAGAATTATACTATAAGTACAAGGGCCACAATGTTACTATACGATGTTAAGAATTATACTATAAGTACAAGGGCCACAATGTTATTATACGAAGTTAAGAATTATACTATAAGTACAAGGGCCACAATGTTACTAAACATCAATTCAGGTGAAGCGGTGACTATGAATTTTGAGATCTAAATGGGGGGCTACCGCCCCCCAACCCCCCCGCTCAAGTACCATAAAAACATCCAAAATAATAATAAATAATCACACCACTACTATAAAGCTAAGATAAGAAGGGAAAAATTAAAAAAAAAACACTCGTCTCTAATCATAAATCAGTGCATGACAAAGAAAAAAAAATTACATCTCAACAAGACAATAGGACAAGCAGCAGCAAACCAAATACTTTGCCTAATACTCAAATGCAAAACAAATCAAGAATAAAAATAATATGAATTAAAAAAAGAAAACACTCACCATTTCGCCATAGGAGAAATCTCATGAATAATGAACTCATAACTGCTGATTCCACACACGAAAAAACAAGATACCAAGAACTCATGCACAATACTCAACATTACTGAAAAATGTTCCTTTCCGCACACACGTCGTTTTATTAAACCGAGCACACTTGCTATTATTACAAACAAGAAACCAATAAACGTCCACTTTTAGAATACGTCGAAAATATCTTCAGTTTAGACCACAACTATGATAGGTTTTCTCTAACTCAATTCAACCAATTCAATTACGCGCTCCCGCATGCCACAAACAGCTGCACACACATACATGCACACAGAACATGTGACTACTAACCAACTACCATATGACTACACAAACACCTAGTGGGAAAAATATGAACTAAGACGTCACACCAAAGGCACGAACAGTTCTAACAAGTGACTCACGCACAAACAGTTCCAGGAAGTAACTGAACCTATAAGAACCGATTAAAGTCACAGTTGGAGTCAAAGTAAAGACTTACCCAATTTAGCCATACTGAACACGTTTCTAACATTTGTGTGTTTTTATTTTGAACATTTCTAAAATTTTTATCCATGACAGTTGTATCATCAGCATAAAAAACACTGTTAAAAGGAAGAAAACTTGGAAATTCATTAACGTAAACTAGAAACAGAAATGGCCCCAGGACACTTCCCTGTGGTACACCAGTTGTTACGTTCAAAAATTCTGAAGTTGAATTACCAACGCGAATAGCCTGTTTTCTGTTACTAAGATAAGATTTAATCAGAGACAGTTCTTTTTCTCTAACCCCATAATAATGCAATTTTGAAAGGAGTATATCATGTGACACTGTATCGAAAGCTTTAGTTAAATCTAATAGTGTTGCACAAACATTCATATTATTTTCAAAACAGTCTAATACTTGTGATACTATATTTTCAACAGCTTTAACTGTGGAACGACCTTTTGTAAATCCAAATTGCGAGGAATGAAAAAGCTCATTCTCTTCAAGAAGGGTGGTAGTTGATCTTTGATGCATTGTTCAAAAACTTTCGAAACTATCGGTACTAAAGAGATTGGACGATAGTTTTTAACCTCATTTTTATTATACTTCTTATGTACTGGTACAGTTATAGTATATTTTAGGCAATCTGGAAAAATTCCCTCACAGAACATCCAATTTAGTAGGTAAAGCAAGGGTTCTATTATTAAGTCAATAATTTTTTTCAATAAGTCATTAGGAAGTCCATACGTCTTCGCTACTGGACACTTTCAATTTATTGACAACTGAGTAAACAATTCTGACATTTACGAAGTTCCACTGAAAGTGAGACCTATTCTATATGTAAAGTTATGTTTAATACGAGGAAAGATATGTGGAAGTTGGTATTATTTGCAAGACGCGGAAGATTTCATGATTCAGCAGCATGCCCATTTTATGTCGAGAACAGAACCCAACGAACCCCTGAAGGGCTTCTAACCTGTTCCTACTACTACCCCTACTCCTACTCCTACTGCTACTACTTATACTATGGATCTGTATAATAAAACTGCATGTTCTAATGTTCTTACTGCATTTTTTGTAGGTTTGAAATTAGAGGGGCAACTCAAAAGTTAAGGCGACGAATATAATCCAACTCGTAAAGTAAGGGTTTTCATGCAAAGTCTTCTACGCTATCCTCACTTATGTGTATACAGACCGTCACTCAAGCGCCTGTTTCCTACGGAGACAATTCCGTACGGGACGCACTGCTGCACCCCATCCTCACTCGGTTAGACGCACAATAGTGCATATCGTGTACATATATGGATGCCTTCAAAAAGTGGATCTACACCAAGGAATGCAAATCCACACCCCAAAAATAATTGTCTAAGATACAGAGTGGTTTACTGAAAAAGAAGTATATATGCAATGAATTTATGTATGGGTCCGTAAAATAAATATGCACCAAACTTGTACAGGCAGTTACTCGTGTTCAAAATATTTGATTCTAACAGTAATGAACTCGGTTATAGTTAAGGAGCTGTACTTCCCATTTAGGGAAGGACGAGAAACGCCATACTTTCAGGAATTATTCATTGACTATCTAGGATGTTAAAAAGTAGGTAATAGACTGAGTTCTTGCCCTTGTACTTAGGGTGTTTAGGTAGTGCAACAGTAAGATGTATCCTCGTGCACGGGAGATGAGAAGTAGCTGTTCTTAACTATTACCATGAACTCATTCAATTAAGCTAAATTTGATCATAAAATACGAAAGACCTGTAGTTCGTCTAATCTTGAAATACACCTCGACATAATTTATTTTGTATTATTATTACGATGACTGTCTAAGACTTCACACTAATTCGGGATAAATACCAGATTTTTAATATAAATAACCAATAAATTTATTTGTAACATTGTAAGATTTTCAACGATTTAATTTAACGATGACGTTGAGCTTACTTACCATGAACTTCCTGTCTGCCTTCTGCTAGTACTTCTTTCGTGAAACTTGTAATTTGTTCCTTTAATGATGAAAAGCTTTCCCCAAACCACGCCATATCTCTTCATATATTACAGATGTTATTTTAGGGATTTTGATCAAACATTATATCTGTAATATTTACATATATAAAGTTCAAAGCTCATTCCGTATACAACAATTTCCAAAATCCCCAGACCAGATAAATACATGGATATATTTCAACAGATGGTTCAATATCATTCATGAATTATACGGAGCCCATTCCACAGAACTTACAACAGGTGTCTTCTTACAAAGTGCGGCCCTCATTCCTTGGCAGTAGCGTAAGCATGAATATAATTTTCGTTTTAGTCAGCATGATTGGCATAGCAGTTATAATAGCGTTTTGCATTTTCTGTGCTGCATTGCTTTTCGCAAGTATTTGCGAAGATCAATATAGAATATACCCTCAAAGCTAGTGTTGTAAAAAACTTTTTTCTGTGTTTTTTTTTAAATAAAAAACATCGTTCCTTTTCATGCTTTTTTCAAATGTCTGTTATTTTTCTGGCAACTATTATTTATTGATTTATGTTGCAGATTATTGAAATAATCAACAGAACTTGAGTCGAAGCCCTCGTAACTTATAAATCGTTTCAGACTCAGGTCATTTTTGTCGTTTTTCTACATTTTCCGTTAGTGACTTATTCCTCAAAAACTATTCATTCGATTGATATGGTTAAGGCCTTTTTTATTTTTTTAAGAAAATGGATGTGGCTATTTTTTGGTGTAAGTTGTATTGCAGTGTTTCCAACGGCTGGGAAATTGTTGACGGAAATGTAGGGCTGAAAATTTACAAAAAATTCCCCAACCGAATTTCAAAATTTTTTGTATCTAGCACCACTGCTGCCATATGGTTTCAAGTCACCTAAAAAAATTCTTTGGTAAGTTGACAAGATACAGTGAAATCCTGAAGTCGCTGGCTTCCATTCAAAGAGGGAAAGAAAAAATTCTCTGTCATCATACACATGAAATTTTGACACTTTTTACGCCTCAGAAGCAAAAATGAACAGATATGTCGGGGCTACAGCTTCTCTAATTATCCTATTGAAACTTTTTATGGTGCGTTCTGTAGCCAACAAAAGGGAAATAATAGACAAAACAGATAATTTTCCCAAAACTATCCCCTAAAATCTGGAATTAAAATTTTCTGTAGCTGGCAACACTCCTACCAGACAGACGGAAACTATCTTAAATTAAATACTGGTACACCACTAATATATCCTACAAGTATTATGGCAAAACTTAATGAACAAAGCTTCTAATTACCAAAAATATAATACGGTAAACAGAAAAGTAGGGAAAAACTAGAAAAGTCAAGTTAGAACTTAAATACAATTTTTCGTGCGTCCCCTAATTACTCCATTGTAACGATAATGTACCCGCGTTTGTTCAGTAAGAACAAATGTTCGATTAGCGAAAGCTGGCTTCCACTCGGACCTATCGGTATGGATTTATAAACAAAAATTTCGAATTTTTTGCCCAAATTTAGGGAAATTTTAATTTCCTGATTGGCAACACTGCGCGCACCCCCTTCCAAATGATGTCAATGGGACGCAGACAAGGTTGGACGACGACAAGCAGGACACTTCTCAATTTATCCTCTTACGCCAGACTCGAACGAATTCCTGAGGTGTCCAAGCTTGTCATGGTCGATTCCGACAAGCCTGGACACATGTCATTTTGGGTCGCTGACGACAATATAGGCAGATTTTCATGCCCGCGTTAGAACGGAAGCATCACATGTAGCGTATTCACCGTAAATTATTTTCGTTTTCATACATCCGTGCGTGTATTGCGCCAAATTACCACTCCCTAGCTAATGCGCATGCGTAAAATAGAAAGTTTGCGACTTTAGTTTGTGATAATGGATTCCCGAAGGAGAGCTATTGTTTTAGCTGGAATATATTATATTTCAAAACGCCGCCGTCGGAAGTATGTTAGGAAAATGTGGTGGGTTCACCCCATTTTTTAGCTTCGACGAGAATACGGAATATACAGAAACCTTTTCTTTGAATTAAAATCCGATCCGGATAAATTTTATAAAACAAATAAAAATATTTATAAATCATACTAAAGCAGTTTCAAATTACATTGCTTTTATTTTATATAGGAATTGATAATTTGTACATAACAGTTATTGTATGAACTATCTATTGTTCCCGGTAATACAACTAATTAACTACACAAATATAAAAGTATTAACCATCGATACCAATATTCTCAGCAATTTGATGCCATGTTTTTGTCCTTAATACTGAATCCTTGTATTTCGGATGCTTAAGGTTGTACAAAATTTCGTTTTCTCTTACTTGTTCTACGAGCAGTTCTTCAAACGTTGTTCTTACCTCCGCAATGTTAGTCAGTGAATACAATAGTGTACGCGCGCTAGTTACGTCAGAATTGAACAAATTTCTACTCTGACGCGAGTGTAGCGCGCCATCTCCGATGCGTGATTTCATTGGCTGTTTAGCACAATCGCTCGCAACTCACGGAGGTAAAGGACACATGAAAATCCGCCTTATTGGTCGACGACAATCCTGGACACATCTAATTTTGGGTCGCTGACGACAAGGTTGGCCAACGACAAGCCTGGACACATTCCTGAGGTGTCCAGGCTTGTCGGGATCGATTTTGGATCGCTGGCGACAAGGTTGGCCAACGACAAGCCTGGACACTTAATAAATAAATTGATATATAGTTGTGTTCGTCATATCCTTCAATATTGGACAACTAACCATCATTTGTGGTCACTTGGTGGGTGAATACGAAAGGTCTCGAAGAACCTTGGTATTAATCCACTAAGCAACCAGATGTTCGTTTTATAAATTAAATGATCTCACAAATACAACTGTTTATTCACTTGTATGGGCGTAGAAGGGCAGTTAGTGTTATCAATGTACAAGGGCAACTGTTCTCTCTGATTATACTGCAGTGTTATTTTTATACCACCGTGATATAGATGCGAGCCATGCAACTCTATATTGAAGGGCATGTATATATGAACTGGAAACGCCTTAACTGGTAGAGTTTGTTGGAACAGACATTTCAAATTGGGTCGTTGACGACAAGCCTGGACACATTCCTGGGGTGTCCAAGCTTGTCGCGGTCGATCCCGACAAACCTAGACACATCTCATTTTGGGTCGCTGACGACAAGGTTGGCCAACGACAAGCCTGGACACATTCCTGAAGGTGTCCAGGCTTGTCGGGATCGACCCTGAGATGCTTCGACATATCTCATTTTGGGTCGCTGATGACAAGGTTGGCCAACGACAAGCTTGAACACAAAAAGTGTCCAACCTTGGCTTGTCGTCGTCCAACCTTGGCGCGATCCCATGTCAACAGTTAGGTATCCATCCGAGATATCTATAAATATACCACATTGACTTGATCCCTAGTCTTTCGTTGGGACCGCGCCAAGGTTGGACGACGACAAGGTGGTATATTTATGTGTCCAAGCTTGTCGTTGGCCAACCTTGTCGTCAGCGACCCAAAATGAGATATGTCAAAGCATCTCGGGGTCGATCCCGACAAGCCTGGACACCTTCAGGAATGTGTCCAGGCTTGTCGTTGGCCAACCTTGTCGTCAGCGACCCAAAATGAGATGTGTCCAGGCTTGTTGGGATCGACCACGACAAGCTTGGACACTCCAGGAATGTGTCCAGGCTTGTCGTCGTCCAACCTTGTCGTCAACGACCCAAAATGAGATGTGTCCAGGCTTGTCGGGATCGACCGCGACAAGCTTGGACACCCCAGGAATGTGTCCAGGCTTGTCGTCAACGACCCAATTTGAAATGTCTGTTCCAACAAACTCTACCAGTTAAGGCGTTTCCAGTTCATACATACATGCCCTTCAATATAGAGTTGCATGGCTCGCATCTATATCACGGTGGTATAAACATAACACTGTAGTATACTCAGAGAGAACAGTTGCCCTTGTACATTGATAACACTAACTGCCCTTGTACACCCGTACAAGTGAATAAACAGTTGTATTTGTGAGATCATTTAATTTATAAAACGAACATCTGGTTGCTTAGTGGATTAATTCCAAGGTTCTTCGAGACCTTTCATATTCACCCACCAAGTGACCACAAATGATGGTTAGTTGTCCAATATTGAAGGATATGACGAACACAACTATATATCAATTTATTTATTAAGTGTCCAGGCTTGTCGTTGGCCAACCTTGTCGCCAGCGATCCAAAATCGATCCCGACAAGCCTGGACACCTCAGGAATGTGTCCAGGCATGTCGTTGGCCAACCTTGTCGTCAGCGACCCAAAATTAGATGTGTCCAGGCTTGTCGGGATCGACCCCGACAAACCTGGACATCATTAGGAATGTGTCCAGGCTTGTCGTCGACCAACCTTGTCGTCAGCGACCCAAAATGAGATGTGTCCAGGCTTGTCGGGATCGACCACGACAAGCTTGGACACCTCAGGAATTCGTTCGAGTCTCGCGCAAGAGGATAAATTGAGAAGTGTCCAAGCTTGTCGTTGTCCAAGCTTGTCATCGTCCAACCTTGTCGTTGTCCAACCTTGTCGGAAGCGACCAAAATTAAGTGTCCAGGCTTGTCGTCGTCCAACCTTGTCTGCGTCCCCTTTCGTTGCAAGCGCTGCTATCGGCTGAAAGAATTCCACTCGCTTTCTCTCGCTTAGCAACAGCTGAGCCCTTATTGGCTCAACGCGTGGGTGTGTGAGAGTGTGAGCTTTAGTTCGCATTTTTGCCACGGCTCAAGACATTTTGGCAGCACAATACCTGACAAGTTTTAAGGAGGTCTCTCTCTCTCTCTCTCTCTCTCTCTCTCATTGTTTTGATGCTCCAGGAACTCGTCCGCTGAGCAATACAGACGGTTAAATGGGTATCTATACTTGTAGAGATGAATGGTCCAGGATCAATTTGGGAACAAAATAAGTAAACACAATCGAAACAATCACTTTATGTGAAACACTAACTATGTCGAAGAAACTATATATTACACACTGCTATGAATAACAAGAGCACTGCACTGTTGATCACTTTGACACCATTACAAGTCGTAGTTGTTCACTATGTAATATTGAAGCAAATGATAAAGAACAAGGTGGTTTTTGTTAGCTAGTAAGAAAGACACTGTTACGGGGCTAGTGAAATAAACAGAATGAATGACTGTGTTGAGTATCGGACGGTAACCAGGCTTTAAAGAGCAGTGAAAGGTCAAGTGGTCAATAGAACCTGCATTTTCTCCACAATAACAAAAACGTGAGGGGCGCTGCTGCTGTTTATATTGCTGGATGGGAGTCTGAACAGTATGAAGACGAAGGCGAGAATATAAACAATGATGTTTTCTTGTCCAATTAGGAGGGGCCTCCCATTTTCTCGTGGTGGGAGTCGGTTCTAGTTGCCAATAATAAATTCCTGGTCCTGATCGTTGTTGTTGTTGGTAGGTTCGCCATTCGATTTGCCGTTTCTGGAGCAGCATCTCGGCGAAAGAAGATGCTGGGAGCCGGAGATCTATCGGTGTGCCATGTTGTGTTGCATATCTGTTCAGGATATCGCTAACTTCGTTCCCGGGGATGTCGCAGTGTGAGGGCGTATGAATTAACGTAACCACATGATGATTGTTATGTAATATTCGAAGCAGTTGGCGAATATTGATGTGTAACCATGTATTGGCAGATGTCCATGGGGTTCTACATATTCCTTGTAACGCACTAAGGCTATCACTACAAATACCCACGATAGGTAGTTTTCGTTGTAGGGCGACTTTCAATGCCGTGCGAATTGCCCAGCTTTCTGCTAAATAGATGGATGTATTCGGTGGAAGTCTGTGAGTCTCTGCGTAATTAAGCGCTGGTATATAAATTCCTGCTCCAACCACAGATCCATGTTCGGTATGCTGTTTAGAGGCATCCGTGTAAATTAAAATGGTATTGGAGTGATGAGATTGAATGTGGTTTTCCCAGAGATGGCGCACTATCTGAGGCTGATTGGAGCGAAGAAGTTTGAAAGAGACCACTGGTTGCTCAAGTGTGGGAGAATGTAGAAGAGTATTATATTGTGCAGTATAACATGGTAGTTTCGGTCCTCGATGCAATTGATTGAGCCAGTTATGAATACAAACGAATGCTCGATATATACAAGGTAGCTGTTTATAATATGGAAGTCGGTTATGAATGTTGCTATTGTATAGGAATTGTAATTTCGGTAATAATAGGGAGGAAGTGCAGCATATGTTTGCAGGAGGAATTGTTTAGCCACAAAATATATTTTTACTGGGAAAGGAATTATTCCAGCTTCTTCTAAAAGTGCTGAGGAAGGTGCCGTCTTTGATTGTCGGAATATAATTCGCTGTGTTGTGGCTTGAAGACGGATGTGATGTTCGCTGATCCGTTTGGGTAGTGGAGAGAGTAATATTCCGCCATATTGAAGTTTTGCATCCACACATTGAGTACTGACTTGTTGCAGGGAGGATATATCTGCTCCCCACCTCTTGTAGCTAATGCAAGACAGCAACTTAAAATAAGGTTGGGCTTTAAGTGATATTGTTTTGAGATGATGCTTCCAATTTAGTTTAGAATCGAGATGAAAACCAAGATATTGTAAAGTAGGTGTAACTGGTAAAGGAGTGTTATTTACCGTGAGATGGATTGGAGGTTGAAAACGTTTCCGGGTGAAGAGAGTGCAGGAAGATTTCGCCCAGATGACTGACATGCCGTTTTCAGAGGTCCAGGAGTGAAGTTCTAGGAGAGCGTCGTGCAGAATGCGTATCCCGTCCACTATGTTGGACGTTTTGACATATAACAACATGTCATCACAGTATTGTTGAATACGAACCAGTTTTCTATGTCGTTGATGGAGGGAGAGTGTGTATATGTTAAATAAATTTGGACAGAGACTAGAGCCTTGAGGAATACACAATGATGTTGAACGATAAGAAGAATATCTGTTATGGTATTTGATGCAGATGCGACGCTGTACCAACCAATTATGAGTATATCGGAGAAAAGGTGTAGGAAGTTGGAGTTGTGCCATGCGAGTGATGAGGCGATCGAGAATGATGGAGTCATATGCATGTTCCAGATCCAGTTTAACAGCAATCAAATACTGTCGATGTTGGAATGTGTTCCAGATATCGAGAAGAGCAGCAACCGAGTCCAACGATGACATGCCTTTTCGGTAACCAGTTAATGTGGGTGGGAAGAATGAAAAATATTCCAAGTGACAGTTCAATTTAGAGAGGTTGATCTTCTCAAAAACTTTCACGACGCACTCGGACGATAACTCTGAGCCAACCCGATAGGTTTGTGTGATTTAAATGTAGGGACTACCGCTAAATCTTTCCATGAAGATGGAATGTGTCCTGTCCTCCATATCTGAGAGTAGATTTGAAGAAGTACGGATCGACCATATGGAGATAGGTCGTACAAGTATCGATATCTAATCTGATCTCTCCCAGGAGCTGTGGATCGCCGAGCAGTTAACACCAGATTCAGTTCTTCTATGGTGATATTCTTGTAGATTGGTGAATCACACTCCGGATCAAGAAGAGGTTGTATAGTTCGTCTGTCATTCAGTGGTTCTGGAGGCGTGAGAAGGCGATGAAATTCATCAATCCAAGGCGGTAGACTGTCAGTAGGAACTGCGCGTGGAGATCCTGTAATTTGGTTCCGTATAAATGTCCAGATAGAAGACGAAGTAGCCTGTGGATGGAGCGTGGCACAAAATTGTTGCCAGTGTTGTTTGCGACATTGCTGGATGTATCGTTTATACATCGCTTGGGACTGGCGATAGAGTACATATGTTTGTTGACTCTTTTCTTTTAAAAAATCCCTTTGCTTCTGTTTACTATCCTTTAGGAGTTGTTGGCAACGCCTGTTCCACCAAGGAAAATGGGAACGGGATGCTTGGGTTCGAGTCTGGCCAGGAATTTGAGAAATAGATGTGGAGGCTTCTGAGGATGCTGCTTTTATAATATGTATGAAAGAAGAGGTGTTGATAGGAGTGACTTGTACAGAAAAATACCGGAAAAGTTCGTCGGTCGCATTCTGGTATGTTGAACGATTGTATGATTGAGGAATGCGAGAAACGGTTGGAGCAGATGGCGAAAGGTGAGCCTTGTTCGTTCTCGGAAAAGTAACACCTTCAAGTGTAGTTATAATAGGAAAATGATCGCTGCCACCTGTACATCCATAGACACTCCAACTATGGTTTGCATACAGAGTAGAACTGAGGATGGTGATGTCAGGCGGACTGGGATAACCATTGAGGTTCGGGCGGCGAGTAGCAGTCCCATCATTTGCAATGAGGTGAGTTGTGTGGTCCATTGCAGCGAGAAGGTTCCGGGCAGCTACGTTGGTGTAACGATTGCCCCATTTTACACTTTTACAGTTCGGATCACCCCCAATAACACAGGGATCTTGGATTGAAGTAAATAATACTTGCCGGTAATGAGTTGTAGGAGGGCTGTCTGGTGGGGCGTAAATGTTGATAAAAGTGAGTCCAGCACACAGCACTCCGAGCACTTGTATTTTTGTTGAGCCGGTTGGTGGAAGTGTTGAGATAATACGAGCCGGTAAGGAGGTGCGGATACCCAAAGCGATCCCTCCGTAGCGGTCATCCCGAGGACGGTGATAAACTCGGAATCCAGGAATTCTTAAGTTGTCTTCAAGGCGGGTCCAGGTTTCTTGTAACAGTATGATAGCCGGAGTAAAGAAGCGGCATATTTGCGATAAAAACACCTCCTTGCCACGAAATTGTTGGATATTCCATTGAAGTATTCTTACCTGCTGCAACTGAGTCATTCTTGGATGTGTTCCAGAAAGCGAATAATTCGTAGTAGTAGTGCCTGTAAATTTAATGCGGTAAGTGGTTGGGTGTTGGACTGAAGTTTGGGAGTTAACTGATGCAATTCCTGTAATAAGTAGGTCTCTCTACAATGAAGGAAGCTTTTTTTAAATCGAAGCAAGCGTGTCGAGTGAAGCTCCTCTTTATAGCAAGATGGCGGCACTGGTAGGCAAGAGTTTTGAGGCTCCCCGTGTAGAGAATAAAATTAAGTGTGATATTTGTGACAAAACCGAAACAAATAGTGCTCAAAAGGTATGCAAACCATGTGAAATTAAACTTAGAAACAAAAATACAATTATCACAAGAGCAACATCAAGAAAAATGCTAAATTCCAGTTTAACAGTGACAAGTGACAATCAAAGTGTATTGGAAAGTGTTGAATGCAAATGTAACACACCTGAAATACTAAGTGTATTATATGAAGAACTATGTGCTTTAAAGTGTGATGTGGAATCTCTGAAAGTGAAAAACACATAGTTAAAAAAGTAACTTAACGAAGTAAGTATCCAAATTGACACTTCAGTACAGGATACTGCTGGACATGATAAGACACAGGTACAACAAAAGAAAAGGGGAGCAGAAAACATGGCATTTGAAAAAGATAATACGCTGAATGGAGATCTATTTACGTTATATTCTGTACCAGTGAACAATAAGTATGATGTTCTATACAGTGAAGTAGTAGAAAATTCAAGTGCAAGGAAGAACTGTGCCCTTGCACACTCAAGAAAAACAACGGTCAATGTACAAGGGAAATTTTCATCTCAAAAGCATCATCGTTTGCACATAGGGAAGAAAAGTGAAAAGAAACAAAAGAACGTCGCCCAAGAAGTGAAACAAAACTCCGAGGTAAAAAAAAAAAGTAACTCCGAGTAAATTGCAATTAAATAACAAACGACGCGTTTTGATTCTTGGAGATAGTCATGCTAGAAATATAGCTAACCTACTACAAGAGAAACTACACTCAAGTTATGATGTGAGCTGCATTACGAAGCCTGGGGCCGGAACCAGCGAAGTGTTGAAAGATTGTGTATTGCTATCCAAAAACATGACCATGAAAGACACATTAATTATGATTGCGGGAGGAAATGATGTGGCAAAGAATGAGGGTCAGGAGGCAGTGCGAAACTTGTATGAGATACTGTGTACGTTAACAAAGACTAATGTGTTTGTAGTGGGAATTCCATACAGAGATGATCTGGCAGAGAGTTCATGTGTAAATATACTACTGAATTGTACCAATCGTAAAATAGCAAAGGTATGTAAGTTTTTCCCAAATGTAAAGAACGTTGATTTGCAGTTGCTAGAAAGGTCACATTTCACAAGACACGGGCTACATTTAAACAGCAATGGGAAGCACCTTATGTATAATAAATTTGCTCAGCTCATAATCTCTCAGTCTACTACCTCAGGTGATGCAATACCTCTAGCCCATGCTAATTTTTTAGATCAAAAGAGTTTAATGATGCAGACTTAGCCAAAAATCTGCAAGTGGTTATAGCACAACAGGATAATGTAAAACAAAGCCACACTATTGATTTTATTGATTTTAAAGTGGGGTACTTAAATGTTCAAGGGATCAATAATAAACATGTAGTTTTAAATGACTTTGGGAATGGGAATAATTTAGATGTCTTAGGTTTAAGTGAACATTGGTGCAAAGAGGATGAAATTGTGTTTAAGAAATTAGATGACTATGTCCTTGTTAATAGTTTCTGTAGGAATCACCGTGCTCACGGTGGGGTAGCTATTTTTGTAAGAGACAAGCTCTCACTTAAGTGTAAGAAATTAGACCTTGACTTTCTATGTACTGAAATCAATTTCGAAGCCACAGGTATCGTTATTAATTGTCTTAAGTTGGTTTTCGTATCACTATACAGATCCCCAAACGGTAATTCAATAGTCTTTCTAGATAGGCTTGAGGAACTACTAAACTTGTTGAGTAGGTCTAGTTTTAGAAATTTTAAGATAGTCATAGGTGGTGATCTAAACTCTGATTTTGACGTAACAACAACAAAGAACAGTGTAGATGAATTAAAAAATTTGTTAAGGCAATTTAATTATAGTATTACAGATATGAAGCCAACAAGAGGTCTAGCTTGTCTTGATAACGTATTTATAAATTTCAATTTATGTCAAATTCATTGTGATGCATCAATATTTCCTTTTTCTGATCATGATTGTGTATGGATAAAATTGGATAACGCACTATTAAGTAAGGAGGTTGATATCTTGTCCACAGAATGTAAAATAGTTGTCTCTAGGCCAATCAGTGAGGGTAAAATATCTGAGTTTAAGAGTTCACTCTGCAACATGAATTGGTTTCAATTGCTGTCGAATTACAATGACACTAATGCACTGTTTGAACGCTTCTTGAATTTGTTTCTATATAACTTTGACATATTCATCCCACAAAGAATTTGTAAAGTTAATCGGAGCCTACTGAAAAAGCGTGGAAAGAAAATAATTCCACTTGGTATACCCCTCAACTTTACTCAATGAAGTGTGAGGTGATGTTACATTTAAACAAATATAAGAGAGAGAAAAATGATGTAACTAGGTCAGTCTATCTGAAAGCTAGGAATACATATAAGCAAGCTGTTAATGAAGCGAGAAAGCAGTATACTTCGGCAAAAATCGAATCGCCCGTTAATAAGTGTAAACAAGCTTGGAATGTAATTAATTCTACAGTTAAGACTAATCGGGGCTGTCTTTACCCCAATCCAGAAGATTTTAATTATTATTTCGTGAACTCTGTAGATGAAGTACACAATAATATTGACAAACCTGATGTAACAGCAGTCAATCTAATGGAACAATCTGTAAATCCTATACACGATAGTTTTGTATTTAGAAATATATCTCCCCAAGTAGTTCTCAACATTGTAAATAACTTTAAATGTTCAAACAGTGTTGATGTTTATGGATTGTCGAGTAATCTAATTAAAAAAGTTATTGATTGTATTGTTCTGCCGCTTACCCATTGCATTAACCAATGTCTAACACAGAGAATCTTCCCCAAAGTTTTAAAAGTATCACGAGTTGTGCCTGTATATAAAAAGGGACCCGAGAATTGTCCATCTAGTTATCGACCAATTTCTCTGGTACCAGTCTTCTCAAAAATTCTTGAAACTGTGATACATATGCAGTTATGTGATTATCTTGATAAGTATAACGTAATTAGTGATTCACAGTTTGGTTTTGTAAAGGGTAGATCTACTGTTGGAGCGATTGATTCGTTGGTAAAGAAGGTTATTAGAGGCTTTGAAAACAAGGATTTTGTTCAGGCAACATTTTGTGATTTAAGCAAAGCCTTTCATTGTGTTGAACACACAATTCTCCTTAAAAAATTAGAGTACTACGGTATCAAGGGTTTAAGTTTTAGATTATTCAAATCTTACTTAGAAAACCGTAAACAAATTGTTTTTGTAAATAGCAATAAATCTGGTATTGCATCAGTTAAATACGGAGTACCCCAAGGTTCAGTACTTGGGCCACTTCAATTTTTACTAATGATAAATGATCTACCTTACTTTTTATCTGATTATTCTATACTATATGCTGACGATACGACCTTCCTAAATACTAGTCCTGATCTTAGTAGACTTAATTCTATAACTGAAAATATATGGGATCAGGTTGTGATTTGGTTTAAGTCTAATGGTTTTTTACTTAACGAGAATAAAACTCAACATATGACTTTTAGTCTAAAAGAAGTGCCTGCTGAGAATAACTCAATATGTGTGAAGTTCCTAAGTATATATATTGACAACAAGTTATCGTGGGAACAGCATATTAATTATATTTCTGGAAGACTCTCAAGAGTAATATATCTGCTAAAACAACTAAAAAATCATGTTCCTGATAACTATGTCAGATCGGCTTACTTTGCTTTTTTTCAGAGTATAATTTTGTATGGTATATTATTTTGAGGTAACAATTATCATGTAAATAGTATTTTTTTAATACAGAAAAAGGCCATCAGAATTATTTCAAACGTAGACAAATTAGCTCATCGCAGACCTTTGTTTATCAATCTTAAAATTATGACAATAATCAATCTATACATTTACACAGTACTCCTCTATATAAAAAGTAATCACCAAAATTTACAACTCAGGGAGGACATCCACTCGTATAATACTAGAAGCAGTAAATTCATAATGTCCCATATCAACGACTCTCCAAATCATTAAATAGTTATGAGACAATTGGAATAAAACTGTATAACAAGTTGCCTACATCACTAAAAGATGAACATATAGATAGATTTAAAAGTAAGTTACACAATTGGTTAGTTGCAACGCCCTTTTATTCTTTCCAGGAGTATTTTAATTGTTCAATGGAAGTGTAACGTATTTTGTAATCTCGTGTTGAGGTTGTATTTAAAATGTATATTGTTATTGTAATTTATTTTGTAATGTCATTTTATCATTAATTTAGTTATAGATCTTTATTTATACTTACGTATCGATATTGTATCACATTTTGACGTTGTCTATTGCTATGTATAGCTTAACGACAAAAAAATTCTTTATTATTATTATTATTATTATTATTATTAATCAACTTAGGAATTCATTTGACCGGATATTCATTCGAAATACCTGAACCGTTCTTCTTAGCCAAATTTAACATAGTGATTTGAGAATTCACACTTAGTGTCGTTAGAGGCCGCTCGTCGCGATTGGACACGCCATTTACGAATAATAACCGAAAACTGGTATAATCAATAAAGAGAGACTGCTTCGCTCTAAATTTGCAATTAGTATATACCTAGTACTTAATAGTTTTACAAAATAATATAAAACGTTAGTCAAATTTTTAGTGCATGTGGTCCCTGTTTCGATTCCTAGTAGAACTAATTTGCGTGTTGCCCTGCAGAGCGGAAAAAAATACAGAAATACATTAATAAATAAGTAGGATCCGAAGTCCGGAATTACGGGTATTTATTTTATGTTTATGTAAGAAATAATATCAAATTTCAGATTTAGTAAGATTTAATTCAAATTGAATATATAATATGAATGAAACAGTACGCGCGCTCACGCACGCATGTGTAAAATTGTTGTAGGATATATTATGTTTTCACTCTTGGAACATTTAAGTATTCTTCTTACGTCAGTCCCCGACAGTTCTATAGTAACAACCAACATCGTAGCAATGTGAGATAATTTTTCATCAGCAGCAAGATCACGTGCTTTTCTGAGCAGCTATCAAATCTAAAGAGCTTATAGTTTAGACATTTTATTCAAGTCGTGTTGAGTCAACCATAAACAACAAGAATCTCTACTGAAAGTGAAGGGAGGAAATATTGTTCATGTGTTAAGGATCAAAGGAACGTTATTTGTTTCTCTTTTATTTTAAATATAAGCAAACTTGAGTACGTAATGTATAAAGTTTTCCTTTATTTTCTAAAATACGTAACAGTCTTATTCACAGTCACAATAATCTTTAAACTAGCAAGCGACGATGAAAAACGAATTACCAATGACACCTCATGGACTTGTCTGTGATGTTCTGAAGCCACGCTGTTCTCAACAGGAAAACCTGAGAGACAATACAAGCTGCACTTCACAACGTATAGGCCTAGCTCTCTCTGTCTTGTTCTTTGTGCGTGCGCGTTGAAAATAGACATAGGTTTTGACAATCGTGTAAAAAAGTAACATTCGACATGTTCAAACAATAAATCATATTCTCCAGATTTTAATACAACGTTAGTAAACTAACTTTACTACAGAATATAAATATATATATATATATTTAAAAATTATATTATTCTCTCATTCAGGCACGTTAAACTCAAAATCAACTCAACTAATTAAAGTATAGGTAACTTTGAATATATTAATTTATCTATCTATCAATTATATATTTATATCTATCTATCTATCTATCTATCTATCTATCT
Organism: Thermobia domestica; assembly: GCF_964235325.1. NCBI lineage: Eukaryota > Metazoa > Arthropoda > Insecta > Zygentoma > Lepismatidae > Thermobia > Thermobia domestica. The sequence goes on from NC_137462.1 coordinate 246,418,148, forward strand.
ATATATATATATATATATATATATATATATATATATATATATATATATATCGAAAACCCAATCGATATTTTAGAGTAGTTACCGCAAAGTTTGAGACTAAATTTAAATGTCGCTTATACTTGCCCCCCCCTTGGAAACCACAATATGGGCGCCCTTGATATCTCATTAGCCACCCTGTTTTGGACTATTTTGCAAGGAACAATTTTATCTTAATAAATGGTATGGTTATCATTATGAGTGGCCCAAACTTCACGTAGAGAATCATTTTTATAGAAAACCCAGGTCTATAATAGAAAATCGTATTTTTTTTTAAATGATTCATAAATAAACAGTATAGGGTTATGTATAGAATGGCATATTGGGTAAATTTCTTCCACGGCGTTGCGAGCACATACATATTCTTTTGTTGAAAATTTTCATGACAATTTGGCATAAATGTGGCTGAATTTTGTTGATACAGCGCTCAATTTCCTTCTTCAAGGCGGGATTGGTCGTAGGTTTATTGGCATAAACCTTAGACTTCAAAGAAAAAAATAACGTCATTATATCGCATGATCTCATTTAGCACGGTAATGCTCTCCCTCACACTAGTACAATGGCAACTGAGAAAATTCAACGTTCTGGTTTCACTGTCATATCTTATCCTACATACAATTCAGAGCTGGTTCCATCAGATTTCTATTATTTTCGTAAGTTCAGAAACATCTGAAAGGACTTCATTTTGATTCTAATGATGCTGTGAAGCATGAAGTCGGGGTGTAGTTTTGTTGTCAATATGAATATTTTTACAAGGACACGATTATGAAACTGATTACACGTTTGCAAAAAGATGTTGATTGCCATAGCAATTATGTCGAAAAATAACTACACTATATATAATCACACGCGATAGTAAGTAGCCAACTTAAAGCTCCCATGACGCATGACAATTAGAGGTGATTCATAATATGATATATCCCTGTTTGTTAATTTCAGTTGGAGGAGAAGGATAATGGCTATAGTTCTGCATAAGTTACGTAAGAGCGAGAGTGACATATTCAACCTGCTGCAGTCATTTGGAATTACTAATGTATTCGTCACCTTTACTATAGAGGCGTCCACTGTCATGGATCATTTACATTATAGTAGCGCACGTGCTGTGGGGATTGCATTGACCAACATAAATATGCGCACTTGATTCCAACATGAACCGCTACAGAAGCAAAGTGTCATGGCGAAAGAAAAAAATGGCATCCACGATGCACGTACTAGATACTGCGCGAGAATCTAACAGTCCGGACCTACAAAAGCCGCAAGTTGGTCTAAATCCTAACTCCAACCTCACCATGGCCGGTCTCAAACCCGTACTGAGAAAGGGGGAGGGGTTGTTTCTGGGCATATGCATTAGTGTCTGTAGTTTTTATGGGGGTATAGGACTCAAGAAGTGCATGGAAACAATTTACTCTCGTATGTCGAGGTGTAATTCTTCCCATCTATGGACTGATCGTTAAGACTGGAGAACGAACTGTTGGGGAACAAAGGCTTCGACCAGATATACGTATAAATAGCGACTAATCAGTGGCATTGGATCTGAGAGAATATATGGGACCTCGTCACAGTCTCATTGAAATAGATAATGTCAACTGCCATCCATACTGGCGGAGGTGGAGGCTCACATTCTATCTCCGAATTGGGCTACTTGGGTTTGAAGATAAAACTATGTAGTACACCAACACGTGTGAAAGAGGGATTGTTGGCGTGTCTAGGTGGAGAATCCAACGCACTACAGAGAGGATGGTGTCATAAGTCCTCAATTAGCGATTTGCGCGTGTTTTTGGGTTCGGAATGGAATACCAGTATCCTAACGTATTCTCTTACTTCAATAGTACTACGAGGGAGGATCAAATGAAAACACAAAAAATGCAATCAAATGCCGTAAAGTTGGACGATTGCTTCGATACGTGGCAGTAGTATGCCTTAAGTTGCACGTAATGACTGACAGTTGGGAAAGTGTTGATGGAAGAACGACGAAAGCGGCAGAGTCCTCACTGTCCACATGTACCGCGTTAGAACAGCATTCGGTAATCTTGTTTTTGATTAATGATGGAGTAAAACCAATTGAAATTGATCGCAAGATGGCAACAAAGTATTGCGATCTGTGTACTAGTATACGAGTGGTGTAGGAAGTTTAAAAGTGGCATAATATCTATGGAGGATTCTCCTCAACCAGGACACGCTCACCGCGTAGTAACCGATGAAAACATTGCTTTAGCGGAACAGCTTGTAAAGGAAAACAAACATTTTTCTGAAAGAAATCGCCACAATCAGCTCAACAAATTGTGCATAATGTTCTGCATTTCAATATGGCGTCTGCAAGATGGGTCCCTCTTCAGTTGACTGCTGAACTGAAAGATCGTCGCGTCGATGCCTGTGAAGAACTTTTGCGTCATTTCAACATCAAGGGTTAGGCACTTCTGGACAGGATTGTTACAGGTGATGAAATCTGAGTTCACTATCAACAACCAGAAACCAGAAAAGCGAGCAAAGAGTGGCGGCATAACTCTTCACCGAAACTAAATAATAATATTTCTGCACTTAACCATCAGCAGGAAAGGTTATGCTCACTCTCTTCTCGGATGCAAAGGGAGTAATTTTGGAAGATACATGGAAAAAGGAGTGACGGTAACCCGTGCCTCGTGTTCAAACCTGCTGAAAAATCAACTTTGCCCTGCAACCAGGTGTAAAAGAGGCAGACTTCTGTTCTCAGCTTACTACATGACAACATCCGACCACATATTGCCCGTTTTACTGTTTAGACTATAGATGAAATCAAATTTGAGTTTTTTATCCACCCTATTTACCAGACCTTGTCCCAAGTGACTTTCATGTGTTCGGACCACCCAAAGAAGCGATCGGGGGCAAGCATTTCTATAGTGATAAAGAGGTAAACAAAAATATGATGCGCGAGTGTCTAAAATCTCGACCAAAATAATAATTCCAACGTGATATCCATGCTTCCGAAGCAGTGGAATTCGTGTATTCAACGTCAAAGGGACTATGTTGAAAAATAAGAGGTAAGTTTGCCTTTTCATTGTTACATTCTAAAATGTATTGCACTTTTAAGGTCTTCATTTGATTCTCCCTCGTAATAAGTAAGAGAGGTAGTGGAATCAATCCTTAGTCCCAGAATTTTAAGTGTTTAGTGGGTGCAGTATCCATAACTTCACCAGGGGAGCCGCCGTTTCCAAGTGGTCATTGTCTTTAAAGTGAGACGGTCTACATCACCCATTGGATCTAGTAATGTATGTGTACCTTTACCTAATTAGAGGAAGTTACGAATATTACTTGAGTTGATTTTGGGTTTAACGTCCCTTTCAGCAGCGAGGCTATATGAGACGGGACCTACTGATTAACGTGGAATCCGAACCACATGAGCTCCCGGGAATCGAACCCGTGTCTCCCACGTGAAATTCGCGTACGCTAACTGCTTAGCCACGAAGGAGCTTACGAATTACTTGAACGGTTCTGGGAGAGTGTGATGGCCATCCCACATGGTGATCTACACATACCATTGGGTTCGGAAGTACCTTAGTTACACGCGTTGCCATTGAACGATAGAGGTAGATAGAGCCAGGAATGAACAAAACCCCTTCCCTAGGCATGCCTAGGGCTCCCGAATTGGATTGAACTCTGCTGGGCTGTGGTCAAATCGTAGGATGCGGTAGCTAGTGCGTTCACCGGCGGAAGGTGAGTTTGCCTTACAACACTCAGGTGTTATGCTTACAGAGCATGGAAGAACTTGACTCGGTAGCACGATTGCCTCGGCCAATAGAATAATTGGTAAGCACTCAGGACTTGGGTTTGGCCACACAGTGGGCTATTCCATTCCCTGGGATTTCCGGGTTACACGTTTATAATGAATCAAGGTCAAGGAACAGACCTTGAAGATGCACATCATGCATGAGGACAATTGAGTCCAAATACAGATGAGTCCAGATACTATGGACTAGATTTTTGAAAAGTGCCAGTCTAGAGAATGGCCATGACACATTATGCGATATACATAGTAGTAAATCATTCTTCTCTATCTTCCTGACTCCATAGATACGCTGGAAGAGAGTTATAAGAGCACATCTTGGTTCAGAAGTAACCACGGACAAATACATCTTTACCATTAAGGAGTTTTTGATTACTCAAAATGACTCCGTGTATACCCTACATTGTCCTAGGAAGACACTATGATCATTCTCATAGTGTATCCCGCTACGGAGAGATGTGGTAAGAGGTCTCATTTTATGGAATCAGAATGCTCCACTTCTGCGAAACTGGAGTGAAAATACGAATTGTGAGCTACCAGTTTGACCCCTTGTTCAACTTCTCAGTCCTACTTTCTTAGTCAATATCGACTGAGTCTTCGGCATTAATTACTGGCCTACGAAACTGTGTGACTGCAATCTTCGGATTTTTTAATAACCTGTCGCTTATGCACCTGACAATGTGCAATACATCTCTGTGTAAACACAATCATATTCGTGCATACCACCTACCGATATGTACAGATAGTCGACAAACATAAATTCTTATTTACGTAACAAGTTTCTGATATTAATAAAATTTACATCTGCAGTAAATAGTAGTATTAAACTTCTAAATTCTATTTTGAGAGGCATCTAGTGACTGAGGCATGAACTATGTGCTATTTTCGTAGTTATATATATATATATATATATATATATATATATATATATATATATATATATATATATATATATATATATATATATATATATATATATTGAAACTACGTATGGTTTCGACTTAAGTAACTCTCTACTTGCCCAAAGTCATGAAGCCTATTGACGGAAGTTCAGAACTATTGGTTTATCAAAACTTTTGTCTGTTATTTCCATTTTAAGCAAATTCTAATGCTTATACAGTGTTCATGCTATAAACAAAGGTTGGGAACTGATGTTATACTATGACCATGCAAATTTACATGGTTCTTGTTTATCGTTTCAAAAGCATTATAAATAATAAGTCAATTTTAGCAACGGTTTTCTTTAATATTGTTTTAGACCAAAAATTGTGAAAAATTTATCGCAGATGTTTCATTTAAGATGATATGAGATCAGCAGTAACGATTGATTTTCTTTCTTCCCTTTTTCCTTTCTTTTTCTTTCTTTCTTTCTTTCTTTCTTTCTTCATTCTTCAGCTGAAAAAATATTCTAAATATTACTAATAGAATAACTCGCTCCAATACTTCTCCAAATATTCTTGAAAGATATAATGAACGTTCCAGAAAACTTTTATCCAGTTATCAACACTCCATAACAATATCAGTTTCTTCTCGTCTTATTTGTCCTCTGCTGTAAATCGTAGTATTACTTCGAAATATAAGCATTTTTTCAAAAAAAAAGTTTCCTTTCTTCACTACTACTCTATATGGGCAGTCACATGCGTATCACAAAATATCCTTAATACATTAAACCATTAATACATTAAATAATCAGAAACAACGTTTCTTCACAAGCAGAGTACTATAAAACAGATTAGAATGAAAACATACAATATATATAACATTTACACATGCGGTAGACCATACATATTCATGAAGAAATTTGAACCATTTCATCATAACTAGACCCAGTTGCTTTTTATAATTTCAAACAGAAGAAATTGATGTCCCACTTCGTAGTTAGAAACTTCTCTTGTTCATCGTTTTCTTTTCCTTTTGTGATTAAATATCTTCAATATACACCAAAATGTTTTCATGATTTTTCTTTTTTCTTAAAAACAATTTGTGCCAAGGCACGGAAGCTACAAGTAAAAATTTTCTTTTTTTGTTTTCCAAAAGAGTAAAGTGCGTTAAAGCGTCTAGTAACAATCAGGGTTTTTAAAAAGAAACATCAAACTGTGACAACACAAAGGTGTAAAAAGCTGAAGTTTCAACCCTGTTGCAAGGGCTTCAGTAGTTGTTTGAAGAGCCTCTTAATGTTCATCGATTTCCTGTGAAGCAACACAGTAGGCGCCGCCACCACGATCTTTTCTTCCTTGGATGTTCTGAAGTTTCAGGAAAGGAATTGCGTATCACTGCATCAATTTCTGATTCTGGGATGTCATCTAACCACTGTTTCTCAGAAGAGGAATTGAATATGATTCCATCGAGCTCTGATTCTGGGATGTCACTTAGCGCATCATTGTCTGAGACATCGCTTTTATCATCATCTGAAGCTATTGTTGTAACTGAATTGCTGCAATGTATTATTTGCTCAGGCATGTTGTTGACGAAATCGAGTTCTTCACCGCCGCATAGTAACATGGCCCGTTCGCTCTCGTCATCTCCAGTAGCATTTGGATCGCAGGAAGCATCTTCAGGAACATACTCAATGGAAGGCTCCTGATGAAGTACAAAGGATCGTAAATCAGTGCGGATACTGACATATGGCAACATGCATTTTACACACATGTCATTAACACAGAACCATGTAATTGAGTAAGCACGCAAGGTGTATATAAAAACACGAGTAACCACCTCTTCATCATACTTATAAGTATATATTATATTTCCATTCGCATCCTTACTTTGATACTCAGTACAGCGTCGGTCACAGCTTATGGTATTCCTAGGGTTATCGATGAACGGAAATGTAATTTGCTTTGAGTAGAGAGCAATAAAGGAAGTCTTTAAGTAGTCAGCCATCATAAAATTCAGAGCGTTTCTCTCATACGTCTAACTAGATTGCTTATTAACACCGCACTAAATTTTCCAGCTCTTAGTAACTACAACAGTGAATACAAGAATCGAAAATCTAGTTTTATATCCTGACCAGCGAACGAGTGCGGGCGGCCGGTTTTGGAACTAAAATACAAACAACAGTGTTTCTAACCGGATTACTTGTAATTAATCTATCACAGTTGTTTTTGCCCTGTTCATAATAAACCACTTCACGCATATGTTCAAGTTAAGACAAACACAATTTCAAAAGTTATGTAAGTTATTTTCAGAACATTTTAAGGGACTGCAAAAAAAAAAAAAAGTACATACATCCTCCATATTAATTTGGCAATAACTTGAGAATAAACTAACCTCAGTGTTGTACAAAGGAACACTGAGAACTTCGTAGCATTAGAGTGTAAGGAATTCCTACTTCATCTGTTAACAAAACCTCGAAGGTCATCTTTGTGAATCAGTTATCTTTGGCAACTGCGCTTTCATTGTTTAAAGCAAGTTTTATTGTGTAGTTTTGAAATAAGCCGTTTCCGAAATTGCTACCAATTTGGACCATGTGATCGATTGATTGACAGTACCTTCAGTAAGAAATTTACATTGAGATCATTTTCGGATGTGCTGCGAAAGACTGGTGACAGAGAAACTGATAATCTAACCGCCTCCGAAGGAGATTTGGATTCGCTCCTAATTAAGATGGTAGATAAAGATAACTTTCTCTGATATCTAACCTGTCATTATTTAGCATGGTTTGGTAATTTAAAAATCCAGTATTTCTACCATATTTTGAAAAATTTATTTAAAAGAAATAAACCCAATGTTACATTGGGGGCGGTAGGGGAGCGATTAAAATTTAAAGTGGGGAGCCTGACAATTGATTTCTTATAGCTCCAGTGAAATTCAGAAAAAAACGAATTTCATATTAAAAAAGAAATACAAAATACATTTTCATGATAACTCTTACATTCATTATGTTATCATAAAGTTAATGGTACTTTTGAAATTGATTAGAGTGAATAGATATGTATTTAAGTAACAAAACCACTTGCGTAAGCTTTTCAAAATATCAAGTTAGAAGAACGAAGTTTGTCTTCCACTGCCATCTCATTGCTCAAAGACACCGGCGATGAAACAATTGGCCGGAAATCATGCGGCCGCTTCTTACATCAAATCATGAAGAAGAAGATGAGTGCCAATGTTAGGTACGTAAGTTCAGTTTTTTTTTTTTTTTTTCGAATCCCCTCTTAGAACTATACGTAGCACATTTTAGTACTTACACTTGAAATAAAAGCACAGCTGTTTAAAGACGATTGATTGCCTTTGTCTTTGAATTTCATATGTGCACACAGGATTTGTTAAACAAGACCGTACATCTGATATGTTTAAACTACACTAGTTAACAAATTTAAACTTTTCGTTTGTTACATGAGAAAAATCACCTGATCTTAAAGGAACTTTTCACGCTGAATTCGAATATGCACTCGGTTTCTCTCCATCACATACAGTTTTCCCGTAACAGAGGGATTTTCGGGAAATTCCCTCAAAAATTTCTCTTTTTCAGATATTTTATTGCCCTAGCTCCTGTCCCCTTACGTATAGTAACATAGAAATTATACCTAAGTATACCTTGATTTATATTTAATAAACCCTAAAAGTTTCGTAAAAATCGCTTTCTTCTTTCTAGAGAAATAAATATATTTGTATGTATACTGTGTGCACTGTTTATTGCACCTGATAGTAATGCTTTCAGATCTCCTGAGTTGGGGTAAAAACGATTTGCTTTATTACTACAAACACATACATAAAAATGAATATTTATAATAGTCAACAACACACTTGGAACTTATTGGATGCAGGAACGAACATATCAGTGTACAGGAAAAGGCATGTTCAATTTTCAAGCTATTTCTCAATGCAAGATAATGTGTGCGTATGTACGGATATAAATGGGTTGATGGAGGAGCTAGGAATTCCTTACGTGCCAGAAGAATGGAGGTTATTTATCGACGCGTCAAAGGTCAGCCTTAAAGCTGTCCTTTTACATGATGGAAATAAAAAACCTTCTATACCACTTGCGCACTCAGTGAAAATTAAGGAATCCTATGACACCATGTCAACTTTGCTAAATCTTATAAATTACAAGGACCATTGTTGGCAAATATGTTGTGATCTCAAGGTAGTTGGTATTTTATTAGGACTGCAGTGCGGTTACACGAAGTACCAATGTTTTTTATGTTTATGGGATAGCCGAGCTGATGACAAACATTATGAAGTGAAGGAATGGGAACCTAGAGTGAATTACGTACCTGGAGAATGCAACGTCAAATACGCTCCTTTGGTAGATCCTAATAAGATATTACTACCACCACTTCATATCAAGTTAGGACTTATGAAAAACTTTGTCAAAGCCATGGACACATCTGGTGAAGGTTTCAAGTATTTGCGAGATAAGTTCCCTAACCTGAGTGATGCTAAGATTTCAGCGGGAGTGTTTATTGGTCCCCAAATTAGGAAATTAATGCTTGATGATAGCTTTGACAGCAAGTTAAACAGTGCTGAGCTAGCTGCCTGGACAACATTTAAGTGTGTTGTGCGCAACTTTCTGGGCAATAACAAACCTGAGAGTTACACAGAAATCGTACAGGACATGATATAGAAATACAAAGAGTTGGGTTGTAGGATGTCAAAAATCCACTTTTTGCAGTCCCACCTCAGTTTCTTTCCTGCTAACCTAGGTGCTCTCAGCGACGAACAGGGGGAAATATTCCACCAAGATATAATGGCAATGGAGAAAAGGTACCAGGGACGATGGGATCCTTCAATGATGGGGGACTGTTGTTGGGGTCTTGTTAGAGAATGCAACATTTCTTACAAAAGAAGGAAGTAGTGTACGTTTTTGTAACCCAATGGAAGTTTCATATATTGTGATAGTTTTGATTGTCTTTTCATGACCTTTTGGTACATTTGTATTATTGTTTATTGTAAATTGTCACACTTGTAAATTATATTGTATTATATTTTATATATGTGTTTGTGGTAATAAAGCAAAACGTTTTACCTCAACTTAAGAGATCTGAAAGCATTACTATATTATTTACAATAAACAGTACACACAGTATACATACAAACACATTTATTTCTCTAGAAAGAATAAAGCGATTATTACGAAACTTGGACGGTTTGTTAAATATGAATCAAAGTATACTTAGGTATAATTTCTATGTTAGTATATGCAAGGGGACAAGATCTTGGGGTGTAAAATAAACGAAAAGGGAAATTTTTGAGGGATTTTCCCGAAAATCCCTCTGTTACGGGAAAATCGTACGTGATGGAGAAAAACCGAGTGCATATTCGAATTCAGCGCAAAACGTTCCTTTAAGAACAGGTATTTCCTTTTATGTAACAAAACCTTTGTTATCTAATGCTATATGCAACTTATGCTCACGGGCTAAACTCAGTCTTCTGAAGTCAATCGACAAATGATTATGTATTACGTACACAAAGACAACGCTAGGCTCCAAGTTTCAAAATTATATTGTGCATGAAAACAGATAGTAGAATTAATTCTTTGTCACAAGAGACCTAGGGTCTGAAAGAAATTCAGAGGAAGTTCAAAGGGAATTTCTATACTCATAAATAAAAGTTGTGAATTTATTGTGTATTGAACCAATGATATTTATGCTTACATTACCCATACGCTGATGTTTTATCGATACTTTTATTTCACATTTACCAAAAGGCTGGATTACGATAATAATCCTAAAAGAAAGGTGCATTGTAATCAGGTTTTACAAGGCAATCCCGAAAGACAAGCTATCCAATCCCGTAGCCCTTTAAAAAATTAAGGAAAATTTCTTCTTCATTTTCTTTTCCCCCAAAGGGTTGACTGACATTCATCGAAAAAATGAAATGAAATTTCTTTAGTTTAACGTCCCATGATTATGTTCTTTATGCTAGAGGAGACAGATGATTAATGAAAGTGAAAGATTGTAAAATTAATTGTTGGGCTCTCACAGAACCACGTACAACAAAGACACATGCGCTAGCCAATAGACCAACGAAGAGAACTTCACAGTTCTCGAGTGGAAACGTATCGGAATTCTTTCTTGGCTACTAGTTGTCAATCGATAGACCTACATTAAAACAAATACAAGCATCGCGAGCCTTAACTTGATTTAAACTTACAGTTACAAGATATTGCGCAAGTATCTAAGCTACCAACCCATAATTAATCTTTTAGTCATTAACATCTTATTACTGAGTTTTACAGGTTTCTACTGTTTTATAATGAAATCAAATAAAACATAATCATTATATATATATATATATATATATATATATATATATATATATATATATATATATATATATATATATATATATATATATATATATAATCTGCTTAATACACGGTAGAAATTCACTTGTGTGCTATCTTGTTCTTAAATTGTTAATTTCCATGCATATGCCATTATCCACAATACATCTGCATTACTGCAGGATTAACAATTACTGCATTGAATAACAACTATACAATTTATGGAGTTCATTATTAAGCGAAACAGATTAGGCTACTTATAACATGTAAACTGCAACTTTTGAAAATCGTTGGCTACACTGCAGAGTGACGCCCTCCGTTCCCCTGTCCCACCGCGCTTACCTAGAAACTGATGTAAACACAACACTAGCGCCCTCCACGAAAAACCGCACTAATATCCTGGTCAGGTAATACCAACAATGACTTATGATTAGGTATAATATAAACAAGAACAGAAAAAAATGTTCAATAATTTTTGGTATACTGAAAACAGTTAAACGTAAAATTGTTGAAATTTACGTATAGGATATACCTTTATGTGTGAATATTCTTTCGGAGAGCAAGTTTTATATCTGTGCACATTTTCATTCACTTCGGATCACTTCTTCTGGCCTTTCGGGCCTCAACTTTCAAAATTTTGGATGGAGGCTTTTGCCCCCTAAAACCGTTTTTCCGCAGAAAATATAAAACCTCTATTTGTTTATTTTTTGCTTCTTGTCCCTACACAAAGTTTCGTTGCAATTCTTCATGTTCTTTACATACATCTAACATACTGTTATTAGCTCTTTTGATATTTCGTGATCAAAGGTATGGAAGGGTCCGTGCCCCACCTAGCCGTTTCTTTCCAGGAAAATACGAAACATGTATTCCCTCATTTTGCGTCTACAATATGTGTGCACAATTTCTTTCACTTCGGTCCACTTGTTTTTGCCTTTCGGGCATCAAATTCCAGAATTTTGGGTGGGGTCTTTTGCCGTCTAAAACCGTTTTACCGCAGTAAATAAAAAAACCGTTTTCTTTTATTTTTGTGTATTGTCAATACACAAAGTTTCGTTGCAATTCTTCATGTCCTTTACACACATCTGACATACTGTTACTAGCACTTTTGATATTTCTTGATCAAAGCTTTGGAAGGGTTCATGCCCCACCTAGCCGTTTTTCCCAGGAAAATACGAAACACGTATTCCTTCGTTTTACGTCTACGACATCTGTGCACAATTTCTTTCACTTCGGTCCACTTGTATTTGCCTTTCAGGCGTCAACTTTCAAAACTTTGGGTAGGGGTCAGGGATATGCACGAGTCGAGTCGAGTTGAGATTTAAGCCTGTCTCGACTCGTCTCGAGAAAATGTCTCGACTCGAAAATACGTTGTATACTCGAAAATATACGTGTTAAAATGTACGTTCACATCAGCCAGACCATTATGACTACCTACCTAATTATCAGTATGTTGACCTTTGGCACTGATTACAACGTCGACACGTCTTGGCATGCACGCAATGATCCTCTGTAGGTCGCTGGAGAGAGTTGACATCACATATGTACACACAGGTCACCTAATTCTCGTAAATTCCGGGGAGGGGGCGTTGCGCTCTGACGTCACGTTCAATCACATCCAGATTTGTTCGATTGGGTTCAGATCCGGCGAGTTGGGGGGAGCACATCACTTGGAACTGGCTCCTGCCCTCCTCGAACTACTCCATCACACTCCTGCCTTGTGACATGGTGCATCTTGTCGAAAAATGCTATTACAGTTGGGAAACATGGTCGTCATGAAGGGGTGTGCGTAGTCTGCAAGCAGTGTGCGATACGTCTTGGCCGTCATGGTGCCTTGCTCGAGCTTCACTAGACACATGGATGCTCACGTGAATGTTCCCCAGATAACAATTAAGCCGCAGCCAGCTTGTCTCCTTCCCGCAGTACAGGTGTCAAGGAGCTGTTCCCTTGGAATACGACTTATTTGCACCCTCCCGTCGTCATGATGAAGAAATTATTGGGATTCATCAGACAACGCAACGCTCTGCCACTATGCCAAGGTACAGTGGCGATGGTCATGTGTTCATTTCAGTTGTAGTTGCCGATATCGTGGTGTTAACATTCGCACATGAATGGGTCGTCGGCTGCGGAGGCCCATTGTTTCGAGTGTTCAGTGCACTGTGTGTTCAGACTAGTGTAGTGAAGGCCTGGGAAAAAACGGGAATTTTGGGTAAAAAAACAGTTTTTTACGGTTTTCCCGAACATGGAAAAAAAACGGAAAATTTGGGTAAAATTGAAATTTTCGAATATTTTATAATATCATGCTTTCAAAATTAAAACTCTTTTGTATTTACTAGTTTAGAGTTAAGATAATTGAGTACTTATGATTCTTGTATTAGAATAGGGAAATTTTGTTCTCAACTTATCCAAACACTTCAAAGTTAGCACCATGATAGAACGGAGATATGGCTACAAAAGAAACTGAAATATAATCCTAGTTAGCTTAATTAGTATATACGCATTAAAATTATATTGAGCAATCTTATGAAGTTCCCTCTTGATGGCAGGGAAGTGTTAAAATAACGGAGCCAGAATCATTTTAGTTAATGTTAAATCAAACATGTATTTTAGAGAGATGTATTCCTTGTTCCATGTAAAATTTCCGGAAATTTTGAATCCATTAGAAAAAATCATTTGTCCGGAAATATTAGCAAAAACAGGAAAATATAGTTTAAAAACTATTTCTTGGCCTGATGCTAGTCATCTTACTTGCTGTAACATGTCTGCAGCATATACAGTAGGAAGTTGAAAATCCGAACTAATTGGGACCACAGGTAGTTCGGATTTTCGAAAATGACCAAGAAAATGCCATTTAGACTTACATATACTGCAGGGTACTAGGCCCATACAAAAAGGTACACGAGTACCGTTATGTGGTTTATTTATTTTGGAAAGTTCGTGTCCTCTTTTTTGACTATGAATACGTGTATGCAGACGTTTGTATATTGGATATTTTTAAAAAGAAAATAATAGTGGAAATTTATATTTGAATTTTAATTGGTTCGATTTGAATTAAATCTGATCATGTGTTAGTTAATTAGAATATTGGTACATATTATGAAACGTTATTCTGTATCACTTACTTCCGTATCACTGATTAAATTAATAATATTGAATATATTTACATTATTGAAGTACGTGCATATGATCTTTGTATTATACAAGACCCCCGTTCGAATCTCGTATTATACAGATGGTTTTTGACTAACAGAAACTTACATTGAGATGAAGACACCCGTTCGAATCTCGTATTATACAGATGGTTTTTTGACTAATAGAAACTCACATTGAGATATGTAACTTGGAAAAAATGAAATCTTTGAGTTTTATGGTGATTGCTTTCATTTTTTTGTGTTTAATCAGTTCATTAGAAGTTTCTTGTAAAAAATTCCCAGGGAGAGTTGTTGTTGTTGTTAATTATTTATAAAAGGTATTGAAAAAAGTATATATTATAAAAGTTTACTTGGTGGAGGTTGGGATTGAATTCGGGATCTTTAGCACCAGAGGTGAACGCTGTATGATGGGAGGGAAATATTTATTCATGCGGATCCTTATTTTTATTTTTTTGTATTGATTACTCGAACAGTATGATTTTGAAGAACTTGTTGGTAAGTATTTAATTGTTTACTTCATTAGAAGCGTATTGGTAAATATACGTATACAGAGCATGGTTTCCGTACGTCTTTTGCTGGTGAACTCAAGAGACAAACTGAATGTTTGTGCGCTTTTGGAAAACCGGTTGGGTAGAAGTGATGATGATGATATGTGCTTGCAGGGTTGTGTTAAAACTTGAATTCAAATACAAAGGAAGACCGTTAACATGTTTGGTAAACATCACAGAATACCGCCAGACTAATAGAAATAACTGGTGCAGCGGTAGGTGAACAAAAGACATTGTCGGCGAAAAACACAAAAGGTTGGGGACGCGTTAGGTGAACATGTTGAAACATGTCCGTATGGCATTTGAAAATAGAAAAGAACTTTGATGTTGCGAATGCTGAACACGTGATTACCTTGTGGCTATGAAAATACTTTAAATACGGACTATAGGGAAAAATATTTATATAGAAACACCATGTATCTTTTTGAGAAGGACGACAGCTACGAAGTTAGCACTGAAGCAATATCCGATATTGAAACAGAAATATACGAATCATCGTCAGATGAGGAATATGATTTTGATGCGATAGAATTACCGGTGCTAACAGTTTCACCAACACCACCATCATATCCAGTTGTATTATCAAGAACATCACGATTTTTGGCTTTAGATCGTTGTTGTAATAGTGGATCGCGAATGTATAAAGAAGGATATTGAAAAATGGAATTTTAACGAAGCACTAATATGTGAGGGATGTACGGCAGGATCTAATCATGAGTTTGCTCATGACTGTATGACTGTGCGTCCAGAATTATTGGAAATCCGCGCTTGGAGTATTATAGCAAGTCCTAGTGTTGAAGATGATGTGTTTTATTTGTACACAAACACGCATATTATCGGACTATTAACAAGAGAAAAATTTTATGATGCCTATGTTGAATTATTAAGTGATACAGACTATTTACCGGAATTA
Organism: Thermobia domestica; assembly: GCF_964235325.1. NCBI lineage: Eukaryota > Metazoa > Arthropoda > Insecta > Zygentoma > Lepismatidae > Thermobia > Thermobia domestica. Next base: position 246,433,782 of record NC_137462.1, read on the forward strand.
CTAGAGATTTTCATAAGAAAAGACAAACGGAAAGCGAATATTTCAGATTGAAAAAATGTATTCGAATAGTGCTAGTGTTTCATGTGTGCTATGTACTGGTCAAAACATTAATGTGAACTGTGTATTAAAAACTATAAAAGTATACTTACACGACAATAATCCAATGGAATGCATGAAATGCAAGTTAAATCTTCCTCATGAATGTAGACAATTTCATAATACTGGAACATTTTTAGTGAAGTATTTATCTCTTGATAAAACTCTTAGTGGACTCTTTGAAGTGTTTGAATAGAAACATAGTGAAATCTCATTTTTATGCTTTATGCATAAAACTTGTGATCTTTTACAAAATACAGAATTTGTTGAACAGATAATACCGTTTTTTATTTATCATACAAATGAAATTTCATCATGTAAATCAGTATATTATTCATATTCAAGGATTTAAAATGTCTGAAAACGAATTTATTATTCGTGAGTTTTGTTTAACTGCATTCGATGATACAGTAAATTTCCATTGTTTGGTAAAATCACCAGTAGAATATAATTTATTATCACTAGGATGTCAAAAACAAATTGATTGGTTAACATTAAATTTACATGGTTTGAAATGGAATAGCAAAACTGGATATACTGTATCATGCACACGAAACCTTGTATATCAATTATGCGCAAAGAATTCAACCTTTTATTGTAAAGGTTTAGAGAAATCTCTTTGGATTAAAAGAATATTTGCATTAGATAATGTCATTGATTTAGAAACAAAACATTGTCCTTCATTAAATGAATTATGTGGAAATACATTTAATGAATATTGTTCTTTTCACACAACTATTGTAAAGAAATCAGGATGTGCATATCGTAATGCACAACAGTTGAATTATTGGTGGAAATACGAAAGATCAACAGCATTAACTAATGCATTATCAAGATTGTAATGAGGAATTGTAAATAAAATGCAGTGATGTAAGTTTTAAAAATTTATTGCAAATTAAAAAATGTATATATGATTAAAAATTGTAAATATATAATAAAAATAAAAAATATTTGTGTTCTTTTTAAATTTGTTCACGTTTATAAATGATATAATCATTCTTTTTCAAATTTTTCTTGTTAAACAATTTTAAACACTTCAAATGATTGAGTGCGAATAATGTGATGCAGAAAATATAAAACAAAATATCCACATAACAGAGAATTATCATATTGATATTGTTGATTATTTGTAAAGTACATTTTAGTATTTTTCGACAAAAAGTTTTTTATTTCTTTGGGAATGTCCATAGCAAGACTGCCAAAGTAGAAACTATGTTTTTTTTCTTATTGATGTACACTGCAACCCAGTGGGAACCAGCAAAATCAGATGTATCAAGATTAATTACAAGTGCAGCAGGAGGTTTTACCGTTACAGGAAGTTTGTCAATAGGGTAAATTCCAGTAACACTTGCACCAGTTACTTTATCACTTAGTAACACTTTTAACAATTCGTCCCTATACATGATGAAGATTATTATTTTTAATTGTAGTAGGTATGTAATTATCACTGTTATTCACATGTAACACATAGTCATACACTTTCACATATTCACTATACAGTAATGCATCATGGACACTGCACCTATATTGTCCGAAACGATGCTTATTATGTGCATACCGATGATCGTGAAAACTTAATGCAGTATACTTTGGACAGTTTATTTCTTCTAAATTTGTAACTTGTCTGAAGAATTTCTTGAAGAAAACACTTTCTATTTATTCCGTATGTGTATATGGTTGTAGTATTTAAACAATATGTTTTAAGTATTTCCTTAAGATGTGAATATTCTACATCCCCTTCGTGCCAGGTAATGCCATACACATTCTCACCTAGATATTTGTTTGTACTTACGATTGGCTCAGCTAACTTATTTAAATTAAATAGTGGTTTAAAAATCCAATTTTGGAAAAAGGAAACGTCAGGATTTACAATGGCTAGCTCTTTTATAATAAAGTCATCTTCGTTATCATGATACGCCGAGAAGTGTACAACAACCCTCATCGTACTCAACTGAATAAATTAGAAGGTGTTATCAGTATAAATATTTCTGTCTTTGTCTACTTGTGCTAAAGAATCGAATTGTGCGTACACAATGCATGTAACAGGCTCAGTTAAAGTTTCTGAAAATGATACTTTTAAATTTACAGGGGAATCGCGTACTACATCCCACGTGTTATCATCTAAAGTTCCTGTTGGAGATAGAATAAAAGCATACATAGCACATCCGTTTGGATACTCATCAAGAGTAACAGTATGTGAATAATTTTGATAATATATGCCAGTACCTGAAATCAAAGTATAGTAACTTAGAAGGTATAAATTATTATTAAAATCAGGAGTGAGGGGGTTGGGAGGAAATGATTTTGAACCGACTTGTAATTGCAGTTTGTTAACGTTAAAGTTTCGAAATTCAAAGGGATTAAGATGTGATTTCCCATTGAAGGCTGTGTTGGAGATGAAACCAATAACCAGGCCTTTAGGAACATTACCCAGGAAAAGATTATCAATGTTGTAAGACTTTACTTGTGCAGGTATAGTATAAGATCTTGTTTCCACTCTCGTCAGAGGTAACTTGGCTGTTTTCGAACCCATTCGTGTATTTAATTGCATAGCTAAATCTGCAGCTACATCAATACGTCGTACATGAAGAATAACTTCTTCAAGTGCAACTTTATAACTTGTATTTTCAGGAGACATTAAGCAAAAATTATCTTTACTACGATGTAGTTTTACACGCAAACTTACTTTGTTAGGTAGCATACGATCTAAACTTACAATATCAGTATGAAGACGTCTATACGTTTCAAAAGATTTACTATTTTTCACCTTATTAGCACGTTTTTGAAAACCAGAATTTGTATTATCTAATTTATTAAAATTTTTTGCAGTATCTTTATGCCACATGGCACATGCTAAATGTGTTTGAGAAGCATCATAAGAATAATTTAATAATGTTTCAATGTATGCACGATAAGGATAAGATCCTGATGAAGAACTAATTAATTTATCATTTAACGAAATATCAATTTGACTAAATAAAGAATGTAAGAAATTATTTACGGGTGCAACAATATCATCATTAGCTAAAGTTGTACCATCAGCTTTAGTAACTTTACAACGTACATAAAGATATAGATATGCAGGATGAATAAATTCCCCTGTTTCTCCCGGAATAACAAATTCAATAGGTCCTTCCGAGGTTAATGTGGAAATATGACGATATTCAGCATTTGTAGTTGCTTCAATAGCTGTTAGTGTCATTGGTATAGAAAAGAAATCAAATTCATTGGTACAACATTCAAAACTACTTAAATTTAGAAGCGTCATTATCAAAAGATGTCGTGTATATGTTTTCGTTTTGTTCGTGGTCCAAACTTTACAATTGCAGGAGCTTTCCTCTTGCGTGACCGTCTCTTGCCGCTACCAGCTAGCAACTGCCCAACTTTATTAATTGCTTTTGTCTTTAAACTATTAACAGCTTCTTTTACACGCGCTCCAACCGATTCTTAAAATGGGCGATTTTCTAATACATCACCCGCAACTTGCATATCGGTTTGTAATGCTTGACGTCCTACAGTTTTTGCACCTTGCTTAAGAAATGGTAAAGCAAAACGAAACAATCCTTTAAAGAAACTACCTATACCATGTCCCCTTTGATATACAGGTCATGAAAAATATGGTATTCCACGCCCACGGAGATAAGTAACACGTCTTGCTCTCATTTTTTACTATTATTATTAATTAGCAGATGCAGGAAAGCGTTTGAAATGTAGTGTTACGGTCAGTATCCCAGAACGAAATGGCCAATTTCGCCCTGCATGATCTTTTAATAGTATTTCAATTGTGTTAAAACAAAATTTTGCAAGTGGCATATAATGAATATCTTCAAATGTAATTTTTGAACTTTTCCGTATTTAATATCAGAGATTGTTCCTATACGTAATAATGGTGCTTTTGTATCACCTAAAAATTGATATTGTATAATATCTGTATAAATAAAAATTTGATGTGGATATCCGATATCTACGTATGGTTGTTTGAATCCACGAAATTCTTTAACAAGATTTGATTTTTCAGAAAAACCTAATTGTAAAGCTAATGTAGGCGACAATGAAACTGATTCTACACGTTCATCACATTCAACATGTACAACATTTGAAAAACGAAATCTTATAAAACTCGATATTGCGTTTAATTCTTCTAGTAAATGATGAATGGATGTATAATATCCAACAATAATTTTACTTTTCATAGGTTCTGCATTTTTAAATTTGTACCATAAAATTTTCACCTTCGGTAACATTATAACATGTTAATGGAATATGTACTTCACCTAATTCTACATGCCAATCGGATTGTGATATACGAATATTATTTTTAATTGATTAATAAAATGTGTTGGACTATTTGTAGGATATACATCTGCACTAGCATTTGAAACTAATGTGATGTAAAAACTATCATCAATACCTTCAGAAATCATTTTCGTTTAAAGTGAAGTGTTAGGTTTGAAGTTCCAAAACGAAATGGTAATTTTAACCCGTGTTCATCTTTTAAGTTTACTTCTATTGTATCAAAATATTTCTTTTCAAATTTAACATAATGTGGTGTGTGAAACACAAAAGATTTTACATGACCGTGTTGTACAGCGGGGGACACTTCTAAATGGTACAGCCATATGGAGATTTACGGCTAAGGTGTACCATTTAAAAGTGTCCCCCGCTGTACATTATATACACTAAGTTTTCGAAGTAATGGACCTATATTTTGTTGTTGTTTTACAATATCAATGCAAACATTAATTGTATTGAAAATATTATAATCTAAATCACATGGAAATTTTCCACATGCTAATATTAAATCTACATTTTTAACTTTTGTGTATATAACATTTTTAACATCAACAGAATTTTCATTAATAAATCCAAAAATGTGTTGTAATCCTGGTGTAACACCAATCATACATTGATCTTCTAATTTCAAAGAATGTTTAATAAAAATTTGATTTTTATTTTGTAAATAGTGTAACATACGAACATTTTCAGGAATTAATTGTAGAATCGATTCAATTGATGAATAATATCCAGGTGTTATTGGAACATGGTAGCGTTGAACTTTATCATCGATAACACTAGTAATTATAATTTCTTCATTTTCACCAACATTGTAAAAACTACACGGAATATTAATTGTGTTAATGCAACACCCCATTCCCCATCACTTAAATCAATAGGTTGTGCCAATTTAACTCGAAATGATGATTATTATGAGTATTATTATCAATAAGATTACTACTTGCATTTGAAGTAAGAGTAACGTAAAAGTCGTGTGTAAAGTTCGAATTCATTTTGCAGACTGAGTAGAATCTGATCTAATGCACGAATTCATACTTGATAGATATCCTAACCATTTTACATACATGCACCCATTTTTACGTTTTAATACTTTTTCCATGAGATATGTTTTCTTTGAATTTATAATTACTTTTTGTAATTCTTGTGCATAAAATATTCCTTTAATTTATTCTTTTAATTTGTAAGTGACAGGATCTTACTTAATACATTTGTCAACAATAAATATTTCTTGTGACCATTTAGGTAAATATCCTTTTTCTAATATGTGTTTATACTTACTAACACGTACATAATCACCCGGACTAAGTTTACATGTTATATTCTTTTTATTCTTTTTATTTCCGTATAATGTTTCCCACACTTGATTCACATTGGAATCATTTACTTGTGCAGGTGCCATTTTAATACTTGAATGGTATGAATGATTGTAATTTTTTACAATTTGATCTAATACATTAATATAACGATAAGTATTCTTTGCAGTAAAATAACGATACAATCTTTCTTTTAATGTACGAATATAACGTTCTGCTAACGCGCATTTAATTTCGGAATGAACACTATAATGATTAATTTCATATTCTTTAAACAATTGTTTTACATGACGATTATAAAATTCACCGCCTAAATCTGTTTGTACGTTAAACACAGGTAACGAAATTTTTTAAAATTTTTGTTATTGCTTTTACCATTTCAGGACCTTTCTTCGTTTTTAACGGACTACAATATGCATAACGTGAAAAATATCAACACAACATAATATATATTTATAATTATTATTATACTTTGCAATATTTTGCATATCTGCTAAATCCATTTGTAATGTTTCATTTGGTGCACTAACATAATACTTTTTACGTTCTAAAACTTTACGAGCTGGTGCATGTAATGTATAAGCATCTTGAGAAGCTAACCACTTTTTAATTTTCTTTTTAGATAACTTTGTTTTGCGTTGTAATGTTTGTATACTTGATAAAGAATCAGGATTTGAATAATCATAATATATTTTTGATAATCTTTTCATTTTTACATACTATATTCTTTCCAGTGTTTAAATAAATTAGCAACTACTGCAGGACTAGGAGATTTTCTTATTTTACGAATACGTTGTCTACTACTACTACTACTATTCACTTTTCATGCTGGTGTGCTAATAGGTGTACCAATAAATTCTTTAGGAACATTAAGATCTTCTAATAAATTTTTAAATTCATGAATACCTAAAGGATTTCTTGAATATTTTCTTGTACGAACAACATCATTTATTAAATCTATAATATTTGAACATGGTATTGTTTTTCGTTGAATACGTACAGTGCCAGACTTATCCCACTGAATTTTATCAGAACTTGTTAACTGTTTTAATAATAGATCAGTTTTCCTACGAAGTGTTTTCGGTACTGATTGTAAAATGCCTGATACAAATGGTAAAATAGAAGTATTGCTATCTTGTTTGGAACTTGATGATTTTTCTTCTTCTTCTTCTTGAATGATAGATAAAGTAATAGGTTTATGTGATGAAGATGTATACTGTAAATAACGATGCAAAGCTTGTTGATATAATTTCCACTTTTGTTGTACACTAAGATCACGACGATTTAAGATATTATTCATTTCTTCATCTAAACGTGACTGATGTGAATCTATGGATTTAAGATTTGATTGAATTTAATGTACAGCATTTTCAGGAACTAAAATCATTTTACGTAATTCTGACATATTTAACGACTAAAAATACTACTTCCTACTGCTGCAAGAAGTGGTCCCAAGATTAACGGTAGAAGCGCACCACCTTTTTGTAGTAACAATTTCTTCTTTTAATTCAATGCAGTACGCTGCTGAGATAGAGCACGTAAGATCTTTTTATGTCTACGTAAACGTTGCTTCTGACGAGAATTTAAAGGAATGTTTCCTTTTATTGTGTTTTAGCTACTTGATATATTGTTCTTATTAAATCCCCTGAAGCATTTTCTAAAATTTGTTTTCGTTTTGCATTCTTGCATTTGCACAGAGCACGGAGCGTGCTGTAGTGTTGTTTCACCTTCAACATATTGATTGAGACTAAACAAAAATTTCTGTATGCATGTCTGTTACGTTAGCGTACACATACATAATTTCATTCGGGAAAATATTTGTACGTATTCGCAATGCATCGTTTGTTTTTTGTGTCAAGTCAAATAATAAATAAGTGTGAGGCTCCCGTGTTACTTCTTCAAACACACTCACGACTTCTTTATTATACCGAAGCATAATTTGCCTTGCTAAATATTGTATTTGTAATTTATCACGTGAATTTTTAAATACTATAATATAATGTGCATTTAAACTAATATCACGTGTATGTTTTTTTTTTTGGAAATAAATTTTGAATAATAAATATTACAGTTAACTTTTTATGATGTGAATACTTTGTAAATAAATTAGCAACATCCCCATTAGTTTCTGACATTAAATCATCAAGTATTAATAATGAATTTTATTTAATTTCAAAATTATTCATGTCAGGTATTCCCTCTACAAAACGTATTTTTGCATTTGCATCTAATTTTGGTATTACTGCACCATAACACCAAACAATATCATTAAATTTTATACTAAATACTTGATCACATTCATTAAATAAAAGATTTACAAAACAAGTTTTACCAGCCCTTGAAGGACCAGCGATTAAAATAGTAGAGGGATGTTGAAACTTTAACACCTTGTAATCAAATGAATGCATACAATAGAGACTCTGCTTTATATACACACTCACACTCATACATTAAATATTTTCACAATCTATTTTATGAAGGAGTTTCCAATGAAACGAAAGAATACAAAGGTAGAGTTTACACAGTAAACGAAATTAATAAAAAAAATCACTGGGATATAAGATTAAAGCTTGAAATGACTAGTTTATATATTGTTTGCACAGCAAACGAAAATATAAAAATAAATTAGGAGTAAATTAAAATAAATTAGAAATAAATTTAAAAATAAATATTTTTAGAATCGATAATTTTTCGGGGGTTTCATTGCACAAAAGAGACATTCATGCAAGTCACATTCACTCATTCTTGGGTCTATAACCATAAGGTACACTTGCACGTTTTTGTATTGGTTCATCGTGAGTTATGTCAGGTTCGTCAATACGTTTTCGTTTTTTATTATCTTCACGGTGTGTTTTTGTCTCTCTACAGCTAAAGATACGGAACCCCGGTCTACGAACGATGCTATTTGGCTTTCTATTACTGTGGCCCCTAATTTTCCAGACACTAATTTATAGAAACTCTCAAAGTTAATTTTTTTAAAGGTCCTATCATTTAGTGTTATCCCCCTAATTTTGAATATATGCCGAACATCCCCTTGGGCATTTGTTAGCCGCATCGCATAATTGTTACAGCCTAGGCCTATAAAGGTTGTAAACTCCCAACCATCAGGAATTTCATTTGTCCGATCCCCCAAATAGTTTCCGAGCGGTAATAAGGGTTCCTCATCTTTTTTCTGTAGGTACATGGTACTGTCAGTGTCACAGTAAATGGCTCTGTCAGGTCCTACAGTCGTCAGTAGTTCGTAAAGTCTAAGTCTAGCCCACGAAGTAATAAATGCGACTAGTATCACATTGGAAAACTCTAACGGAACATTTTCATTTTCAATGTCTCTGTACGTGAGAATGAGATGGTCATCATCAATTGGTACCACACTTTGAATCTCATACCTGCCGTAGTTAAATACCTAAGAAATGTGACCTCATCACTAACGATTATACTCTGTGACATGTCTGTGCGTTGCACCCACTTTCCATATAATGAATTGAGGTATAGTTTCGCACATTGCCTCAATCCCGGGCTCATCCTAATATTGTCATAATTTAATCGTATGCCTTCATGGGCATAATATTCATCGATATATTTTTATTTGTCTTCTTCAGTGGTACAGTAAGCAGGAAAACCAGAAACTTCCTGCTTCGTCTGAAGGAAGGAATTCACATAGATCCCGAACAGCCCACCTGAATTCCCCTCTTCAGGATCTAAGAGTTCAAATTCCCATATTTCATGTATATCGATTATTTTGTAACCTTTTTTAAGAGCAAGGTGTAACTCTGGAGTACAAAATGTTCCTGTGAGAGCACACTCAGCGTCACTATGGGTACATTCGTTAGTGTTTTCTTCTTCCATGCGTGTGCGGCAAAGATCGAAAAGTAATCGACCTCCCGCAACGTATGGGAGCACCGGAAAATAGACGTCCTTTGCAGGGAGGATTGTGCATTTAACTACACCGTGAATACTTTCCACATTTGGAAAGTCCGGCCCCGTGTAAATCTTTGGTGACTTAACCGGCATAGGTTTACGCGCCATCACCCATTGATAAAGACTTGTTACATCGGCGTAGTAAATTCGCTCATCACTCGCACAATTGACGTAAGAACGAAAGACGTACGTGCGTCCACCATTGTAACAGTTCTTAGGAATAAGAAAATCAGGCAGATTAGTACAACGTTCTTGAACAAACTTTTCACTTCCTTGTCCGTCTTTACCTTATTGTTCCAAGAACATTCCCATATTTCGTATATGTTTACACCAATACTTTTCAGGTACCTGCGGCGCCGCATGGTTTGCTCATATCGTTTCTCCATCGTATTGTACGAATCTTGAGCATCGTGCAAAACCGCGTCACGATTAAAGGGAAAACAAAATCTACAAGCATGGAAATAGCATCCGTAAAAGTCGAAGGCAGCGTTGAGTCCTTCGTGCCATCCATCGACCTTGTACCTACCAATATACTTTTCCCAACCTCTCCTAGCTTGCTGGATTTGTATCCCTAATTAGTCTTCCATATACATAAGCCATTGCATAGATTTTGTACTATACTTGGTCTTATGATGAAATCCCAACGCGGGAATGATAGGAATAGTATTTTCCGGTAAGTGCAAGGTACGATATGTCCGCATTGCAAGACTTGAAATGGTGGATGATGTTATGAAACATTGCAAACCCTCCGTTTTCTCTTCAATGATATCGCTAAACTTAATGATCGCTTCTGTTAGAATTCTAACGTCATTCTCACAATAAGCCAGCATGTCCTTTTGCAGGTTAAACTCCTCGCCACATTCCGCACGTTTTTGGTGCCAGGCTTCCAGTTGTTTTCTTTCTTCCGTGCTTCGCCCCTCAGGGTCATAGTACTCAAGCGGAGGGTAGGGACCGACATAATTTTGATTTTCTTCAGTATTGAACAAATATGGGAAATCTCCCTTCTTTAAATTTTGGCTAAGGTTTAACGTTTTCGGTAATGTGGATAATTTCACACCAATAAAAAGGAAAGAGTCGCGAAAAAAGATACGGTTACCTATGTTAATATTAAAAATCTTTTGACCCTGGATAAGAACACTAGATACAATATGCTGGTCTTCTATTAGAGTTCTAAGACAGAAGAGACCATCGTAGCGGCTTCCATTATGGGCGATCGCCACGATCTTCTGAAGGACAGGACGCTCTACTAACACGTGGTTAATAAAATCCGTCATTGTCTTAAAAGAAAACGAACGATTTCCAATATTGTCACCGCACGTTTTACAAGGCTCATCGATATCTTTCCTTATACACGCGTGACAAACATGATGAACACACACCAGTACAACTTTATGTTCCCTTTCACCGCGCTCATTCGTTGCCTTCAACATCGTCTCTACATCATAGGTAATGTACTCCCATGCGCAAAAAAATTGCGCGTATACTGTAACTCACGATTTTTCTCAATTATTTCATTTTCCTTATGTTTATGGATAAAATTCAGTTATTAGTATGTGGAGATAATGGAAAGCAATCCATCTAAGGAGATTTTTCCAAAAAATATAATAAAATAATAAAAATATAAGCAAAAAACAAAATTATGTTCGGTTTTGTGTATACTGGCAATAATGTTTTCGAGGGATTTTTTGCAGTAGCACAGCACGATTGTAGAGGGAATTCCAGAATTGGTAACAGAACAGGGGGACAGTTGAATCAAGGAACAGGAAAGTGGAGTAAAATATTGCATTTATTGGCTTAAATCTAGGGTGTAAATTGTCTGCCAAATATAAATTAGCTTCTGTAACCAAAATGTTGTACGGAAATATATTAACAAAGAGAAAAACTGTTGTCTTAAGTTTGGAAGTGACATGCTCTATAGCCATAAGCATTTATTTCTTGAGAAAAAGATAGGCAGCAAAAGAAAGTCTGTGTGGTCAAGTGGGTAGAGTGACGGATTAGTAATTCTTATACTGTTTTGACCCCAGATCGAATCCCATCCGATCCTGTTCAATTTTTTTCTTTACAAAACATTGTAGAAAGTGTATAATTTTTGTTAATAAGAACCGAAACAATATAATAATGAAATAACTTTTTGTTTTTTGATGACGTATTTATTCAGAATTAGCTTACTATTTATTACTAATAGCGATTGTTTTTAGTTTATGGTATGTAATTCTTAATAATTCCCTCTCCGTTTTTTAACATAGCAGAAGTAACTTCAAACTTCACCTCACTGCGAGTGTGTCTGCAAAAACAAAACAAGCGCGACCTGCAGCTTTACACACAGCGTGACGAACACAATCACAGCCATAGCTCGTTGTCTGTTCTAGTGTTTCTGTGTGTGTGTGTTCCTTTTTAGAGTATTGACTCTCTCTCTCTCCTTTTGTTTCATATCAACAAGTGCAACCAATGGAAGTCTGTGTAAAAAAATCAAGAATGCTTTCTTTAAACAAAACTAAATTTTACAGCTCTCTTTGTGAATAACACGAATGCTTCCGACGATTTATACAGTAGCGTGAAAAACTGATAATAAAATGATCTAACATGCATAAGTTTCTTTTTTTAGCGTGACAACACATTAAACATAACAAATTAAATTTTTGGGATTACAAATTATCACATTACGTGTCGGTGTAGGCGTATTCGTTTTCACATTCGAGCGACGAAAGAAGAAAGTGTGGTTATAATTATAAAAACCGAATACCAGATTTCAATGAATTCAAGTTAGATGGCTCCTACATATCGAAAAAATTATTTTTCGATGTCTGTCCATCTATTCGTCTCTCGGTTCGTCACGCTTTTACACGCACTCAAATAGAGGCCATACTGTTCAACGTATCTGGACCGAATTCTAAACATAACGTTTTAATAACATACTATCTTTCGAATTTTATGTCCTTCGACATCTAAAAGTAAGGGTAATTTACTGAAGGATTAAAATTTAAAACAATTCAATTTTCTCAAGTAAAAAAAGTTGTGACGATTTTATTTACTTTTTATAAATATATATTTTATTAACGAATCTCCACCGCATTAGAATAATTCTTCTGAAAAAATATATATGGTGTAATTTACTGTATGGTATGCGTTCTTTTTGCAGAATTTTCTCAACCACATTTCATAAATAAACGTATCATTAATAACCTAACAAACAACTCGTTCGAAGGAGTAGCTTAATCTTAGGGTGAGCTTTACCCCGATAGTTTTCCCATTAACGTCTCAGGCAATTTTGTTCATATTTCGTAAAGAAATGTTTCATTAATAAACTAACATACAGCATAAATCGTTTATTCCGATAACATACAGAAGAAGTGGTTTTCTCAAGGGTTGAATTTTTTTGGACAATTTTCTCAGTAATAACTGACACAAATGTTCTAATTTCAGTAAAATATTTTCTGTAATAATCTTACAATATGATATAACTCGCTTATTCCGAAAAGAAAAATCTAAAAGAGATACTTTGACAGTAATTTTTTTCCCGACGATTTGCTTAAAAATTACTCGATATTCTGTCAAAATTACAGATAGAAGAGTTTACCTTTGAGGGTAAGCTTTTCCTGATGAACTTCCTAAAAAACACAGGAGATGTTTGTTGTTCATATTTTATAAATACATGTGACATAAATAATGTAGCTATGTGGTATAATTCCCTCATCCGGAAAAACTAGAAATGGTATATTACTTTTGACAGTAAGTTTTACCCTGCGATTTTCTCAAGAACGACTCAGGCGATTGTGTTCGTATTTCATAAATAAATGTTTTACGAAAACACTAACAATATAGCATAGCTCGTTTGTGCTGAAAAGATCCACAAGGGATAATTTATTCTTGGGGGTGACTTTTTTCACGATTTTCTCAGAAATTACTCAGACGCTTTTGCTTATAGTTCACATACCAATATATCCTTAATAATTCTAATATATGGATCAAGTTATTTCTAACGAAAATATGACCAATGGGTACTTTACTTTTGGGCCTGAAGTTTCTTCTAGCAAAGTTTTCCAAAACATTATTTTATTCGCAATTTCCCAAATAAATGTTTCAATAATAGTTACAGCCTAACATACGCAAGTGTAAAAAATTCGATCGAGAAAGTACAGTGCGTTTGCCCCGTATCCTTTCTTAAATATATTTTTTAATGTTACACCTAATCACAATTTTCCGAACAAAATCGAAACTTCTTTTTAAATGTGCCTTGTTGTGGTCAAATGGTTTAAGTGCATTGGTTCTAGATTTGATTTCCAGTGAGAGCTAGTGTATTTTCATCCAAGAGATGTGACACGTCGGTGCAAAGAAAAAAGTGTTTAAATAAGTCTAACCAAGCTAATCAACAAAAGAAATAATACAATGTTACGAAATTATCGTAGAAATGTTGTTAATATTAGGTAGGTGCGACTGAAATGTCCAAACGATTATTGTCAATTCCAAAGACCTTTGTTTTCGTTCGGCGGGAGCTCATGTGTTTCGGATTCTACGTTAATTAGTAGGTCCACGTCTCATATAGCCTCGCTGCTGAAAGGGACGTTAAACTCAAAATCACACCACACATCTTTGTTTTCGCCTTTGTTTTAAATGTCTCTGTTCATGAGCTCTTTAGTGGCTAAGCGGTTAGCGTACGCGCCTTTGGCGTGGAAGACCCGGCTTCGATTCCCTGCGAGAGCTCACGTGCTTCGAAGTCCACGTTAATCAGTAGGCCGACGTCTCATATAGCTTCGTTGCTGAGCGAGACGTTAAACTCAAATTCAATGTCTTTGTTCATAAATGTCTTTGCGTATGGTTTTGCATATACGTGGCATGGACATTAAATTTTGATTTCTACGCCATATGTATCTAATTACATACACAGCTATAGAACGAACACAACAAACTTGGAATATCTACATTGCGTATGGAATATAATCACGCTCTACTGCACAGGAGAGCCGTGTGTATGGAATTCCATACACATGGCAATCAACGTAATAAGAAATGTATAATAATAAGAATTAATAATAATAATAATAATAATAATAATAATAATAATAATAATAATAATAATAAACAGAAAACGATACGATCACTTACATAATTTATAAATATAGGTTAACATTGAATAAGCATATAACTGCAATGGAATTAAGTTGTTTCTCTCTCTCCCTGAACGCAACAGCCTTTATTGTGCTAAGGCGTAGAAGGGAACTTGTGGCACTCACGATTTGGGGTGGTGTGTGGTCACAACTTCGGTTCCCTTTGTTGTTAGTTCTAGCTTTCTAGATGGATGCAGTTATTCCCGGTAGAATATACAAGCAAATAGATTTTGTATTACTATTAAAGTAAATAATTATACTCATTCCCTCAATGTGATACTTGTGGTTGCTTAACCGTATACAGACACCTGATCCATGGAAGAATCGTTGATAATAATAATAATAATAATAATAATAATAAATAACAGAAGCTCGACAAATATTCTTGCAAATAATAGGAAAAAAATTTGCGTCACACAGTTCACTTTGCTGGACACACCAGTGTGCCGCGTTATACCGATTGTGGCACACTGGAATATAGGGTATGTTTTTTTTTCAACTATTCCAACTGCTTCAATTGAAATGGATCTATAATAATAAGAGAGTGAATTTAGTCTTCTTACCCTTCGATTTAGAAATAAGGTTCGCGAGCATTTCATAAAAGAATAATATACTCAGAATTGTATATAGTAGTTTGTTTTATTCGAAATTACATACTTCCTGCAACTGTTTTTTGGTTGAAATGATTTGAAATGAAATCTTTAAGTTTTACGTCCCACGATTATGCCGGATAGGCTAAAGGAGACAGTGACGATAAGAAATGAATGAAATGATCGAGTGAAGAAAGTGGGATAAAACGGGAGAACCTCGAGAAAACCCACGCACAGTGTTTGTCCAGCACAAGGTTCACTTGGCGCGAGCATAGATCGAACCAAGGACGCCATGCACTAGAGGTGAACGCTCTACCACTGAAACACCGTGGGCTTTGAAATTACTTAAAGGAGAAAGGTTCTACTTTATGAAAACTTGATGACGAACACATTTGTTAAAAAATACCAGCTTTTCGTGAAATATTGCTTATAGACAGGGGCGGATTAAGGCTTTTGGGGACCTAGAACCGACTGTTTTAAGGGGGCCCTATGTTAAGAATAGTTCCAGTGCATAAATTTTCTTTTCTGCCTTCCACAGCCTCATAGGCATATGGAACTACCGAGAACTATGCTGTAATATTTGAATGTGCTCCAAGTTTAGAATAATTAGTTTAGTTAAATTCATTATTAACAATTAAATAATTGCATTCATTATTAACAGGTAAATGCTGCTGATAGAAAGACTTAAATCTAGCGATACCGCGAGCGTAACGAGCGGGAAAAAAATAGCATCGGTCTGAAGCCTATAATATAATAAGTTGATTACTATATTTTAGTATTAAACAGAGGGATTTTAAAGGGCCCCCTGAGCTTGGGGCCCCGAAGTCTGGGCTCCATTGGCTCCGCCCTTAATCCGCTAATGCCTATGGATTATGAATTAAAGGGGACGGGCCGGGTCCGTTCTAAAAATTCCGGCCCGTGCAGACCTCTAGCCCCTGTGTATAAGCTATCTTTGAAAATACAGTAGAGTTTCGCTTATCCGACATGAAACAGGCAGGTAGAACGCCGGATAATATGGATGTATTAAGGAAAGACCTATTAAAAGTCAAACTATGATATAATTTTACATATTACGCATCTAATTATCATGTTTTGCAAGAAACAAATACAATGTATTGACTCAGTGACGTATCCAGCGTGAGGTCCTGGAAGCTGTCCCTTACCAAACCTCAAGCACTTTTTAATAAACCTACTTTTTCCCTTTTGAGGTTTTTTATGTCAGATTATTTTGAGTCAGTGTCCAAACTGTGGACAATGCGTTGTTGTTATAATTCTAACAAGTAACACTTCCCAAGTGTAACACTCCGATTTTGATAAAATTTCGCAGGTAGATACTACACATAAAATAAACTAATAAGTGCTTCTTTGTTTTCTGCTGAAAAACGGTTTTAGGGGGCAAAAGCCCTCACCCAAAATTTTGAAAGTTGACGCCCGAAAGGCAAAAACAAGTGGACCAAAGTGAACGAAATTGAGAACAGATATTGCGGACATAAAATTAGGAAATACGTGTTTTGTATTTTCCTGGAAAAGACGGTAAGGTGGGGCACAGACCCCTCCAAACCTTTGATCATGAAATATCAAAAGTGCTGATAACAGTATGCCAGAAGTGCCTAAATTTACACGAAGAATTGGAACAAAACTTTGTGTTAGTACAATAAGCAAAAAATAAACAAATACGGCTTTTTATTTCCTGCGAAAAAACGGTTTTAGCGGGCAAAAGGTCCCACCCAGAATTTTGAAATTGGACGCAAAAAAGGCAAGAAGAAATGGACCGAACTGAATGAAATTGTTCACAAATGTTGTAGAGGTAAGATGAGGGAATACGTGCTTCGTATTTTCCTGAAAAGAAAAAAAACTATTGAGTGGACTGAGGCGTTGAGTGTCGGAAGGAGAGGACCGAAGTGTTATGTTTAATTAATTATTGAAATGTTAAAAACGAAACTTTTGTATATGAGTGTACAATTAAGAACATTTCATCAGTGTTATACGAAAAAACAACGTTAGACGTCATAAGACAAACAACTTTTAAAGAAAAAACCCACAACGAAAATAAGTTACAAGGACTGCTTACGTACAAGTTGTTTGTCACATACTCACTCTCTCAGACTAGTATAAAAGCTTAAAATTTTAGAACCATTTTACCTTTCAATCTTCATCATACTTTGTCTTCGTTACTCCGTCATCTTGCGACTTACAATTGGACTTTGAAGCTTTGACGATGATGGTCAACATCGAGCTGAGAGAGAGACCTCCTAACGTTAAGAGTAAGTTCTTTACCTTTTGAATAATTCAAGTCTCTTTGAAGAAGTAATTTCTTCAGGCAGTCTCCTGCTATGGCCTCAAGTATAACAGCTCTTAAAGCTGAGAATTCATCTTTTATTAATGAATAATATTGTAATGTTTCTGCAGACCATTTGAGCTCACTTTAATACTTAATGTTTGATAATATTACGTCTGCACATTTGTAATAATGATTTAGATATCCTTGTAATAAACATATACATTGAATTCCTTTCTTTAATATACTACCAAATTATTATTTAGCTGTTAACTTGAGTAATAAGATACTAACCACTATACGCATCTAAATTTCATAATCAATAATTTATAGACACAAACACTGTAAATTAAACATGGCTTTCCCTAGCGAACAATAGAGACTAAACATTCAAAAGGCGTATTAGCATTTGCTATGCCGATAATAAGAGGCCTACATTATGAAAATACTTCTTCCTGAGCATTGAAATACTACATGTATACATATCTCTGCATGTCTTAATGGTTTCTGGCTTACATTTCTATTTTGGGCTTTAAAACAATTAGTGCAAGAAATATTTACAAAATGGCTCGTAGACAACACAACAATAATACATCGTCCAGTGCTCCTTCTCTTACTTTCCCTACGTTTATTGATACCTTTTCAAATTCTGACGGTCAAGACGCGGAAACATTCATACAGAATTTTGAAAGATTTTCCTTATTACATAAATTGAATGAAGACACCCAGAAACAGGTCTTCAAACTTTCATTGACACAGTTTCCAGCGCTTTGGCTTACTAGAAATGAAATGTATTTAAGTTTGTCGTGGTCAGCATTGAAAGACAAATTCTTGGAACAGTTTTCTCCCTCCTCCTCTTCCCTCGAGGCTGCACTCTTATTTCAAAAACGACAACAAAAAAAAAATGAGAAGCTCCTTCCGTTTCTATATGAGAAGTATGATCTGTCTCAGCGCATTTCTCCCCCCATGCCTTTCAAATCGTTTTTGCTGCAAACGATCATATCCCTTCAACCACGTTTTGTACCGCTATTTGCTCAACATCAATTTGATAACTTTTCGCAATTAATAGAAAAAGCGCAAATAATAGAAAATTCTGATGCATTGTTAAGATATAGAACTGAGCAGGAAAACAAACATGTAAAATTCCATGATTCTGCTACCTCCACTCCCTCCCCTTCTCTTTCGTCCGAAGTACAGCTAGACAAGATTTCTAAACAGCTCGAGGCGTTACAAGTAAGTTTAGCTACGCGAGATGAAGCAACACAGGTTATTGCCACTGTTTCAAAACAACAACCTGAAGAAAATAAGCAAAGTCAGTATCAAAAGAAATCTAGACGTGCTTCTCCTCACAGGTATAAAAATAAACAAAACGGTGCAACTAGACAAGCTTCTTCTCAAGGTAATAATAAGAAGAAAAATAGGTTTTCAAATGGGAAGCAAAATTCTAGACGATTTTATCAACAGTATTATGCTGTTCCCCCTTTTCCGTATAACATGCCACCATTTGGGCAGCCTTATGGCTCTTTCTTTCCCCACAACGCCTTTCCAGCTTTAGAATATGCACCAATGCCAAAAAACGGGGATCAATAGGGGCTGGGCACCCTGCATCTTTTTGGTTTCCAACCCCGCAATTAAATCAAACTATACCAATATATTCACCTCAGAATTTTAGGCCGAATAATTTCTTGCATGGAAATTCAAAATTAATTCCGGAAGCTCCATCCTTTATACCATCTGCAAAGAGTGCAAACACTCTTCAAGTTAAGCATTCATTTGACTTGCCGTTCAAGTCGAATTCCAGTCAAGGGTTTCATGATAACATTTCTCCTTTACAGATTCATTCTATTACCAATAGTACTAACTATGAAAATGTTAAGCGTACAATTGGTACTCAATATGAATCACATGCCGTTCCTCACCACACCGTTCCGCCTACTCAAACCAATACTAAAGTAACAGTGCCTTTGATATTCAAGAATCAACTTCCTTATGTAACTGGTTCTATTTCAGACCAGCCATATAACTTCTTACTAGATACAGGTGCTATGACGTCACTAATCCATTATTCTTTGGTACCGCGAAATTGCAAGATATTTCAATTAGCTACTAAAGTTTATGGCATAAGTTCGACACCTTTACACTTGACAAAAGCAGCCTATATTCCCATAGTTATATCTGGTAAAACTTTTCAGGTTTTATTCCGTATTTCACCTATCGCCAACATTCCCATTCTACTTTCCAATAAATTCCTAACTAATCATGAGGCAAACATTTCGTACCAAGCTAACACGATCACTCTTACCCATTATGGGGACACACACAGATTTCCCCGGGAAAGTGATAAAGAAACCTCTTTGTCCGCTAAAGTCAGTAGAAATTGTAGATTTAACTTCTATGTTAGACAAGGCACGGCGATACCCCCTAATTCAATAAGATATGTACCCCTCACTCTTGACACTCCAGTTTCCAACACGGAATTTGTCATTCAAAATCCTATAATAAAGAATATGCAAGGATGTGTTTTTATGCAAACTGCAGTAAACTCAAATAATATGTATTTACCAATAGTGAATCCCGGAAACTCTAAACGTTATTTGCAGAAAGGTACTCACATTGCTCAGGGCGCTTTGTTACCAAAAGATACACAATCTGCTCACATGTATCTTATCCGTAAAATTTATGAGCCAACAAAAAAGCAAACACGAGATAGGGTTGCCAAACGCCTAGAGAAAATTAAACCTTATATTGATTACAGCAAATTCAATATAAACCCAGATTTAACACAGGAACAGAAAGACAAATTACTTGCAGTATTGAAACGACACCCTACATGTTTTTCTTGGCATAACAAAGATTTTCAGATAATAGATTGTTATTCAGCTACACTCAATGTTGTTGATAGAGAACCATGGACGGTTCCCACCTACACAATACCGTTTAGATTGTGAGCTAGAGTCAAAGAAAAAATACAAGAGATGATTGATAATGGTATCATCTCAAAATCGGATAGCTTTTATAGAAACAATCTGATTGCTATTCCCAAACGGGACTCGAACCAAGTCCGATTAGTTCTAGATCTTAGAGAACTTTCTTCTCGTTCAAAACCTGTAAGTGAACTATCTCCAGGTGTCCAAGATATATTAGACCAATTAGCACAGGCTAAATATAGTATTAAATCTGACATGGAGCAAAGTTTTCATCAGATAAAATTAGATGAAGCAGATCAAGAATTAACTAGCTTCAGTGTTCATCAATTAGGATTTCCACATAGTCTTTTTAAAATGAATACGCTACCCCAAGGTTTTCGTACATCCACATTAATTCTACATAGAATTGTCAAAGATATGTTTCGAGACTTTTCCCCCAAAGAATTTCTTTCGTATGTAGATGATTTAATATTTTTCAATAGTACATTTGATGGTATGCTTAGAGTTCTAGAAAAAGCATTACAAACAGCAGAGAAATTTGGTCTTTTATTTAGTCTCAATAAAACACAATTTGGTGTTCAGAAATTTAAATTCTTAGGCTATATAGTAGATCAGGGCCATATCTCACAGGACCCAGACAAAGTCAAAGCCTTAACTTCCCTCGAACGACCACGCACCCCAAAACAATTAAAAGCATTCTTAGCAGCCTTACAATACAATAGAATGTTTTATAATAAACTATCAATAGTTGCTGCTCCTTTACATAAATTAGCTGCATCGAAAGACAAAAATTTACAGTGGACTCCTGAACTAACTGAAACTTTTGAGAAATTAAAACAAATGGTCACATCTGCTCCAATATTACAAATTTATAATCCCTCAGCTGAACACATGTTAGTCACAGATGCTAGTTCTGTCGGCTGTGCGGCTGCGCTCCTACAAAAATTACCGAATGAACAACACTGGTCTATAGTTCAATTTGCTAGTGCTACTCTCCCACCTAGAGTCAAAGCATATCCTATATATTATGCAGAATTATTTGCTGTTTTCTTTGCGCTCCGTAAATTTTACAGATACTTAATAGGAGGACATTTCACCATCTTAACAGACAATTTAGCATTAGTAGCTGTTAAGAAAACCACAAATCTTACTGCACAAATGGTCCGATGGCTAAGCTATATTCAAATCTTTGATTTCACTATTAGGCACATCAAATCAAAACAAAATTCTCTTTGTGATTATCTCTCCAGACATCCTTTGGAATTATCTCCGGAAGAATATGAAGAGATAGAACCGGAAGAACACCCGTATGCTTTTTTGGTTTTAGATAGCAACACCGACATAGCGGAATTACAACGTTTAGATCCCAAATTTTCTAAGATATACAGGGTGTTACAAAATCAAGACACTAATCATCCCAAGTATGCATTTTGGTCCAAACAATATGTCATACAAAATCATAAGTTATATAGGATAATTTATACACCAGCAGGAAACAAATTACGCTTATGCATTCCCGATTCATTGAAGGACACAGTCTTTCAAGAGTTTCACTCAGACACCCATCCTGGCTTTCATAAAATCAAATTTCTCATTAAAGATAGATACTATATTCCTAACCTTCAAAATTGGCTAAGGACAAAGATAAATGGATGCATAGAATGCAATAAGTTTAAACATAATTATCGCTCAAATGAAATTCATATACAAACCCATCCCCCGTCAGCACTTTTTGACACTTGGTTTGTAGACGCCATAGGCAAGCTACCAACTTCTAATGGTTATAATTATATTTACGTTGCAACAGAAGCAGTAACCTCCTTTGTGGTAGCACAACCTGTCAAAGATATGACCACGGATACATTCCTACAATTTATTTATGAGAATATCATTTTGCGTTATGGCACACCAAAAGTTATACATATGGATAAGGCTCCCAACCACACTGCTATCAAAGTACAAGAATTTTTCAAATCCCTTAATATTCAAGCCAAATATGCATTACCAGCGTCACATCGCTCAATAGGCTCTGTTGAAGCAACAATTTCAAAAATTCAATCGGCTATTCGCTTTCTTTCAAAATTAAATCATTCATCCTGGTCCCAATATGTAACACAAGCAGTAAGCGTCTGTAATAATACGCCACTGACACAATCAGGTACAGCTCCATTTACGTTACTTTATGGACAACAATTTAGGTTTCCAATAGACAATATCTTACAAATTCCTTCACAGAAAATGGGTCAAGATAATAGATTGTTGCAAATAGATGAACTTAGATCCTTGGTCCAATTTCATAGGAATAGAGTATTTCAACAGTTGAAATCGAAAGCGCAAACTAAGCCCAGAGATTATCCGTTAGGTAGTCAGGTGATGGTAAAGAAACTATACACGAAAAAGAGTGAATCGCCATCAATGTCTGAGTTATATACTGGCCCACATACAGTTAAAGCCAAATCATATCACAATAATGAATATATCATTGACATTAATGGCACATTACAGCCCGTAGCAATAGATCGTCTAAAGATCTACATCCCAGACACATCACCAGATCCTGCCTTTCAGGCCAAATATCGTAAATATATGGCTAACAATGCTCCAAAATAATATCATATCTATATATTAGAGATATTTCTCATTTACTACGAACAGTTCTTATATATATATATACAAAGTAATTGCTTTCTTTATCATAGAAATATTTTACATTTCCTTCAGGTAGAGATGAGAGAATTAAAATGAATAAATAAATAAAAATATAGTATTTGCTTTCATATTTAGCATAAGTTCTTTTATATTCAATGTATACTTATTAGAATATGTATTATATTTGTATATAGATAATATGAGGCGTATAGTTTCTAAATCCGCCATCTCCAATTTTCAAAAAAATTAGATAAGTAGATTTACTGGTATTCCTTTCCATGCTCGACACGATGAGAGAGATTTTTATCATTTGGTAGTTATAATGAATGTCCAGGAAGCAAGAAAGTCTTTCTAAAAAGAAAATTTTATCTCACATAATCTCTGAGTTATCAGTTTTTCCTGTTTTTCTCGAAACATTTTATGAAGGAGATGGCGGATTTAGAAACTATACGCCTCATATATATCTGTAAATAGATAGCTATAAATGACTAAATTTTAATATTAGTTACTTTGGATTAAGTTAATATATGTCACCCACCCACCAATATTTTCCCTTCCCCTATACATTTGTCAATAAATACTACCCGAATATAGAGATAGTACTTATTTCCTTTGCGTCTGATTCTCACTAGCTAAGACTCAGGCAACAGAGTTTTGACTGACAAGTTTATGGGTGTTAATTTGAAAACGAATTTCGCTCAAGGATTTATACAATATTCTTGACACAAAGAATTTTGAAAGGTATTATATATACATGAAAATATGACCCTCCCTCCCTTCATTTCTCTTCCCACTCACTATGCCATCAGCATAGCATTCCTTTCCCCTCTTACCTAATGTTCTTTCAGAGCTTCCTTTTCCGGAACCACCCTTACTCAAACACCAAGAAGAGAGTTTAAATGATTGCAGTTTATGGGTTTGGGTAAATAAAAGGAATTTTGGGTTTCTGGAATTTCTACAAGGTTAGGCCAAACAAATTTATAAGGTTAGACTTTAAATCAAAAAGGAATTTAGAAAAGGATTTTCATTCTGTTTCTACTTTATTTCTTTTATAGTTTTTTCGGTATCTTCCTCCACTATTTTTAATTTTCGTTCATTGCATTCAAGCACTATTTGCAGCTTGCTACGCATCTTTCCGTATTTTCCCAAATATTTGGCCTCCTCTGCAGCTCAAGCCTCCAGTTCCATTAGTAAATTTTGGAACCAGGCTCTTCCTTCTACATCATCAAGGCCCCATAACTTGTAAACACAAAATCGTTTCAGTTCTTCCCCCAAAACCTCTCCATCTACGAACATCAAGAACAAGCAGCCATGCCGCTTGTACATTTCTGTCTTCCATAATTTAAATTTCTTTTCCAACATCCATAGGTCTTCTCTACCAGCCATACTCTGTCGCTTCTTATTTGTCAATTGGTACTCACCAGCCTTTAGCTTCATATATATAGCTATCGTTTACACTGACGTCCACATACATAAACTATTTTCTTCCATGCTAACGGTCTTTCATTTTATTTATTTCCTAATGTCCTCAATCGAGTCAGTTAGCTGACCTTTCTACACCTTCAAAATGAAACGGTTTGCATGCATGTACAACATGAAAAAAAAGGATTTCCCGTTCTCTACATACTTATATCAAAAATCTCTTTAAGAAATGTACATAGTTTATTATTTTCAAGCCAGCCACTATGGGATATGTTGAATATATGTATATGTGTAATAAAACACAAACCCATTTCCCATTATCCCATTAAATTCGCGTTTCTTCCCACCCTATATACCATTTCCTTCCCATTTATGTATATAATTTGATATTCGATATTAATCTCTCTCTCATCTCTCCTCATCCTACACGGCACCACGCCATCATGTCGTCACCAGCGGCATTCAGCTGACTTCAGCCTCCTGGATGATCTCGTCTCCAGAGATCATAGATGTCTTCATCACATGGACATTCAGTCAAGTTTAACCGCAGACAGCAGTCAACACAGCATTCCTGATTCTTCAATTGTCATCAGCAGCATCCCATGCAGTTTCCAGCAGGTGTTTCCAGTGGTTCTCCAGCAGATGCCTCATCGAAGGGGACTCAGCATGGACACGAACCAGTCACCTCCAGTGATCCAGTCTCACCTGATGGACCCCAGTTCAATTCCCACCCCACCCCATGTGTTTTAGTCATTACATTCACAACAAGAAGCCACAAACTATCGTCTTCGACTATCGTTTGTGTTACATCTTGTGTTCATCTTCGCTCTCCAGCATCACTGTTTTGGTTACTAGTGCCCAAAACAGACTTGCAGATGACCAGCGGCAGTATTGACATCTTTGACATCAGTTTGCAGCCAGGGTTTCCAGTCATCTTCAGTCAACGCCATGTCATCCCTCGCCGAGCTTTTGGGACTGATCACCCCAGAGGACCAGCTTTCAAGGATGTACCATGTTACGTCGCCCCTGCCTGATCCAGCTCAGTGTGATTCTGTGGAAAGTGCACCCATGAGAATCAGTACACTCCTGCCCATGGTTTCGTCTCATAAGATGCTCCATCTTCTCAAGTCATCGCTCATCGCAGTTCATCATTCAAGGAAGACGTTCCTTCTCCTTTGACCCACTAGCTGTATCTACATTGTCAAGGTTAACTTTCTCTCTGACAATGAACTTGGTTTCATGACACAGTAAACCACCAAAGCTACTATGTTAACAAACACTTGTGTAGTGATTTACAAAAGTGAAAGTGATACTAACTCCACCCAATATCAGTGTCTCTGTTTCAAGTTACAATAACTATATACAGTGAACACTCGCTACTTCGTGCTATTTATTGAAATATTAAAAAAAAAAATTCATTGCTCTCTTTTAAAATTTGATGACTCTGCATTCAAATAAGAGAACAATTTTAGCAGAAGAGGCTATGTTATGTTTAATTAATTATTGAAATGTTAAAAACGAAACTTTTGTATATGAGTGTACAATTAAGAACATTTCATCAGTGTTATACGAAAAAACAACGTTAGACGTCATAAGACAAACAACTTTTAAAGAAAAAACCCACAACGAAAATAAGTTACAAGGACTGCTTACGTACAAGTTGTTTGTCACATACTCACTCTCTCAGACTAGTATAAAAGCTTAAAATTTTAGAACCATTTTACCTTTCAATCTTCATCATACTTTGTCTTCGTTACTCCGTCATCTTGCGACTTACAATTGGACTTTGAAGCTTTGACGATGATGGTCAACATCGAGCTGAGAGAGAGACCTCCTAACGTTAAGAGTAAGTTCTTTACCTTTTGAATAATTCAAGTCTCTTTGAAGAAGTAATTTCTTCAGGCAGTCTCCTGCTATGGCCTCAAGTATAACAGCTCTTAAAGCTGAGAATTCATCTTTTATTAATGAATAATATTGTAATGTTTCTGCAGACCATTTGAGCTCAATTTAATACTTAATGTTTGATAATATTACGTCTGCACATTTGTAATAATGATTTAGATATCCTTGTAATAAACATATACATTGAATTCCTTTCTTTAATATACTACCAAATTATTATTTAGCTGTTAACTTGAGTAATAAGATACTAACCACTATACGCATCTAAATTTCATAATCAATAATTTATAGACACAAACACTTTAAATTAAACAGAAGCGAATGAAATTGTCTGTAGATATTGGATATGAAAAATAAAGCCTCTCGTGTTTCACAAGCGTCTCCATCAGATTTCTTCAACTTTGGCAGATCAACAACAAGCACAAACAGTTAGCGTATTTTGTAGTATATCACGAGGCAACTTTAACCCTTATAATGTTTTTCCGCATAAACAAAAACACGTGCCGATTAATTTCCTGTTTGTTGTTGATGTGCCAAAATTGATAGGGACATCTTAAAAACACGAAAGTCCTTATTTTACATACAGTCTATACAATATCTACACACTATTTCATTTGCTTTCGTCCATTCCTTCCTGCACTTTTACAGTAATATTTACTTTTTTTGGAGGGATTCTAGGCCCCAACACTGTTTTGTCGTACAAATTAAAACGCATTTCATTTATTGTTTTGCAAATTGTCCCTATACGAAGTTTCGTTGCAATTCTCCATACTCTTTAGGAACTTCTGATTTATACTTATTTGAACTTTTAATATTTCGTAATCAACAGCTTAGAAGGTCCGTTCCCCACTCAACCGCTTTTTTTCCAGGAAAATACGAAACACAATTACCTCAATTTACGTCTAGAATATCTATGCACGATTTCAAAATTTTGGGTGGGGAATTCTGCCCCCTAAAACCATTTTTTCGCAGAAAATAAACCCGTATTCGTTTGTTTTTTGCGTATTGTCCCTACACAATGTGTCGTTCAAATTCTTCATGTCCTTTAAGCACTTCTGACATACTATTATTAGCACTTTTGATATTTCACGATCATAGTTTTGGAGGGGTCTGTGTCCCACCCAAACGTTTTTCTTTTTTTCAGGAAAATACGGAACCCGTATTCCCTCATTTTTCGTCTGCAATATCTTTGCACAATTTCATTCATTTCGGTTCACTTCTTCTTGCCTTTCGGGCGTCAACTTTCAAAATTTTGGATGGGGGCTTTTGTCCCCTAAAACCATTTTTCCGCAGAAAATAAAAAAACCGGTATTCGTTTAGTTTTTGTGTATTGTCCATACACAAAGTGTCGTTGGAATTCTTCGTCCTTTAAACACATCAGATATATTGTTACTAGCACTTTTGATATTTCATGATCAAAGGTTTGGAGGGGTCTGTGCCCCACTTAACCGTTTTTCCAGGAAAATACAAAACGCGTATTCCTTCATTTTACGTCTGCCATATCTGTGCACAATTTCGTTCACTTTGGTCCACTTTTTTTGTCTTTCGGGCGTTAACTTTCAAAGTTTTGGGTGAGGGCTTTTGCCCCCCTAAAACCGTTTTTCCGCAGAAAATAAAAAACATGTATTCGTTTATTTTATGTGTAGTGTCTGCCTGTCAAATTTTATCAAAATCGGAGTGTTACACTTGGGAAGTGTTACTTGTAAGAATATACCGTAATGCCATTGATGCCAGGTGGGATTAAAGAACACTTTTAAATGGGATTACAATTTCGTTTCCATTCTGTTTATAACATTACTGTATTAAAACGATACACTCATTGCCATTTGCTATTTTTGTTATGTGATATACGTAGCAGACAGTTTTCCTTACATGTCTCTAGAAAATATTTTTTTTTGATTTCGTTTGTGTTAGAATGCGGTTTGACCGGTTCATAAATGAAAAGTAAGAAATGTTTAAGAGAAATGCCGGAAAGAGAGAACGCCGGAATGCAAAGAACTGTTGCATTATTATTATTATTATTATTATTATTATTATTATTATTATTATTATTATTATTATTATTATTGATATTTTTGAAACATTAGAATTACGTGCTTACGAGCTTTCGTGTCGGGCCCCCTCCGAAAATAAAGCTGGATATTTGCCTGCACTGAATGATAGACGTATGAGTCAAGGTATAGACGGGCGTGCTAGGCGATCGAGTCCGGAGCATCAAAAACAGACTAAGACCACAACTTGCAGTTTTTCTTGCCGATTGATGCTGCTTTTTACCTGCTATGATATGTCGGATAATAATGTGAAATAAACGAAGGTTAAGACCATGGCGTATTGGTGTTTCGTGCACCTAGACCTGTAAAATATTTGTGCCGAAAACATCTTTCACCCACTAGCTAAATTTGTGGGTATGATCGCACATCTTGCCTTATAAAGTATAGTCTTATAAAGAATATATAGGCCTATAGCATGCTAAAAACCTAAAGACCAAATTCAATGATTTTCTATAGTTTTCTTTTTTTAGTAACGGGAAACTTGTTTATTTCATCACGATAAATCACGTTTGATACTAAGATGTCTGTTTCTGTCTATATATATTTTTCATACTTTATTGGAGACAAATTTGTTTTTTTGTTTTGTTTTTTTTTCAAGAAAAGAGGATGATAAAAGAAGCTATATAACAGCATAAACTGAAACCAATGTCTATTACTAATAGTACACTAATTCTAAATAAATACGTCATCAGAGGAAACAAAAAGTTATTTCTTTATTGTATTGTTTCAGTTTTTATTAACATACAAATTATACACTTCTATAATGTTTCGTAAAAAAAAACTTGAACAGTATCGGATGAGATTCGATCTGGGGTCAAAACAGTATAAGAATTACTAATCCGTCACTCTACCCACTTGACCACACAGACTTTCTTTTGCTGCCTATCTTTTTCTCAAGAAATAAATGCTCATGGCTATAGAGCATGTCACTTCCAAACTTAAGACAACAGTTTTTCTCTTTGTTAATATATTTCCGTACAACATTTTGGTTACAGAAGCTAATTTATATTTGGCAGACAATTTACACCCTAGATTTAAGCCAATAAATGCAATAATTTACTCCACTTTCCTGTTCCTTGATTCAACTGTCCCCCTGTTCTGTTACCAATTCTGGAATTCCCTCTACAATCGTGCTGTGCTACTCCAAAAATTCCCTCGAAAACATTATTGCCAGTATACACAAAACCGAACATAATTTTGTTTTTTGCTTATATTTTTATTATTTTATTATATTTTTTGGAAATATCTCCTTAGATGGATTGCTTTCTATTATCTCCACATACTAATAACTGAATTTTATCCATAAACATAAGGAAAATGAAATAATTGAGAAAAATCGTGAGTTACAGTATACGCGCAACTTTTTTTGCGCATGGGAGTACATAAACCTTTTTGTATCAACAGGTCGCTGTCTTTGAACAAAACATGTATGGTTTGTATCAACATACGCACGGTATGTTGAACAAAAATATTCACCACACATGTGTTCAGATTTTCGCCCCCTGTTATCAAAGGCGAAATTATGATACCACAATTGATGCAGAGCTTTACATTATCACATACGGATTTAGCCGCTTTATTACGTGTCACGTGGTTGTCAAAACATATACCCTCAGCAAACTCTCTATTGCATGCAGTGCATTTAATTTTGTTTGCAGTATAATCACGTTCGTGAGTATGTTCGCAAAAAGTACAACGAGTTTTACACTTGTGTGTCCAATATCTTTCATCATAACCTTCCAAACAATAATAACAATACTTCCGTTTGCTAAGAAAACTTGTAATATTGGGAATGGGTTCAAAATGACCAATAGTGTTACCTCTTTGATACAGAATAAAAATCTTATTTTCAGCTGGCTCTCGCGGGTAACGTACTATATATTCCCGATTATTCTTTTCAACCTCCTCATAAACCACGATTTGATACTCTCCTTTCAAATATGCTTGAAAGGCGTCCAAATCAGAAAAGTCACAACCTTGCTTACTTTGAACTTTAACCCCTGCCATCTCGCAGAGAACTTCTGCTTTAAAAAGCCACCTGGCATAGTCTCTTGTTCTTAAATTGCATAAAACTTGTTTACTTGAGGTATGTTTAGTTATCCAATATATTATGGCCATGGGGAGGCAATACATATTCTTATTTTGAATTCGAATTAAACGTTTCTCCAAGTAATCCTGGTATTTGCAATATTTTTGAACAGCACTCATTGCATTAGTTCTTACTTGTCCGTGCAAATTCTCAGCTATGTGAAATCGAAACAATACTTCTTGCCCCAAAAGAAGCACTTCATTCGAGTTTAATACACGTTCGATTGAAGTGAGGACTGTTCTGGCAGAGAAATTGCCCTTTCTTCTAAACGGCACATACACTGGCATGTTATTAGTACTATTACTACTCTCTATGTATAAACCAATGTAGTCCGTAGGGCGTGCATTGGAGATCACATGTTCCAACGCAAAATCAATTTAACTTTTGATATAGGCCTCTGGGTTATTAATATTCCTTTCATCACCCACAGGTCTGACGGCAATTTCATGGTTTGTAAGATGAAACTTACGAAACCTTTGTCTGCTTTGTTTTACAACTTCGAAATTACTATTTCTTTGATTTTGTCCGCCATTATTTTCACTACCACTACTGCCATTTGTATTACTATTAATATTAGCACTACTCATAGTACCACTTGTACTATTATTGTTTACATTACCATGTCCAACCCTTGGTGGTACACTAGCATATGACGGACCAGGCTGAGGAGAAAAAATCATTTGGTTCCCATAGTCATGAATATCCTGTACACAATGTTCAGGGGAATCGTATACAGGATTTTCTCCCTGGACCTGTTGCGTGGGTATAACCACAGCATTGTCCTCATTTTCAACCAATCTCCTCATTTCTTCTTCTTCAATTGGTATTTCAACGGAATTTAGATTGCCAATCCCATCTGCTTTATTATTTAGAAAAGCTAAATGGTCATTAGTTAACAATTGTAAATTATTAGGATTCAAGTTATGAGTTTCTTGAGGGCTCATGACTACGGCATTATTTTCAGATGGGATTAAGCACGGTTCCAAAACAAATCGCGAACCGAAATCAAAAAAGTTTGTAAGCTCAGTATCATTTATCCGATCCATCTGACCTTCCCCACAAGCTAATAAATACATAACTTTTCTATAGCCAATTCATACGTTTCTTTAGTACGAAAAAACCCGTACTCAAACAAATCCAGTACGTCCGCACTGGATACACAGTGCGGTAAGTGCAATATATCATTACCTTCAAAAGCACGAAGGGTCCGCAATATGGCCTCGCATTTCACCGATCCCCTATGGCCAAGCCTGTTCAATTCCATAATGGCTTTCCAGGTACTAAAAACCCTCGGGTACTCGTTGAGACCGCGCAAGACCTCTTGCAGGTAGATTTCATCAATCATGTTCAATTCTTCCGTTGGGCAGAAGAAATCCATCTGAAAGAAATAAAACAAAGAAAAAACTATTTTGAGTAATCAGCTCCACTTTAATAAAAAGATCAAATAAATACTTTTTAAGCAACGGTCACATGATAATATCATATAAAAGAGAAAAATTAATCATCTTTAGTTAATTATTGATATGTAAAAGAAAACAATCAAGTTACTTTATAAAAAAATGTGTAAATATTCACTTTATATTAGCTGTAATCTATCCTTTTTTTAAATATCAAGAAAAATTTTCTCTCTGTTTATGAATATTAATTAAAATAAATAAAAAATCATTAAGTGTATATCTTATAAAATACACACACCTCTCAAGTCTTAGTTGTTCGTTCACAAAACCAAAAAAAGAAGAAGAAATCTCGACTCTTCGTCGGTGTAAGGCTGAACAACAATATGTCTAGATGTTTCAATGGGCTTGCTACCACCACTCAATGTTCAGCAAAGCTTCAATGTCTGGAATAAAACTGGCTTCAATAAATATAATGATAATCCAATGTACTTTATTTAATACTATTAAAATACGTTTAATAATCAGGAAAGCTTTTTCTGTGATCTTTAACGCACGCTGACGTAAGAAAAAATGATAAGCGTACACGTCAAATGCATGCTATATCATGTTCTATCAAGTGCTCTCCCACCACCACTAACAGTGACACCTAGCGGAACAATTTTAAATTACACCTTAGTTCAGTTTAACCCGTGTGTAGTGATGACGTATATCGTCGATGTTCCAGAATATATTTCTATATTTTAAAAGTAAAGTATGCTATATATTTCTTTTTAACCGTAAAAATGCTAGTAATAGCAATATTACATTAAATAAGTACCATGAACCCTTCTCGCACTTGTGTTCTGTTAATAAAACATACTTTGTGAGGCATAGCTTCTTCTTTTATCATTAATCCAGCACACGTTCAATGTCTTACAAATCCCTAAGGGGGACCTACCTACCTAGCAATACATATAGCCCATCAGTAGGACATAACCATTATGCTATTACAGTATACGTTTATTATTAAAGCATAAAAACGTTTACCTATCCGGAAAAAAGCCCACTGACTCGTAGGGTACCTAGCTAACGGGCAAAAGCCCCTTTTCACATGGACATAGCACTCTCATGCACCATTACAGTGTACAATCAATCTATTTTTAATACTGCTAAAATCTAGGGGAGCGTAGCTAACAAGCAAAAGCCCCGCAATTGGAAAAACATGCTGCGGATAGCAGTACATAATTTCATTTCGCTGTAATAAAACACATGTTCAATATATTTTTAGGGGACTGTAGGGGACATGGTACGAATAACCGTACATAATTCCATTTTGCTATAATACATGTTCAATCTTTTTTTTTCATACTGTTAAAATCTAGGGGAGCGTAGCTAACAAGCAAAATCCCCTCAGTTGCAGGGGCCACATACTACGGATAGCCGTACATAATTTCATTTCGCTTCAAGGGTACACACCAAGTTTTCAAGATCAAGAGTCTTCAATAACCAAAGTATTTATTTAGGGGAGGGCCCCCACCCGTAAAATTTTCATCCTCTCTCTCTTTCTTAACATTAAAGCTATTGTTCGCGTTATGGGGTTACCACCCCACAAATAAATAACATTCAGTAATATTTACTATTAAAATACAAAAAAATAATTTAAAAAAGTACTAGGTATCCGCGTATAAGTTATAAAACTCTAAAACAGTGGGGTTCCTTTCCCCAAAACTGAAACTTTTTCTTTCTTTCTTTCTTTCTTTCTTTCTTTCTTCAAATAAGACATTACTAGTCCTTATATAAATGTCTTCAAACATTTGTTTCTCTAAAAGATTATCAAATATACTACCAACTGTACTTGTATGACATCTAACGGCAAAATTTTAAATTACATCTTAGTTCAGTTCAAGCCCATCTGTAGAGGGAACATATATCGTGTGTATGTTTTTTAAACTGTAAAGTGCTCATATTTCAGTACACAATTGGTGTAACAATATGCATTACAATTTAAAATTCGTAACAAATATATTGTAATTAATTCAATCAAACATATTGTAATTAAGCACACTATAATTAAGCAAATAAAACTCTACAAGTAAATGATATGTCTTTAGGTATTGGTAAAATCAAAGTGGCGGTTCTTAAGGGAGAAAGGTAAGTATATTCATTTTATAAATGTTCATTCATATATTCTTAAGTAAAATATCTCGTCTCCTCCAAAATATGTACTCCTACAATAATAATAATAATAATAATAATAATAATAATAATAATAATAATAATAATAATAATAATAATAATAATAATAATAACTTTAGTAATAGAAAATCAAATTACATTTCCACTGGCCCCCGCCTAACACAATTTCTAAACCTCTTGCCTTTATTACAAAAGGATCCTAGGTTCAATTTCTAATAGAGCTAGAATACAATTAGTCCAAAGTTCAATTTCTCAAAAGCAACTCGTGTGGTTCGGAAATAATTAGTCACGAAACTTCCATTATGATTAAGTGAGTAATACAAACAACTTTAGCATTTTAAAAAATTCAGATTACATTTCCACTGGTCCCGGTCTGGCACAAATCCTAACCCTCTTGCATTTATTACAAAATGGTCCTAGGTTCAATTTCTAATAGAGTTACAATACAAATAGTCCCGAGTTCATTTCCTAGTACAGCTACAATACAATTCGTGTGGTTCGGAAATAATTAGTTACGAAACTTCCATTATGATTAAGTGAGTAATACAAGCAACTTTAGCATTTAAAAAAAAGTTAAATGATTCTCACCTTAAATCGAACTTCCTTCTAACGGTCAGAATCAAAAAACCAAAAAACTTTAATACACACAACAACAAATAAACTTCTTCTTCAAAATGCACTAGTGCACTAGGTAAATAATAATAAATCATCTTTATTTGGGTAAATATTTACAAAGCATTTCAATGTGTTCCCCCTCTAACATCTTTTCGTCATGTTTCAAAAACCGTTTTTCTTAATGCTTTTCATTAATTATAGATAAAGTCTACATGTAAGATAATGTTCAATGTACATGATTTTTCCTTCTTTTTGTTATGAAGCTAAAAGTTCATAACGGGTATCGGTCATTATTCATTATGTTTAAAACTCGACACGTTCAAGTTATCAAGTATTCAGTCCTCCAGCAGGAAATCTAAAAAATTTTATTTACAAGTTCATCCAATGTAGGCATCTTAACAGTAAATGACCTTTCAAGGAGAAGCTAGCATTTTTCCTTATTACCGACAAGCTGTCGCCATGGCTCATGTAGGGACTAGAATACATCGTACGGTTCTCAAGTAATTAAGGAAATGGGTTACAAGTAAAACTTTCACGTTGCCAAAATCAGATATCATCAAAAACTTTCATGTGTTAGTCCATAACATCTTGTTGAGGGAGGAAAAGAAATGATTCTACATGTTCCCAATCGTTAAATGTCGATCTATCTGTCTTCATCAATACAGATAAGTAAGTCAATGTCAATCATGGTTAATGGAGGTTGTTTCAGTACACATGAAGGGGGAATGAAAGTAGAAAGTTCAAGGACACTCTATAACTATGTAGGTTCACACAAACCATACAAAGAAAATTAAGTGTCTCGCCACTCGGATTTCTAACGGAAGGAAGGGAAAGCGTGCATACTTCCCCTACCCGGAAGCAAATCATTTGCAAAATAACAATAAGTGTTCATTTCTATAATAGCCTCTGTGAGAGACAGAAAAACCATTCGCTGTGTGTGCATTTGTAACTTAGAAACATGGTTTAAGAAGTGAGTTAACTGAAAGCCAAGAACAAAATCAGTAAAAATGAATATAAACAAAATAAATAAATAAAAATATTTTCCCATCTCCCAAATGTTATTTTTCTCTCCAAGTTACATATGGGAATTGCAATAATTCTCTCATAAATCGTTCACCTCTGGTGCTAAGGGTCCCGGGTTCGATCCCAACCTCCACCAAGTAAACTTTTTCAATACCTTTTATAAATAATTAACAACAACAACAACAACTCTCCTTGGGAAATTTTTACAAGAAACTTCTAATGAACTGATTAAACACAAAAAAATGAAAGCAATCACCATAAAACTCAAAGATTTCATTTTTTCCAAGTTACATATCTCAATGTGAGTTTCTATTAGTCAAAAAAACATCTGTATAATATGAGATTCCAACGGGTTTCTTCATCTCAACGTAAGTTTCTGTTAGTCAGAAACCATCTGTATAAAACGAAATTCGAACGGGGGTCTTCATCTCAATGTAAGTTTCTATTACTCAAAAACCATCTGTATAATACGAGATTCGAACGGGGGTCTTGTATAATACAAAGATCATATGCACGTACTTCAATAATGTAAATATATTCAATATTATTAATTTAATCAGTGATACGGAAGTAAGTGATACAGAATAACGTTTCATAATATGTACCAATATTCTAATTAACTAACACATGATCAGATTTAATTCAAATCGAACCAATTAAAATTCAAATATAAATTTCCACTATTATTTTCTTTTTAAAAATATCCAATATACAAACGTCTGCATACACGTATTCATAGTCAAAAAAGAGGACACGAACTTTCCAAAATAAATCAACCACATAACGGTACTCGTGTACCTTTTTGTATGGGCCTACTTACGGTATGTTCTTCTATCGATACAGTGGTTATTCAGTACATACAGTAATTACAATACCGTACGAAAGGCTACTTACATTTAATGTTTCTGAAGAACCTGCTCGTACGCTAAATTATACTGATCTTGTGTCACATTTAAAACTTATAGGAATAAGAGAAAATAAAAAAAATGTATGAGAAACAATTACTATGAATGAACTTGCAAAAACACTGACTTCACACAACGTCGACGGACACACTATTCTTTGTTTGTCGCTAGCGTTCTATTAAGACAAAACGTGAAAAGCTTCTAGGGACCGCGCTCGGATTTTTGACGTTCGGATTATCGACGTCCTACTGTATATACAATGTATTTCGCTAACGGAAAAATACTTAAAGCAACAAGTTTTAATTCTACTCTTTAGTTTTCTGATATCTGGTAAAATCCCTCTTTATTCTTTGTATATTTTTCGAATAACTCAAAAAGAGAGATGATCTTATTTACACACATATATATATACACACCGCAGACTAGCAGAATACCCGTTTTTCGCACTGGGAGAATACGTTTCGTTTTCGACACAAAGGGCACTAAAACTGTCACTAATGAACTTATGGAGCCCCAAAACTATGAATTCGACATTAATATCGGTAAGTTTCAATTATCTTTACATGTCACCATTCTCCCTTAGAGTACTAATGGGACTGAATTTGGATTTAAAAAGCCGGAAGTGTCATTGTTCATCTCAGAGACCCTGAAAACTATCGATTCGACACTAATATCTGTCATTTTCCCCTATCCCCTTCCCTCAAGTTGCACCTTCAAAGTAAAATGATAAAAACTATCCCGAACCTCATCTATGTTGAAAATTTTATCGAGGTCGGTCTGATGATCCAAGAGTTCTTAAGTTAGAAACATAGTCACTTTCATTTTGATTGTAATAGATCATCTGTCGCACTAGAAAACATTTGTTTACATACAGGATTTTGTACATAAAGTTTATATAAATGTTATATTAAAATATTAAATAATAGTAATTATATGTTTTAGTACAAAGTATTAGTGAAATTTGCCTACTGCTCTTTCTCTTAAGAAGTAATTAATTAAAAGTAACAAAACTTCACCAGACCAAAGAGCATATTGAGAACTCAGTTTTATTCAAGAGACTTATTTGTTGCAACAGAACACTTCATGTTAATAGACTTGTATGTAACTGTAATTAATGCATGTAACTGTAACTTCTGTAATTAATGCACATCCACGAATAAACGACATAACAGAAATGAGTGCAGACTATTAATTTTCAACTAGCTGAACCTACGGTCTCTACACAGCGCATCATTCACATATGAGCATGAATCTCCTTGTCATTCCCCATATCTGTACATATCCCTTTACAGTTACAAGTGAAGAACGCCTTCATAAAAGTCGGCAAGGGGTATCATAAAGGGGATTTTTTCGACTATTTTCTTTCAATATCCCGCACTGTTTGCAAGATTTTAGCCCACTTGTGGTTGGAATTTCTAATTCATATATGACCAGTGTTTTCTTTCTTTTCAATACATTATGTAATAAGAAAATAAATTACACACACAATTAATTATGTGGGTTATATACGGAGTTCATTTAAAAAACTCTCCAAACAATGAAGATTCATCTTAGACTGGAGAAATGGTTATCCTTTGTTTTCTTATCATTTGGCATGAAACAAACACCTGAGAGATATACAACCCCTATATACAACTATGTGATGTTGGAATATATAACTCTTAGGGTATGAAGCTTTACTTTTTCAAAAATTTCAGTACTTCCAGTGTACTCCTAAAAATTTAATAAAGAACTAATGACCATGTTATTGTTTAAATATTCATTAGAACTGGACAATTTACACAAAATGTGGAATCGACCAATGAAAACGGCACCAAGGAAATAACTAAAAAAAAAAGAGTGCGAAGGATCCCAGGTCAGTATTTGTAACACAAAAGTTCACATCCGTACTTACGGTTTAGAACCTCCCGCTTTTCTGATTTTAAAATATAGCAACCCTCATTTAGCTGTGACTTGTATAACCATCGAACAATCCCTTTCGTACAGTGCTGCACATATTACCATAATAGTCTTGGAGCAACTAAAAAAAATTAAAACACACACATATAAATCAATACAATTGTCTCGATGGATAGATGCTTTCATAATTCTTAAAAGATGTAATTAAAAACAGCAAACATTGTTTCTGCTTTGAAAAGGACAAACATGATTACGCTTATAAAACCGCAAACACGGTTTCTGGCGGCTTTCACTTTCGAAAAGAGTTTTTGCGGTTTTCGTTTGGAAATCCGCTTTTGCCGTTTCGATTTTGAAAATCGCTTTTGCTGTTTCGGTTTCGAAAACCGCATTTGCGGTTTCGGTTTTGAAAACCGCATTTATGGCTTCGGTTTCGAAAACCACTTTTGCGGTTTCGGTTTTGAAAACCGCAACGGTTTTCTCCAAAAACAAAAACCGCAAATGTCACAAAAATTCGACAGCTCTAATAAAAAGCTAAGTAACATTTCCCAAGTGTAACACTCCGATTTTGATAAAATTTGGCAGCTAGATACTACACAATCATACACGAATACGTGTTTTTTTTTATTTAATGCGGAAAAACGGTTTCGGGGATAAAAACCCCCACTAAGGATGCGCACGAGTCGAGACACACTGTAAAATTCGAGTCAGGTCGAGACAGCTCGTAAAACTCTCGACTCAACTCGTCTATAATTTTTAATATACTCATTCAGAAACACTCGGCACGAGAATTTCGGAAACTGCAGGACTTTTCAGGTGTTCGAGGAGTGGTGTGGTGAGTGTCTTCAACAAGTGGCGAAACCAAGGGGAAACGACTTCCAAGCGTCGAGGTTTTGGGCGCTCCCCACCTCATTACATATGTCGGACGTTGTAGGCTGAGCAGACTGGTAAAACAGGATAATCAGCGAACTGCATAGAAACTATCATCAGAGTTTAATGCTGGGCCAAGTACAATTGTGTTCGAACTAAGGTTGTAAAATTTCCAGAAATTTTGAACCTGTTGATAAAAAAACCTTTTTTTTCGATTTCTTTCCGGAAAAATTGGAAGCATTGAAAAAAATATAAAAAAGTGTTTGTATTAGGTTAATTTTACTAATAATGATATCCTTTTTTTCAAATGCGTGAAAAATATAAGTTCAAAAATTTCAATATTACTAATATTAAAATATAGCACTGGAAAATAAAACTATTCCAATTATTATCTGTATTAAAATACTAGATTTACGCGTATATGTTTGTCCCCACAGAAAAGTGTATATGTTTGTCTCCAGTCCTTTCGACAATGAGATATTGAACCCACAATTGAGGGGCTTAGTGGAAAAGGTGCGTATCCCACATTTTAATGTTTTCGATAAACAGAAGGTTTTGCGTTGCAATTGACAAAAGTTTTACTATGAAAGAAAGGTACATAATTACAACCACATATATTAGAGGAAGGTCTGATATGTTTTAGAAAAAATCATCATGCATCTTGAGAAAAAATAAACATAAGATATGCACATGATCATGGCTGCCAAACCAATACGAGCATTGTATATTAACGGATCAAAATGGAAGTTCCAATACGCGAATATGTATGTAACGTACAGAATAACACAACAGAGTAGACCATGTTCGTCTCTGCAAATAACTTTTACGTACTCTACTCAGTGAGAAAGAAATTCACACATGTTCGTGTAGCCACAAAAATAACATGTTTTAGAGAAAAACATATTTCCTTTGTACAGCAGCATCCTAATATGCTAGAACCGTACACACTATAAACACAACACTGCAGACGAGTATGATACACATTATACTGCACAATAAGCCATTACCCAGGGCACAGTACTCACGTCCTGAAGAGACACTTCACTTCACATTATCACTCGATACCGCTACTATCAATATCCTCTACCCCTACCTAGTTCCTGTCGTCATTGTTCCATTTTAGACATCTGTAATATTCGTGGTGGAATGTAGTTTAACATGCTCATTAGATGATCATACTTATGCTTCTGAATAGATCTTCCTTCAGGATACTTGGATACCAAAACCATACCTTCCTCGCTGCAAACGTAGAGTACTCAAAGGCTTACACGTGGAGTATGTATATTTCCCTTGGACTATGTGCTGCCTTTCATAAATTTTATGCCAGTCGCTGCTCTCACATTGAAGACTTTCCCATCTTCTGTTTTCTTGCTAAATATCAGAACATACCGCAACGATGATATAACCTTCATGACTTCTGTTGTCATCTTGATGACTTGAGTTGAAATGGCTTCCTTTTAAGCGATGTCTTTATCAGAGTGACTTGTGTGGGGGTGTACACAGATTGTTTTCCTCTTCGCTCTCTCAATGATACCGAAATCGGCATCGCAGGGGAGGAATATATGACCAAGATTCAAAACTATGTTCTATTGTCTGGAGGTCGGTGACATTTAACAAATACAGTCGGAGTCCCATAATGAGCGAATATTTATTTTGTCCAACGCACAAATCACTGTACACTAGTACGTCTGGTGCAAATATCTCTGGTAGGTGCATCATCACTCGAAGAATACAGCTTGCAATTTCATCACTATCACGAGAAGCAACAGGTTCTGACCAGACACATAACAGCAGAATCATTATGACAGAAATGGAACCCGAAACAATATGTCCACAACTGCAGCAAATAGAAAACAGTTCGCGTGGTGCTTGATTCAGATCCATAGCAGCAACTATGGTGCTGCTGTTAATGTATTTGCATTCCTACTTTGCATTTCTCAAAGATTGGTAGGCTGCTTCGGCTTTATGAATATGTATATGATATTCAGGTCGTCTAGGTTCTATGTGTAGCATCGAATCACAAGTTTTACAAGTGTCGGTGCTTGACATTTTAAATGTGATGTTAAATTCATTATTGAACACATATCGATATGTACGTCATTTCACTGGACCGACTTTCCTTTGTTCACATTGTTCCCCACATAAATCGTACATTTGTTGTAAAGAATGCGCCGAAACTACAGCATGTATATATGAGCGTTCAGGGTTTGCAGCTCTGCTGTAGTGATAATAGTATCTTAGAAACGACCTAAAGTGAT
The DNA here is from genome assembly GCF_964235325.1 of Thermobia domestica. Taxonomy (NCBI): domain Eukaryota; kingdom Metazoa; phylum Arthropoda; class Insecta; order Zygentoma; family Lepismatidae; genus Thermobia; species Thermobia domestica. The sequence continues at coordinate 246,475,557 of NC_137462.1, forward strand.
TCCTGACAATATCTACTTTTCCTTCCGAAATAGCATGACGGCGGTGTTGATGTTTACCTGTACGGTCCTCTTTGGGAGAAATCAACGGTTTCGCAGGTATAACTTTCGTATGTGTTCTCTAATCACCACGGGCGGTACGCAATCTACGTTCAGTGATACCATGGGTATTGCAGAATGCTTGTTTGGCATACATTAACTTTCATTCCAGATGACAGACGAAGAACATAAAAAGTATTGGCGCACCCGAAGACATTCACATTTTTCCTGTCTTTAATGTACACACGTTCACATTCTGACCTCCTCATTAGCCCAAATAGATAGGCATTTTGCGTGTTGAAATCTTGCATGTTGTAAAACAAAATTAAAATATTATCTTTTGTTTCAGAATCGATATCCTTCAAATAGCCTATCTACACCACTCAGTTTTACAATACCTAACATCACTTCGTATTTTATCCGGTACCTCCTTACCTATGGGACCAATGTAAATCTTCTCTGTGTTGCTATTAAGCTTACATTCATTATCCTTCCATTTGTCTCCGTTTCGTGGTTTAACAGGCGAATTTCCCAGACTGGAATTACTTTCAACGTCCTGCTTAGCGGCCATTATTACTTTCAACAGCACTGTGTATCAGCGGTCACGCTTGGCCGATTTCTAGACTGATAGCCAATGACAGATACTGTTATATCACCACAAACTCACAATATTATAGATGGAAACGGGATACGTCATTTTTCCACTCAAGAGTTGCAGCTGAAAGGGGATACGTCATTTTTCCACTAACTAATACTTTCTTCAAAATATTAAAAATTATAGAAAGGTTTTCGAGACATTCAAATCGAATCGAGATTTTTACGAGCAGTCTCGACTCGACTCATGTCTGGACTCGAAAATTCGAGTCGAGAATTACGTTTGTCTCGATTCGTCTCGAATTTTACAAAGTTTGTCTCGACTTGAACTCGAGTCGAGATTCGATACATGTCTCGACTCGTGCGCATCCCTACTCATCATCCCCTTCATCTTTAGCCTAACCGGCATATTCGCAGGACCTAGAACTAAAAGATATCATTTCATTTTGGAGTACTGGTATTATTTCCTACAATTCAAGCGAGTCGCAAAATCATTGCCAAATATAATAGCTACGACTTGTACCACTGAATGTGGTTCGCTTCATGATTGGTGCAATACTGTGAGAAAAATTATGTTGGCCACTGTGGATATGTATATCATGTTTATGCACAATTTTTGCAGTGCTGATTTTTGGTTAATATACCATTTACATATTTGGCCGCCTTTATAAATAAGTTTCTTACGCATTACTCTCCCTTTGTAAAAAGAGAGATTTAATCTTTAAACTTTAATATCGTGGTGCCTTTTCCCTTGTTTCAATAAAAATGCTCAAATGCTAAGTAACTTTATAAAGAGCTACGTCTACGTATATAAATCATATCAACTTGATAAATGGTAATATAAAGCTGCCTTCTTTTTGTTTCAATAAATATACTTAAATAAGAACTTTATAAAAGTTATATGTATAAATGATATCAACAATACACAATATACATTAGAACTCAATTTATTCAATCATGTGTTCGCCTAAGATTAATGATGAGCGCAAGAGTCTTGCATGAAAGACCAACACCAAGACCAGGAATTCGGATTCAAGACCAAGACGTAGACCAAGGGGTGCAAGATCAAGATCAAGACCAAGACCAAGACTCTTGCGCAAGAGTCTTGCACAAGTACTGGCTCAGTGGTAGAGCGTTCACCTTTGGTGCTGGGGTCACTTGTTCAATCCCAGCTTGCACCATGTGAGCTTTTCTGGTGGATAGAGACCGTGTGCGTGAGTTTTCTCGGGGATTTCCCGTTTCCTCCTACTTTTCTCATTCTACCATTTCATTCATTTCTCATGATCACCATCTCAATTAGTCTCGGTGAAAAAAGCATGGCACGTAAAACTAGATATTACATCAGTTCAAAACATATTAGTGGTGTTCTTCTTCTAAAACTAAAGAGAAATGTAGTATTGAACATCGGTAATTCCGTACAAAATATGTGCCGACTATATGGGTATGATTGACTTCAAGGATCAAGCATCCGTTAGAAATTTTTAATGTGTGCTCAAAAAATTAATATCGAAATAACATTTTCATAGCATTGACAAAAACTTCTGTATGTGACCGCAAGTTTGATTTCATGGTCGGGTACTTATAAGTTGTTGTTTATAAATATGACTTTTACTCTCCTGAGATATATGGCACACGAGGATTGAGCGATATAACATTATACAACAATAAATAATCCATATTCACAAGTGAGAGTGATTTTGTACAGCTATTTCAAATAACTTGGAGTTTGATGCTGTGTTTTTGTATTTCTAATATTGGTCACAAGTATTTGTATAAGTTAAGTTTACACAAAAGACATGGACAGTTGAGTCGTTTTCAGTTTTGACAGAAGTTATACTAAAATATTAAGAGGTTTGATTATAATCGTTATTATTTTAATTTTTCTCTCTCTCTTTTTGGCGAATATTTCTAACATATCATCATCATAGCTATTCTACATTATTGGCAGGTCACTTATTGTAACTCAGAAGCTTCGATATACGGTCGTCTTGACGCAGAAATTTTCTGTTTTAATACCTTCCTTCAACTAGAGTCTCATTTCCTTCCACCATATTCTCTAGCATGTCCCTCATAATAAAGTTCCTCCTCAGCCAATGTCCCAACCAGTTCCTTTTCCTCCTCTTATTTACATCTAAAATTCTTTTCTTCCCTGCTGCTACTATTTCTAACATCTCATTCGTTTTCCGTTCAACTCAGCTAATTCTCTTCTTTTACCGAAAGCCTCCAATATTTTTTCGTCGCTTTTGCGTAATGCCCATAGAGTACATATTGGAATCAGTAAAATGAAATCTAAATATTTAATTATAAGTTTGTTCAATACAAAGATTAGTTGAAAATAAAAAAAATCCTTACGCATTTAGAGTGTAGAAATAATTTAGCAATTTATTGTATTTCAGTAATTTGTGCCGTCCTGATTTTCTTTCATGCGCCTCTCCAATTTGGGAACCAGTAGAGTATTGAATCTATTAAAAAATATATAAAAATATTACGAAACGTTGTAATTTATCTTATAAGTAGTGAAGCGTGGGGACCCATTGAGACAAAATAAAGGTTATCACCTATGTTGTATACTATCATCATACTTACACGAAGGTAAACTATATTTCATTTAGAAACATACATTGTATTACCGTTACTATTGGCGCATTGTAGAATTTATCCAGAGTAAAATTTACGTATGAAAAGCAAGGGCGCCGATCCTGGGGGCCCTGGAGCCCGGCCCCCCAGAGCTCATGCTGCCCCCTATTGTATTTATGAATATACAATATTTGGCATAATTTGAATGCAATTTGTCTGAAAATTCTTACATATATACCTTCTGCATCTGAATGCCCCCCAAATTTACAGAGAAATCGGCGCCCTTGATAAAAAGCATAAGATTTCTTAACCCTGTACCGGCAATAGTGTATTTGAAGTCACAAACTATATCATAACACTTGACGTGACGTTAGTGGTGGATTGGTTGCTGTTGTTCATGAATCCTTGAATGTGTGGACTTCCTTTCAAGAGTCAGCGCCTCTAATGAACTATTAGAGCAAAGTGCAGGGTCATTGGTTGCAGAGTATAACCGTGTATAGCTGCCAGCAGTATTGTGATTTTTAGTTGCATTGTTTTGATGTTATAAAGGAATAGTGGAAGGGAAGAAAATTTGCTGTTGCAGATATGTATCTAAAGAACACGAATTCCTAATTTGTATTTTGATAAAATAAGTAGCATTTGAGAAATTGATTAAAATGAGGTTTGTGATTTTAAAGTCACACTGAGCAGTAAGATCATGTTTTCCTTCGCTGTAGCAGGGTCTGTTCATTTTTTCACTTCAGTTTCCAAAATCCAATGCTACCAAGTCTTCATGATAAAGAGAAAGATCTTAGCCCAAGAAAACTCAATTGAGGTATGTGATTTGTAAATCACATAAAATATTTGTGACTTGTTTCAATATTTTTTGAATAAATATGTATATAGTATGTATGGAATTATCCTATATAATATATAAATTGATTGTGTAAAACTTTTTTGTTCTTGCGATACCTTATTTATGATTTGAGTAAACATCTCTGCTCTATGCTGATATATATGAAATGGATTTCTTTTTCTTACATAATATGATACAGGCTCATGGATTGGACTGCCTGTTAGTAACAATTGAAAATTAGGAATCTCTTGTAATGTGCAAAACTGAACAGATGGGGATATATTTTTCAAATGCCTATATGTTCTTTTTATTGCAAATTCATACATTTTCGAATGGAAAGTATAACCTGTTCTCATTTACTATTGCAGATTTCTATAGCGAAAGTAATGATCTCGATTCTTCTGAAACAAACCAGGAACATCAACCCAGTAACCAGGTACATAAAGAAAAAAAAACAACCAAAAACATCAATTCAGCACGCAGGAAATGGAACAGCTCAGTGTATTGCATCATCAACAAGAAGACCTATTTTGCGAAACATGTATGGAATATGTTCCTGGAATATATTCCTGGAATATGTTCCTGAAACGTCTGGAATCCATTCCTTCTACTAATGTACAAAGAAGTGTTGTTCTGAGTCTCTGTATTTATACATTTTATTGTTACAGCATATAAACTTTGTACTTTTTAAAGCATAAATGAAGATATGTGGAACGTATCCGTATATGTAGATTTACCAGTATATGTAACCTTACCGTCCAATGTGATTTTCAATACACATTCCCTTTTCTGGAAAGTGTGCATCATTTTTTTTTTTTCAAAATGATTATTTTTTAGTTTCTACAGACAAAATTATATCGTATAAACACAGCAAGGAATTTTTTGGATGCTGTTAAATAATTCGGCCTGTAAAGGGTTAAAATCAAGACTTGCAAGACTCTTGCAAGCAAGACTAAGACCAAGACCAAGACTGCGTGTGCAAGACCAAGACCAATGCTTCCAGTGCAAGACCAAGACCAAGACTGGGTATGCAAGACCAAGACCAAGACCACCCAGGTCTTTGGTTTGGTCTTGCATTTTCTCATCACCACCAAAGATGGATTCACTGGAATAGGAAGTGAAGTTTATTGTCACGTGATCTGATCAGCCAATGAGAATAAGGCTTTGGGTAGGCTGGGTCAGGAAAAGAAAATATGCATCCCACATAGTATAGATTAAATTCAAATAGACCACCAAATTAATTATCAAATATTACAATTCAACGTATAAATATAACGTGCGAATGTATGGCATAAAAACTAGAGCGCAAAGAAGAAGCCAAATTTTGCTAGTTGCCTCGCTAAATAGCACTTTGAGTGGCACCTAGCACAAGTTGGTTGGTGTTTTGTGCACAGTTGTTTTTATTGTATATGCTCGAACGTGTATTTATCCCGTTAGATTAAGTCCTTATAAAGTGAATCTGTACCCATGAGTGTAACCCCTACGCTAAGAAACAATCTCTAAGACACTGTGAGTGAGATTCGTGATGAATTAATTGCATGAAATGAGAGCAAATCAGTGTACATAAGTTTGCAGTTATACTTTCAATCTTCATGCAAATGCTGGGGTGAAAACTGTCGTTAACATCTTAAATAATTCTTAAAGCAAGAAAAGAAAGGAAAATGCTTTTTTAGTTTGATGAACTATTCTTAATTTCCACACTTTTTATTAGCAATAATTGTATATGAATAGACTGACAATGTTTTCTAAATTGCATATTTTAATTGGTAAGTTTTTTTTCCTTAATATATTTTTTTCAATCTTCACCGAATTTAAACTCAGATAATTTTTTTCACTATGTAAAATTGATGGAAGTTTGTTAAAAACTAACCGACAAAATATTCTCTGAGAAGATCGAGTATAACATTCCTGATGTAACAAGTAGCAAGTGTACTCAGGGTTGTATTTTGTGTGCATTCCACGTCACCAAATATATCGTATTAATTCGTGACATGTTTCGAAGTTGGACTGCAGCGTGGAAATAGTTTTGGAAAGAATTTGTGAACAATGGTATTAAGTTTATTTTGTTTAAGAATTCTTACTTCATGAATTTAAGATAGGGTGAAGGGTACTTGGTGTGGTGTATTGAACCTGGTATCTGCCGGAATTATTTATGTCCGGTTATAAATGTTTCTTATTGTTTTTAGTAGTCGTGTATGATTTTATGAATAATAGTCTGGTTAATACGTAATATGTTCTACATTAATGTATAAATGTAGTGTGAAGTGAGAACATGAAGGATCAAGCTCCTTTAAGACTGGTGGGTTACACAGTGGCAGGTGCCAGATGCTACGTGATGTGTATAATCGTCTAAAAAACGAATGCTTATGCGCACATTGACTATACGTTGTCAACAAGAAAAACTGGCTTTTATTCCATTAAGTTCCTCTAACTAATGAACAAAAAGAACATTAAAAATTACATATTGCCTACCGAAAACATTGTTAGTTTTGGCTGATACGTTGCGTTACGCTTCATTCATGGTACGGTATTGTCCTATTTTAATCGGGAAACATACATTTATGAAATATTATAGTCTCTTAGCACGAATTGCACCCTTATTACCGTAGGAATTTCTTCTAATGGAGGTGTTGCATTACTGGATGCAGATTGTGGTTAGGAGGGCTGAAATAAAACATTAACTAACATGTGCTAGATGGTCTCTAAAGAACACGAATGCTATTTAACTGAGTCAGAGCAGGGGAATTAGCGTGAGCGAGGGGTGGGCTCGTAGGAAGAAGGCATGCCAACGACGGTATGTATACACATAAGCGAGATTAGCGATGAAACTCTTTATATGGTATAAACCAGGGATGCAAATAAGCAATAAAATTTTACTAGCCCACATCCCACAGTAGAAATCGTTTACTTAACTTCGGCATGATATTAAATACTCGCCCGCATCAATGAACCACTCTCCCCGGGCGAGTGGTTATTTGCATCCCTGGTATAAATGCACCTTTTCCACTGACAATCGAACACGCTCGAAAAATGTCTTTGTTGCTGCTTTTTCCCAATAGCATTTCACACCATAGGCTCGACTTGAAAACGTAACTTTATTTTTCTTTGTCGTAACATTCCTATGTATTCGACTATGCGTCCTTGCATTCGTTAATTTATCTTTCGCGCATTTTCAGCATATTTTCTTCTGTTAGTATTTAAGAGCACAAAACAAAACACTGTTAAATCACAGACATCACTGATATTTGCCATTTTCTCAATATATTTCATCCACAATCGGATATCTTTGCACCGTAATGTCTAACATACCAAAATAAATCTTCACCAATATTCATAAGCAAAATGTATGTATATGTACATGTACGAGCAATGTCTTTGGCGTTACACCCGTCAATTGCCAGGCCTGTTGACATGCTCGTTTTTGCCGAAATTCGGGTTTAAATATCGCGATCGTCATTAATTAACTAGTGACCCAAGTTTTTATTTTTATTTTTCGTCTCTTCTTACCCCGTGCCAGCGGGGCTGAACCAGGGTGGATTGATTAAAGTGGATTACTAGGTGTTCTCGGTGCTGTGCTAATGCTGCGTGAATAGTGTAGCGTTGCAAGATAGTGTCGATTGCTTACTGATGCCAGATAATAAAAGGAATTCTGCTTGGATACTTACTGGAGAAATTAGTTTTTGATCCTTACCATAATTCCTCTTCTCGAACTGCAACGCTGGAATCAAGGAATTTTTTTATTGTGACTACTACAGTAAATGTACTAATTTGGCAACAACGCATTATGGCGTTCTGCGCAAGTTCCGTCTCAAAATCTATTTCCTTAAATTTAAATTAATATTTAAATAAAATGTGAAATATAACACGAAAAACGGTCAAACAATATATCTATTTCGTGATAAGACTGTTAATTTAAAATACTTTACACATACAAATAAACATTACATAAAACGGAGCACTTCTAGTAAGATCTAGCAACAAGTGCCATCTTGTGTGCTCATTGTAAAACGAATCAAATATATTTCTTTTATTTGTTACATTTTTCGATATCAAGAGAGAACCAAATGAACCAGTATCTTATGCTGTAGCTGAAACATTATCTTATACTACAATATTTATAATATGTAACGTTTCATTGCGCAGTAGTTAAGGCAATGAGCTAAAATATGTACTGACTTCCGGGTGGTGACCCACCTGAAATTAGTCTGATTTAAAATCACTTGATTTTTTTTTCATAAAAATCGTTGATTTAACTCTAATTTCGAAATAATTTAATTTAAAGTGGAAATAAGTAAAATCCTGTTTCTGTTCTGTTATTTCTATTGTGGACGATAATAATCAATACAATGAGACTCTAATGTATTTACGACACAGTCTGAAAACGAGTGTTTCGTGCAGTAGATGATTAAGGAAAATCCCGTTTTGAACGGGTAACGGGGAAATCCTGTTTTCTTCTCTTCGAAACATAGGGTTTTTAAATTATTAGCTATTAAAACGGGGAAATCACCATATACATTTAAGACAAAAATTCTTTTGTGTGCGCGTCTGTTTGTTTGATCCCAGATAATAGGGGCGTATTTAGAGGGGTCCGATCCCCTTTTCTAAACTTTTTTTTTTTTTAATTTTATAACTTTAGGTGAAATTTACGTATTTTGTATGTATTTCGTGCCGCAAGCTAGCTCCGATTTTTTTTTTTTTTTTTTTTTTTTAATATGCCCCTGCCAAATACCAGTAACTTTGGTGGAAAAAGTATCATGTTGATAAACGTTGCTGTACTTTTTCCTTAATGCTTAAGAAACATTATTTGAGATTGAAATAGGTTAACGATTGGAGATTAATTAAAAATTCAATCCGAATACTTTCACATAAATGTCTTAATTGACATTTAATACTAATTCCCAATGTTTTTTTTTTCAGTTCTTGACTTGTATTGTACGAGAAGAAAGATGCGATTTAAATCAAAGAAATCGATTTAAATAAAAGAATCAACAAAAATGATATTTTTAAAAAAATCATGATTTTTTTCCCCCTGGGCAGAACTTACACTTAAACGGCATTGATAGTGTCAGTATTCATCTCAGAGACCTCACAAACTATGAATTCGACACTAGTATCGGTCATTTTCTATTAATTTTACATGTCATATACGAGGGCTGTAAAGAAACAACATATAAATCTCTCGTGAACCATTTATTGTACAATCATGAAACTTCTACAGGTCTTCATCGTAAGCTCCTGCTGCATGTTGCACCCGTTGCCAGATGTGGGGAAGTCGCAGGATACCAGCAGCGGTGCCCTCTTTCTGGATGTCTTCAAGAAAGCGCCCTATAGTTCGAAGTGTGGCATCTCTGGTTCGGAAACGCATCCCTCGCAGTGGTTCTTTCATCTTAAAGAAGAGATGAAAGTCAAATAGATTCATGTCCGGTAAATAGGGTGGGTGGCCTTGAATCTCACAGCACCTGCATTGTAACAAAGGGCGTTATCATTCAAAGCAATGAATGGATCCCTTATCAAGTTTTGTCGTTTCCTGCGCAGTGAAGGATGAAGATGATCTAGAAACCTGCGTAGTACGCTGCATTTACGGTCTGGTTCGGAGGAACTGCATGCCGTAATATGACACCACGTTCGTCGTATGCCACTATCGTTATCACCTTCACATTCTCTGGTGCTTGACGAAGCTTCTTGGGTCGGGGAGATGATGGGTGGCTCCATTCATTTGATTGGCGCCTATGTTTCGTCCAGGAAGCCGCCACCTTCCCTTCTGTAACGTTCCAAATGATCACCGACGACGACGTATTTATGCCATTTTTGAACGTCTGTAAAGTGGTGCGGTACCCACCGGGATTCAATTTTTCGGTATTTAAGTACATTGTGCAACATATTCAACATTGTAGTGTGTGATGTTCCTACCTCGTTAGCCAATTCCGTCGCAGTCCACCTCCTGTCCATATGCAGCAAAAATTGAATCAATTCAGTGACTCGGTTTTCGACCTCCCACTGGTTCCTGTTGCACACTTCTTACCGCATGCATCACGTAGTTGAGAGTTACATTTCCTGCCGTTTTTTCCACGAGCCACTTTCGATCTTTATCCATGCACGTTGTTCTAACTTGGAAAATATCCCCTTTAGAGCAGTGTGATTCGACAACCTACGTTCAGCACGCTCCACTACTGTCACTGCTGCACCTATACTAGCGCCGCCACCCGAGTTGTATAGCTCTACCCACCCTCTACATGTGTTGCGAATAGCAGCTCGAACAAAAATCCTTGCGCGGGAATAAAACTGTTGCCACTTATTTCTTTTCAGCCCCCGTATGTATATATATATCGTTGCTCCTCCTCATTCGGAAATTTTCAAAAACGCTGGGACACGTCTCCGTTTATTTTTAATGAGGAGTTTATATACTGTACCGAGTTTCATGTTGCAAGCTTGAGAGTTCATAAGATACTCAGTTTTTCGCATAAGTTATAACTTTCCGCTCTCTCTTAGGATACACATTTTAATCAAATTGACATGGTAAAAGCTTTGTTCGAGGTAGGTGATAACTGTATACAAAACGCCATCTGAGTCAGTTCAGAGTTTTTCCATGATTCAATGACCCACAAGATCAGTTTAATTTTTATATACTAGATTATGCGATTCGTTTCTTGGTATTTTACTTTATTCAATCTGAAGATACTCAGGACATGAGAAATCCAGGTTATGCAATTTACTGTTTGATGTACTGTCTGTACTTTGTATGGATAAGATCAAGAATTTCATCTGTGATCTTTGAAAAGTTGGCTATTTTTGTCAGGGTTTGCCCAAATGGACCCAGCTGAAAAAACACACTTTAAAACCCACCTGGGTTTTTGAGCTTTTTGTTAGTATATTGTTGGTACAACTAAGTTGATCACATTGAAAATTATTTTTGTCAGATTTTGGTCTTTCCTTGGGCGAATTAGATGCTTTCGCTTTAGGTATACAACATCTTTCAACATAAGACTTTTATAAAATTCTGAATGAATAAGAAACCTTACCTTAGCTTGAGATAATTATAGAGCAAATTAATGTATGGATCATGCTTATAGCCTGTTTGAAGTAAAATATGCAACTTTATATTTTAGAAAATACTTTCCGTGAATAGTGTGCTCGCCGACTTGGCGACGCCGAGGGACGTTATCCCTCATATGTTTGACAGGTATAAGGTCATAGGTGCCGATACTGTCAATAAATATGTAGTGCATTAGTAAAACTATTAGTATTGTTTTTTTTTATTACCTTTGATGGTAACACAAATATTCTTCAGTAAAATTTGGTTTTCCAACAACAACAGTTTATTCAGTTATTTGTTGCTACTTTTCAAATAAGCATTCTGTACAATCAACACCAGCAATAGCGTAAAAATTCTTATCAAATTTGAAAGCTTAATGTTTGGAGTTCCGAAGACTACGTAACGCTTACTATTTCAAGTGCTCAATTCAAAATTCCGTACTAGTTGACACTAGCGTCTCTGGCATGTAAAATTTGTGGGGGACATCAAAGAAAGTAATTTAAATGATACTACCTAGCCCAACCTGTTAATTATTTTCGATTCCATTTGTTACACTTCTACTTACCTCCACGAACCCCCTGAGGTATATCAAGAACTCTGTTATAATCGTTTCAGAGCCTGAATATTATATTCCAAATAAACATAATAATTATTATTTATGTGTTATTCTGTCGTTAGTAAATAAATTAAATCAGAATAAAATATTGAATATTTTGTACTTCATAATATTTGGGGGTAACGCGTCCCCCTGCCAGAGACGCCCATGCTAGTTGAAGTTTCGATGTACAGGGTGGTCCGAAAGTGGGCGCCCCCCCTTTAGTTTCAACAGTATAGTGTTAGTTATAGTCTGTTCACAATTATCTTGAAGTCTTAAGAGACATAAACATCAGTATGATCACCACCCATGTCGTAACACAGCTGAATTCTGCGCCAAGTTCTCGCAGATGTTTTGCAGAAATACTCCGGAGTCACGAGGGTGAAGGCGTGTTCCACAGCTGCTCGTAATTCCTTCTTTGTGTGATATCGAGTGTTTCTAGTTGCTTTATGAAACCCCAGGGAGCACTGTCTGGTGTCGTCAGGACGGGACTTCTTAAGAGGAAAGGCAAAGGGAGCTGGTGAAAATGCATAACCTCTTCCAATCCAGCGGTTAGGAAATGTCTGATTCAGGTAATTGAGCATGTGAATCGCGAAGTGTGCTCCATCCTGCTGTATCACAACAATGTTTTTTATATCGTTTTCTTCCAGTTGAGGCACTAACCACCCATTAAGCATCTCCAGCTAAGAATGTCCATCAACACCCTAAATCCTTCAGAAAACACCAATTAGGGGTACGCTCACTTCCGGACCACGCTGTACAGTAAAGAAAGCTGCATTTTCGAGGGAAAAAAACTATCGTGAAAGAAGTACCCGGGAAATTCCCGCAATTGAACGCACAAAGCATCGGAAGTGAATACTTCAACAATAAAATCATTTATTTTAAGCTAGAAAATATTTAATTTCATTTAAGACATTTTGAAACACTAACTTTGTAAAATATGAATTATATCTTTAATTGTTTTAAATTAATTTTCTGGCAAGAACTGTCCTGCAACAAGTGCTAGGGAAGTTCCCGTAATTGAACGCACAAAGTATGGGAAGTGAACTTCTAAAAAACATTTGGCGAATGAGGCTTCTGGGATGATTCGATCTACATGTGTTCATTCGTCCTTTAGATCATTAGACGAATATTTCACCTCCATCAGCTCTGACCCCCCTCCCCTCACACACACTTGGAATCTATCTGCCCCTGGTGTACAATACATACTACAGGATACCACTTTCGGTCTTTCAGGTTTAAATTTTCAGGGTACAAGCATGAGCCACTCTAAATATCCTGTATAGATTTTGGCGGCATACCTACGTAAAATTTCAAAATGGTGACTTTTTTTTTTTTTTTTCAAAATAGCTGTTATCCACGCTACAAAGCGCAATTTTCGGTTTTCCAAGTTGAAATTTTGAGAGTAGAAGCACAAGATACTCTAAATTACCTCTAGATATTTTGGTAGTGATCCAACGTAAAATTTCAAAATGGCGGTCATTTTTTCAACACAGCAGTGAATAGAAACTTGTTGCAAGTTGTGACAATGATATTCTTGAAATACAAATCATATTTTAACACTTTTACCCTAAAGACATTGAAATATTTCGAAAAGAAAGAAAAAAAATTAAACCCGAAAATACCCCAAAAACCCATATGGGTTCAGGTGGGTTAGGATTTTTCACAAGAACCCGGGTTTTTTCAAACCCTGATTTTTGGTCTTGCGTTCGTGCATGATATGATGAGAAAACACCACAATTAAACTGTGTTACCCATTTCTTCGCAGTTGGATATGAAGGGAAAAATGCCTTCGAGCTGTTCCTCATTTTCTCAGGGATCTCGTTCGGGAACTTTCTGTGGAGGAAGAAATAATCTATCTTAACCTGAATTTTTGTGTTCATAAATTTCAGTTACAGGCAGGACAGACATAGATTTAAGAAATAAGAACAGTTGTGTATACTATGTACTTTGGCGCGTGTTCATATAAGGAAACCTATTTGCAAGATGCAATAGAGCACAACTAAAATGGTGTAGAAAGAAGATTGACTTGCAAACTTTTCATAATTTGCTGTTGTTTTGTTCCAAGTTTCGTGGTCTACGTAAAGCCTTCACAACTAGAGCTAGTGTTGGAATTGTATGTTTCCTTATATTTTCTGACGACTTTAGTTTATAATAAGATAAAGTGTTGAAAATAATGCATCATATGTTTTATACAACTTTGACTCATTCTCTTTTTAGGTTCTAATAGCAGCCGCAGTATGTACCAAAGCTGGAAAAGGTGAGAAGTTTAAGTTTTCTATTAGCATAAGGTAGTCAGGAATTTTTTTTTTTTTTAAATGTCCTTTATAAGTGCTGAAGAATATGAGCCTCATGAAGTACAATTCCTCTTACATACATACTAAGAAGGTCAAAGGTAATTTAATAGTTTCAGTAGTAAAACATGTTATGGAAGAGAAAAAACGATGGTAAGTTACGACACAGAAATGTGGTTAAATCTTGCGATAACCTTACGAAATTAAATGAATAAATAATTGAAAACCACATATGTATAGGGTGACTGGTAATTCGATGCATTCCTTGCAAGGGGATATTCTATACAAGTACTTTGGAACATTTTCACCTATATAAACCGGGGGTCGCAAATTAATAGTTTCTGAGTAATTTGCAAATGATGTGTGATTTCTTTGAAATTTCCCGGCTAACGAGAGTTGCGCGAGAAAGTTTTACCCTGACCCACTTCCACGTATCGTAGAGCGATGTAATTTTACATAAGTAATCCTGCATACCTATGTAGGTCATGTGGTAATGTACAGCTCCTAACTCTGCACCGCTGGTGTGTTATAGGTCCGAACGTGAAGTAAGGTGTAGTCCAAAATCCATTACTGCACCTCAGAAAGAAACGTGGCAACATCGCAGAAGTACTTGACACTAGGAAGTGACTACGCGGTTGGGAAGAAGTGGGATGAAGATTGTGTGGGTCAAGAGAAAACGCGAACTATGACGGATTTCATACTCAGGGTCGTGCATCTGCCTGGCCAGCATTCGAGCAGTGAATGGGTGCGTTGAATTCCAGGAGGCGGACACCTTTTGTTAGCATGCCACGCTCTGGGATTTCACAGAATCCCGCAACGCACGCAGTAGTGAGGCATAGTATATCCTGTTAATTGTGGTACCGTTTGCCTGAGGCTCTTCTCATACCGAGCCTAGAGGTCAAGAGATTGCCACTTTCCTTGACAACACTTAACTTACTTCTTCTCAACGATGGCAGTTCTACTCATTTTACTACCGCTGCGGGTCGTATTCTCATTTTGTAGTCCACAACTTGGATCCCACCTAACTTGACGAGTACATGGCGATCTCTGTGGCAGTGGCCATTTTCCTATTATTGTCACTGGGTTTCCACTCATCCTTTCAGCTTCTTTCACTGCTTATAATTTATGTAAAGCTTATTGGAGTCACTTGTCTGCAACTTTTCAGTTTACTCTAGAACTCCGTTCTTCTGTTGATGATCATTGTGCGGCATTCCAGCGAAATATACTGGCAGCAGCACATGACACTATTCGTCTATGATGGTTCTCGACGTAAACGAATACTTCTCTGGTAGTCTGAGATTCTTCATGCTATACCGGGCTGACATCGAGCTCGCCGTACTTTTAATCGTGCTCGCTCTCTATCTTAAGCAAGCTAAACGTCATAATTGGCACTTCGCGGTCTGGTTGCAACTTCGTCGGCTCCAGGAGCGTGTTTCTTCTGTTGCAGTTCCTGCCCTTATCGTTAGTGGTGTGTTGGTCACTGATAAGGACAGGATTGTCACTGAATTGGAATGTCATTTTGCTACTGTCTCAAGTTCTCACTATTCAGCGGAGTTCCTCCTTCGAACAACGTGCCGAACCTACACCACTTCAGTTCTGCTCTCTGAATACTGAACCTTACAGCCTGCCGCTGCTGATCTCGGTAGTGTTTTGTGCTTTACGAAAGACACAGCGTTTTGGCCTGATGGCATCTATTATGCGTTGCTCCGGCATCTTTCTGCACATGACAAGGAACATGTTCCTGAATTGTTTAATCGTGTTTGGCATGAAGACTCTCCCTGCAGCTCGGCGTGAAGCATATATTATTCCTATTCGAAGCCTGACAAACCCGTCACCTAAATGGACGTGATCAATTTATAGTAGAACACGGTGAAATGCTAAAGAAAATGTACAAATTGGTTTCTAGGTATAAAAATGAAATTTCCCAATAGATCTAGACTCAGATTTTGACTGAAAATAATGTAGCTGACAATATAGGCTATTTACGTTTTCCAAAATATGCTGGGACTCTAAATGTTTTAAATACAAGGCAACCAAAAGCGTTCTTATCGTTCTAGAGCAGTGATAAACAAAGAGCAAAACAGTGGACGGTACGTACCTTCAGGTTTCGAAGTAATTTTCAACATCCAACATCGTTTGAAAACGTTCCAGTAGTTGCACAGTACCCTGATGATAAAGCTCGTCACTCGTGGATGCAGAGAAGTCCCTGAGTGCGTTCCGCAGGTGTTCCTCATTTACGAAGGGTCTTCCAGGGAGGTGGTAGTCTGAGGAATGAAACAAGTAGTAATCTGTTGGCGCAGGGACCGGTGAATATGGTGCATTGCATAGTGTCTCCCAGCCAAGCTGCTGAAAGGTCTCCTGAGTCCTCTCTGCCAAATGTGGCTTGGCATTGTCGTGCAGGAACAGCACACTTGCGAACACCAGTGCCAGCTCCTTCTGCCACAATTGTACGATGCACCCTTTGCAATTTGTGAGAATAGAGGTCAGCAACGATGGTCTGGCCAGGTGGAAGGAGTTCGTAATGCACCACTTGCCTACAATTCCATCATCCTTTCGTGGGTCAGAGGTGATCTTGAGGTGTGAGAAACAGGGTCAATGTCTGGTACGCTTGGAAGTGTCATAGAGGACCCACTTTTCGTCATCAGGGAGCAAGTGATCAAAAATGAATGTATTCAGGTACCGAGTGAGCAAGGACAAACAGGTTATCACTCGTTCCTTGTTGGCTGCCGACAGTGTGTGGAATACCGACTTGCTTAATTTCTATGTCTTCCCTATCCCATGCAGGTGCAGTCTGACTGTTTCAGGAGAAACATAGATCCTTTCTGCAAGTTCATCATACGTTAGGCCACAGCTTGGTGATTGCTTTCAGACCTCGTCATGCAACATATGTCCGGTCGTCCACTGTGAGGCTCATCCGAAAGTCTCCCATCTCACGAACAGAATTTCTGGAACCAGTGCCTGGTGGTGCGATCGTTCACGGCATTCTCCCCAAATGGCTGGCATATGTGGCAGCTGACAAGTTCATTTTAAAATCATACAACAAACTCACGCGAACAAGCTGCTTTGATACCTCCATTGGGTTTCGACACTGGACAAGCTATGACTGCTGTGTTTGCACAACTTGCCTGTATTATTGAAGGTCGATAATCAGGCTAACTTCCGATCGCTTGGCACGCACATGCATAATTTCGTTTCCTCTCTGTGAGCGCATGATTAAGTGGGCGTGGAAAACGGCAAGATCTTCTTTGGTTACCTTGAGCTCCTTCGTGGCTAAGTGGTTAGCATGCGCGCCTTTGGCGTGGGAGACCCGGGTTCGATTCCCGGCGGGAGCTCATGTGGTTTGGATTCCACGTTTAATCAGTAGGTCCACGTCTCATATAGCCTCGCTGCTGAACGGGACGCAAAACCAAAAATCAATCAATCAATTCTTTGGTTATCTTGTATATTGAGGCTTACTAGTTTTAAAAACTAGTTATGAGTTCTCATAGTTAAACTGTTCTTATTTGCTCTGTAGGATTATATTTATGTAGTATTTGCTTCTGCAGGATAGAGTCGTTTTACTATGAGGCGTTTTTATTGTAACTTTCTTATTATAACAGAGATAGAAAACAGTTAAAAACACTATTTGAGATGGCCAAAGCAAATCAATGACATGATTATCGAAAATGCATTGCAATGTAAATTCAATAGAAGCTAGAAGACTTTCCCACAATTCCCTCAGATTTGAGGTAATTCTGGCAGTTGGGAATTCAAAAATCAAATCTCAGATTTCTCGTACAAGAATTTGAGATTTTTCTTAATTGATGCAAATAATACAACGTAACACAAGATTATTATGGTATTTGTCAAAAGTAAAACAAAAGATATAATTTTGGATATAAACAGGAAAATTTAAGGCTTACGTTTATCTGGCATAACCTATATATATATTTTTTTGTTTTCAGCCATTGTCTCTCGGCAATTCGTCGAAATGACGAAAGCCCGGATTGAGGGGCTACTTGCAGCGTTTCCAAAATTGATGTCAACTGGAAAACAGCACACATTTGTAGAAACAGAGTCTGTAAGATATGTGTATCAACCGTTGGAGAAATTATATATGCTACTAATTACTACAAAAGCTAGCAACATATTAGAAGATTTGGAGACTCTAAGGTTATTCTCTCGAGTGGTACGTATAGCAAAACCATGTATTCAGTTAATGTTATATGTTCAAATTTTATATTTATTAATTAAGTACTCTTGTTTGTTTCTCAACGGAATTGTCATGTGATGATGATAATAATAAAGATGTAGTAAATAGAATTTGTTAAGTCTTCTGCTAAGTAATTTGCCTTTTCCATTTTAAAGAAGTAGGTATCACAAGATTCTCATTCTGGAGTGTATGAAATAACATGTGAATGTGACAGCACGTATATCGGCATAACCAAACAATATAAAAAGCACAGTTACGGAACACATTAGGGATTCACGATGAAAAAAATTTAGCCACATCGAGTTTGTCAAACCATTACGGTATAAAGAACATGCATATTGTAGTTAAACAGGCTTCATAACTAGAAATAAATGTTACAGATTGCATCTTACGCTGCTATGTATATATGATTAAAAAAAAGTATTTACCTTTTTGTTGCGTGGTGATTATTCTCTTCCTTACATATTTTACTTACCTATCTTCTTGCGAGCATCATCAGAGGTGTGAATTTTGGTCTTAAATAACCTTCTGCGTTAATTTTTATGAATCTCTTTACAGGGGTGGACCATTTATCTTGATACGCCCTTGTAGTTTCTAAACTAATTGACTAAAAACGTTTAAATTTTTACTATGCAAATATCGGCAGGGGAATATTATATGTCATTCCCTGTGATGCCTGATACTAACCTAACTTAAAGCTCTGTTTTTCAAATGGTAGTATGTAAGGTTATTACATATTTCAATATTTCAAATCTGGATGTTAAACAGGGTCCCCACAGACCTGGAAGATCAGGGAATGCTAAGGAATTTAAGTTGTGTCAGGAAATTATTGAAAAATTCCTTAATGCCAGGGAAATTACTGAAAAATCCCTTAATGCCAGAGAAACGAAATAGTCGTTCTCGATAATGAAAGCAACTTTGAAGTAACAAGGTTATTTTGGATATAAGGATCATGCAACACATCATCAATCTATCTAATATAAACCAAATAAAGAGTTTGTTTGTTTGTGTGCGGCCTGGGGACCAGACTAGTGGACCGAGAGTTACCAAATTTGGGTCACGGGTACCTTGGTCCAGGCCCCAGACCAAGACGGAGCGCTTTTTTAAAATTTCGAACCAGGGGCGGGGCGTTTACCAGGACATGTAAAAGTAGTAGAAAATGACCGATATTAGTGTCAGATTCATAGTTTTCGCGGTCGCTGAGATGAATGATGATACTCCCACAGGCGTTAACTTCCAAATACAACCCCCATGCGAAGTATGGGTAATTCAGCTAGTATAGAATAATACATCAGATGTGTTATATTGTATCAAGATGTGTTGTCTTATGATTTGTCGTTGGATTCTTAAGTCTGAAATCAGTTGCCCTACAGCATTTTGTATCCGTTAACGTAGACAGTGTATGGTGTGTCTGACCTTCCGAACTGAGATACGTACGGCTTTTTAACCTTCTGAAAAAAATAAGTTCTTAATTCGGTCCATTATATATATATATCAGGGCGCAAAATTTCCGGTCGCCATTGGAGACTAGAAATTTGGAGCTGGCGACCAGTGTTCAGTAGGTCACTGGATGATTTGTTAACAATTTTCATAAATGGCCCTTCACTTTAGGACTTTGGTCCGAAAACTGCAATCGACAACTGGTTTCGTACTTCAGTGGAGAGAGAGAGAGAGAGAGAGGGGGGGGGGAGGTCCATTTATACAGAGTGGCCCATTTTAATCTTTCCACGGAAATATTTCGAAAAACGTTTCAACATAAATGAACCAAACAAAAATTAAAAAAGGGAATGCCATAGGGCATATCGAATGGTGTTGCGGCGGTGTCCCCCAGGGCCGCCCTTCAGGGAGGCCTAGGATCCAGCTTTAAAATTGTAAATAGAAACATTGGCGATTGATATTTCGGTTTATTAACTTTAACATCCCCTTTATGTTCCATCTAAAGTTATACTAATACACGTGTGATCACAATCATATCTCAATTTGTAAATCATTCAACTTACCCATTTTTTCGCGAGTAATTTTCATTTTTTCCTTCCTTTATAATATCTTCACTCCCTTGCACGTCTACCGACCAATTTGTCCTTTACTGTAATCTTCGTCTTCTACGCTCCATCAACGTAACCTGATAACACGATCACATCACCTTACATCCCAGTATGGCGCCACCGGGATGGTTTTTGACTTTTTCTTTCGTCTTTAATTTTTGTTTCTATTTTTCCCTCTTTAACTGATAAAGCGTTTGACTGGACAGGCTCAGTGGGTACTTCTGTAATGTAATTATATTTTCATTGTTTTCTGGTAAGTAATAACTTTGTATTCCAAATTCGCGATTCCTTGGCTTCAGTGTACAAATAATTACAAAAGTAATGAAAATATCTAAACAAAATCCAGTTTAACTGATTAATAAGCAGTTGGATCACATTAGCCTGTAGTAGAGTTTGTATTTGTCGCGGATTTTGAGGCATACAACTAGAACCGTTTTCGGTAGAATAGTGAAGCATTCTACATACAGTACAGCACTCAGTAGCGTCACCTATAATGAAGGGAGAAATTGCGTCGAACTCGCTCATCTAAAAGTAGAGATGGACAAAAACTGTTTCTTAGAAAATACTGATGTTTTGGCTTTTTCAAACCGGTTCGTTTTTTTAAATACCAAAACCGACTTGATAGAAAACCGAAGTAGTTTTGAAAGTTTTCAAAAATCGGTTTCAGTTTTTTAAGTTTTGTGTCCAACACTATCTAAATCTGAGTATTAAGTCAGAAAACTGAGCAGACTGGATGTAGATATTCCTTATATCAAGCCTAAAATGGTCTAGCATTGGGAGTGGTCTTGGAGGATTGCGTCATTATTAGAGCAACATCTATTCTATAGGATACAGATGGTGACCTAAAATGTTCACATAGTCACTGGCGGTAATTCCTACCTTGAGAACTGTAAAAGTGCATCCCGGCGCCGTGAACGGTAGAAAGTAGCCAGTCTGAAAGTGATGCATGTTTACCATTCATAAACTCAGCTTAGTGTTAGAAATAGGATGCTGTCGGTATCATCATTTTTATGTTCTCGGCTGCCACGGTAGTCAGAGATTTCGACATCTCAATCCGACCCCTGATTTTGTGTTAGGAAGTGTCGGACTGTGATTGAAGGAACAGGTCGTTTCAGGTGCTAATTTGAGTTCTACAGTTAGTTCTGCCTCCTCTTCAGTGGTAGGCTCTTCTCTGGTTAGTCGTGTCATGAGTTCTGAATGCTGCCATCACCTTGCACACTTCGTCTCATTATATCTAAAACACTGGCACTACTGGATAAACTTGCTCCAGATAATTATGAAACTGCAATTTTCTCTCTTTGAAAATCAGAGCTTTCTCCCATTTTGCACCACCGATGTCTGTTCTACTGCGCACATGAATTGTACTAGACTGCGTCCATGCTATTCACTGTTATCAACATAGCACTAAGGCAGTGAAGATGGTGATATAAAAGTCGAAAATTAGATCAATATTAGAAGTCTTTTACATGTTATTGGAAACTCTTCCCTTTTTCTTCATAGTTTATGGTGTGTTTCACTATTTGCCGTATAGAGGTAGAACTGGGCACCTACCAAGACTTGAACCCAGGATCTATTTACATCACATTATACTGCATAGAGAATGGTAAAATATTTTACCAAATATTTAGTTCGTACATTTCTGTGAAATAAGTAATCAAAGTATCACTTCCAATTTTTCTTTTCTCTTCCGTAGATTCCTGAGTATTGTCGTTCGATGGAAGAATCAGAGATAATTGAAAATGCTTTCAATTTGATTTTCGCTTTCGATGAAATTGTAGCTTTGGGATATAGAGAGAGCGTAAACCTTGCTCAGATAAGAACGTTTGTAGAAATGGATTCACACGAAGAGAAGGTTTATCAAGCCGTACGACAGGTAAGTTTTGTGAAAAGCTTTCTTTTTCTCTTAAGGGTATCATATTTCACGTTTGAGCTCCTCCGTGGCTAAGCGGTTAGCGTACGCGCCTTTGGCGTGGGAGACCCGGGTTCGATTCCCGGCGGGAGCTCATGTGGTTCGGATTCCACGTTAATCAGTAGGTCCACGTCTCATATAGCCTCGCTGCTGAAAGGGACGCTAAACTAAAATCAACTCAACTCAATATTTCACGTTTTATGATTGTTTTAATTATGGAAAGATTAAAGATGAAGATCCGCTTAAATTATTTTTTTGTAATAAGGTTGCACATTGATAATTACATTATTTCTGGTGTAATGCGTTTGTTGTTTCATAGGTTTAAAGGAAGAAAACACATCGCACAGATCCAAAAAATGTTCTAAATTCAACTTCGGGTGGGGAGCTATTAGATCTTTCTAACATTAACATATTTGTTTCCAACTATTAAAATAATCAAGATAATTTAAATACCGACTATTAATATACCTACTCCTCTTCCTTTATGGTTGCGTTAAACTTTCATCTAATTTAAACTGAAAGAACTGAGTGAGCGCTATGTAAAAATTAGCTAATTCTTGCCACTCTTTTCCACACCCACATTTTGAAAGCTTCCAGTAGTTTTTCGTAATTTTTGCGAAATGTCCATGTTTCTGCCCCTACAGTACAAACGCAATATCCGAGATGGAGAAAAGAAAATGAGAACTATTAGTTATCTATGTGAAATTGTGTGTTGGTAGACTGATGTGAAATTGTGTGTGTGTTATGAGACTGCAGCCACGTGAAACAGTGTAATAGTCGTGACATATTACGTAAATTTAAAAGTTGTCCCTTAACTCACAGGAATGAGCACAAGCTTAGGGTTTTCGGAAACATGTAAACGAGAGGGACACATAATGCAAACTCCCTAATACATACTCGTCAGTAAAATTGAGTCAAGATTATGGATGGGAAAATTTTCTCGGTGTTGATAAAATTTTAGTTTAGAAATCCCTAGTGGGAAGATTTTTGATTAGGCTCAGGGGAAGGTGTGAGGAAATAGCAAGAACCCATATATATATTGGATTGGATTAGCACAAAGTAGAAATCATTAGTGGCCTTTTATTTCTATGACTAAACTTTCTGGGTTCTTAAAGTATAGAATAGAAGACCTAAAAGAGAGAAGTAATTACATGGTGGTTTAAATGTATTGTCATCTATTAGATTGTGTGTTCCAAATGAAAATTTATTGTGACACCATTATTTTTTGCTTTCCAGACACAAGAAAGAGAAGCGAAAAATAAAATGCGGGAGAAAGCAAAAGAGCTCCAGCGCCAGAGAATGGAGGCTGCAAAGAAAGGGGTGAAGAGTCCTGGATTCAGTGGAGGAGGGTTTGGCAGCAATACTGTTTATTCACAATCTCCCGTTATTGGTGATGTCGCTTCAATCCCATCAGAGTTGCCAAAACCTACATTCTCGTCATTGCCGTATGTGGAATATTTTATCATTAAAACTATAATTTTTGTTTTTTGGTTAATTACTTCGGTTAATTAAATCTGATGCAACTTATTCCAAAAAATAAAGTTTTTTCTATAATTAATAGTATATACTTAATACTTAATAGTATATAATAAATAAAGAATAAATAAATAAAATAAAGAATAAAGGTAAAAATAAACAGCTTGATTATTCTGTTCCTTCAGTCTGTAGTTGTTTACACAAGTTTTTTTCCGAATATCAAAGTTGAATTGCTGCCTTATATCAGCCATTTAGAGTTAGGAATAATGATTTATCAGTAGATATTACAAGAAAATATCAACAAGTTCTTATCCTGACTATGAGGGAATTAGTTACGTTATTATAAAGCAGAACTGGTGACACATCTGAATGATTGGTGAATTCTACATAGTTGTTCTCTCTAAACTGTAGTCAACCAACACGGAACTCTCCGCGGAATCATACTCAACAGGTGCAGATTGTTAAAAAGGATGGCCGATATTGTACTATAACTTGGGTAACACTAAACAGTTCTTTATCCTATACTACAGTATGTTACATATTTTGTGTATGTTTGCAAAATGTGTATTTCTCTCTCCTTTAAATTTTGTGTGTTTATTCTATTTTAGGAAACCAGCAGCCTCTAATAAGGCAATGAAGCTTGGCAGCAAATCTCGGGATGTAGAGTCATTTGTAGATCAGTTGAAGTCAGAAGGAGAAAATGTACTGACTCCGAGCAGTAAAACAGTTGCCGCGAAATTGCCTTCACCTCTTGAAAACGTTGAAGAGTACGTATGTTTCTTTTTTCTTTTTTACATGAGATTTACAGTGTTCAGATATTCACGAAAATTGACGTGGAGGTAAATGGCCAACTATAGGTTGCTATCAAATTTGGTTCTCATCGGTTTAACCGTTCCTGAGATATCGATAGGTGTATAAACAAATAAAGAAATAAGTTAACTGGATTGGCAGTCAATTATGATAGATTCTAGTTAAAATTTAAATTATTCATAACTTAAGGGAGCGAAGAATGGGACCAACGCCAAAGTAGGTGGTGATAATTTGTAACCGATCCAGTGCCCATGTTCGAAGGAAATTTGAGAAAGCGCCAGTATGCAATTTCTGGATATGTTGTAATTCACTAATGAATTAAGCTGAAGTTACATGACATAACTTCATAACATACATGACATAACAATAATTCATTATGGAATAGGATTTAATATGCAATTAATGAAATACTGTGTGTTAATTATTGAGATCTTGCAGTGCATGTTAGATTACCAGAGGTTTGCAACTTTGCATTCCATCTTATGTCCTGTAACTAATGTAAACTGACTTTCACCGGCTATTGGTGTTGGGAACATGATCGTTTTATACTATAAATATATATAGTTTTGTGTTTGTTTTTCACATGCATATCAGCTTAGTTTAGATTTTTCCACTACTTCTTGGATCCTTACTCGGTCGAATGCATTCCTGACAGATTCATTTTGAATTCAATCTGTTGTTTTTCCGAGGATGTTTGAATAATCTCATTCTTTTAGTACGGATTCTGCTCCAATTTTGTTATCGATGCTTCTGCAGTGAAATTATTATGGACATAGTATAATATTTATTAACTTTCTTACATACATTTCAATTTTATGTAAGATATTTCATACATTGGTTAAATATTGCTTGTCTTGGAGTAATCTCTCCTCTCATTTGATTTTTTGCCTTCACTTGTGGACCTAAGTATTTCAAAATATATAGTCTTGAGTGACCTCTCTCTTGATTTTACTTGTTTACCGTGTTGATGTATTTTCTTTGAATGACCAAAACTTCATTTTTCTCTTGACTGATATGGATGCATTCGTCAGTTTCTCCTCAGACTACAATATCATAGACTAATCATATGGATACATATATATTTTTAGGACGTTTATGGGGTCAGTTTCAAATGTCGGTTAAGAAAGATTATTTAAACTACCAATCAGAGTGCAGCATATCTTTATCTCCCATTTTTTGATAGACAATGAAATCGGGTCTACGTGGAGTAGATTAGCGAAATATTAATACATTAAGAAAACTGAAGTTATGCAGCTCTTCTGAGGAATTTGTAAGAATAAAAACCTATTTCTTATTTACAAAGAGAAGGGGAAATAAAAAATTGAATGAAGAGATGTGGTAATATTGACGATAACGAGGAAGTCCATTAGTCTGCTTTTCATAAAAAGAGCCGATCTGAGCTGTCCGTTGAAGAATAGGTGCAGATCTAAAGAAAAAGACCGCATATTTCAACGAACCACTACGTAAGCACAAATTGCTTTTGGTATCAGATGCATACAGGTCGTAAAATACGAGGAAAGAAGTAAAGTGGCAAATACGGACGAGTTTTATGTTAAAACAATCAAAGTGATACGTAATGATTTTTATTTAAATCGACATAAACGTGAATAAAAATGTAATAAAATTCGGGATTTATGGTAGCTATAGCTGTTTACACTGGAATATTTGTTGTTTAGTTTCGTAATTTACAATACCTTGTAACGTAATGCGAACTATCCTTCTGGAGATGGGACTCGAGACCATGCAGTTGAAAACCAATAATACTATCCATTTGACTACAGAGGAGCCAGTATTGTGTGGGTTTCGTATCCGTATCAGTAGATAAAATACCTATTTTTGTAGAATTGCAGTTTTTTGTTTTTTGAGTTTCATGTTTTCTTTGGAAAATAATTTAATAAAAAAAAATATTTTTTCAGCGTCCATTTGAGGGAAGAGGAGCGATTACAAATTCGTGTTGGCCGTGATGGTGGTTTACAGAACTTTGAGTTGCATGGAATGGTAACTCTTCGTATAGCAGATGAAAAGTGTGGGCGAATTCGAGTACAACTTGAAAATAATGATTCACGAGGAATTCAGCTACAGGTACGTTGAAAGTTTTCACGCAATTCTTTTTAAGTTATATTTGTGATAAATACGTTTTTAAATTTATCATTTATATGTTATGACAAACCTATTGTAGATCATTTACCAAATTCGAATGTAGTTTACTTGAGTAAATGATGGATCTGGAATACCCTCCCAGATTGTTTTTTCATGATATTTAATGTAAACCAAAATGAATGTATGAATGCATCAGAAGACGTGAACGAATGCAACAGAGGACATGCCTGTGTTGTATACTCACATTCAAATGTGGGTTTCCTTCAAGTGTTTTATTCGTCAATAATTTTTAAATGAATTGATCAGTTACAGTGTAATGTTTAAGTATATTAGAAGAAGTAAAACTGATTACTAAAAATATTTTAAAAGACTACATATTTTCGTTTTGATTTCCAGGGTATCGACATATAATCGAATAAATACGATAAAATGCTAAAAGTACTAGGATCATCTCCATTTTGTATATATATATATATAATATGTGTGTGTATATTAGTTTGTAACATAAAATTTCAGTTAAGATGGACATGTTTTGGAATACTATAATTACTAAATACATACATATTTGAATTTTGATTGGAGATAATTATTTTTGCTTTCTACGAAGGAACAATAATTTACCAACACAAGTTAGTCATTTACCTTTCCCAAATTAATTATCATCGTCAGCATGCTATATCGTCAAATGGCATTTTTTTTTTTTTTACTCAAAAAATATTCTTTTTTGTTTGTTAGTAACGTCTTATTTTAATTTGATCTTTTGCTCTTCCTAGTAATTTTCCTTAGTGTCGTGTTTTTGTTTTTTTCTCTCTCTCTCTCTCTCAAGTGCATACTTGGATGAATAATATGTATATATGTATATGAATATACTGTCAAATGAGGTAAAAATTGAAGAGTATTTCATATGTATCATTTCAGACTCATCCTAATGTTGATAAGGAACTTTTCAAACTGAGATCGCAAATTGGATTGAAGAACCCAGCGAAACCTTTTCCTCTACATACAGATGTTGGTGTCCTTAAATGGAGATTTCAAACACAGGACGAAAGTTTTATTCCATTATCTAGTAAGTTCTGTTCAGTTATTTATTTATTTCCTGTCGCTGACAGACACTAGTGTATTGAGAAACATGAGTTTTATTTATGTACAGTAGCGACAATAAGTATTTTGACAATCGCATTTTTGCCCCTAAGGAGCGCATAGTGCGTTTCCCTACTCAACCAGCGCAGCTCTGTCTGCAATGGCACACGTCTGTGTAAACACATGTCAGAAATCAGCCAACAGTGATGAATACAAAACTAAAAAAAACATCACTATGGTCGGTCAAAAAGTATTTTGACGCTGTAGTTTAACGCTGGGAAAAAATACAATTCACGTCAGCATTTATGGTTTACATCTAATGCTGTTTGTTTACATTAAGTTGTGTTTTGTTGTGACTTTCAAGTCAAGAAGTACTCGGGAGATTTGAAAACTACAGTAATCGCTGGTTTACAGAGTGGCAAGTTTCAGGCATAGGTTGCTAAGGAGTTTGGTCTGTCCACACAAATCGTAAATATTTGGAATAAGAAACAACAGTCAATAGGGACTACAGATAATAAACAAAGAACCGGTAGACCCAGTAAAATCACGCTCCAACTAAAAATTTTATACGGAAGATGTCAAAGGCCGACTCGAAGAGGACTGCTGTTGATATCAGCAGAGAGCTGCGTGCGTTTCACAACGTGGAAATTTCAAACAATGCTGTGAAACTGATCCTTAGACTGCCGAATCTTTATGGCCGTCGCCCAAGCAAAAAAACCATTAATATCTGCAAAGAATAGGAAGGCCCGACTTGAGTTTGCCAAAGCGCATAAGGACTGGACAGCTGAACAGTGGTCGCGTGTACTCTGAAGCGATGAAAGTAAATTCAGTGTATTTTCTTCCGATGGGATTCGATATGTTCGACGACCAATCGATGCAAGAAACTATGTTCTGTACCAAGTACCCACTGTTAAGCATGGCGGCGAGCATGTCATGGTATGGAGATGCTTCTCCCGTTCGGGCGTTAGTCCGTTTGCGCCTGTTGAAGGAACTATGGATCGTTTCTAATATTGTGACGTCCTGAAGACGCACATATTGACTCATTCTAAAGATAATATGGGATGAAACTGGACTTTTCAGCAGGACAATGACCCGAAGTACACCTCTGTTCATGCCAGAAACTTCTAGGAAAACAGGAAGGTGAGGATACTTACGGGACCTATTCAAAGCAGAGATTGAGCATTTATGGGAAGAAGTAGACCGAAGGCTGTTTATAAAATACGAAATATTAAAGTATACTCGTATGAATCAGGGTGCAGATTAGGATTTATGTCGTTGGAGAAAAGATAGGTATTGTCTTTATCCAGTTGTGCAAAACAATAACACTGAAACGCAGTGACAGACTAGCATAATTTTTAATGTTTTATGTGATAACATCAGTCTTAAATTTAGCACTCGAAATGATAATCTCGGTCTTAATTTCAGCACTGGAAACATCGGTGATTATGCATTTACATTAACAAATTTAGCTATTCTCGTCGATGCTTTATTTGAATTTTTTCTAATATATATTAGGTGACAACATGCGCTCGAGCGAATTCTTTGCTTTTAATACATATGTTCAAGAAGGAATAGGGATCTAAATTCTAAATCCCACACCATATATATACCTTATTCATATAATAATTATGGTTCATTATTTTCTTCCTTCATAAATTTTAATCGTATTATAAATTATCTTGGATTTATATTTTTAATGTATAAAACTTACTCCGCAGATGAATGTTGCATTGAATTTTTCCGTAAATCCTTGCTTTACAGCAGCAAGTTTCAACTCTTGTAATAGTACATTTTTAAAACACATATTACTGATCTATTTGATTTATGTACACGTAATATCTTCCTTCTCGTAAACAATATATTACGGAATGGGGAGAATATTAATGGAAGAAGGGTCAATTGATACATGTTTTAAAGTAATATATATAATCTGTCAAAATATAAGGTGACACTACATGCGTATTAAAACTTTAAATGTTTAATTTCAGTTAATTGTTGGCCATCAGAAAATGGACAAGGAGGTTGCGATGTGAACATTGAATACGAATTGGAACATGATCAGATGGAATTAAATGACGTTTGCATTACTATCCCGCTACCGTAAGTAATAGCACTGTTGTTTGGATACATGATTCATTTACTAGTATACAAGAAAAATATTTTCGACCTTTAAGAAATACAGTATTGCTATGACTCTTACTTAGATTGTAAAATCAGGCCGTCCATAGTGAGCAACGATTTCGCTTGGGGCGCGGAAAACCGGGATTTATTCGCGATGAAGAGATTTCCCGTTAAATAGTACGTACTTTTGTATGTAGCCTCAGTGCTAAAAAAGAACTAAGATCAAGTTACTCAGAAATCATAAGTTACTCCAGTGTATGCTGGAATCACCACGATCGCGAGAAAAGTTCATAATGTTATGAGTAGTTCTTACGTGATTGAAAAATAACATATTAAAGAAAAAATTATATATGGAATTTACCATACAGTAGAGGAGATTTCAGTTAATATCGTTATAGTTTAATACAATGCAATGCATAAAAAAAGTTTTTTTTTTTTTTTTTTTTTTTAAATTCCATTTCTCTTGAATTTCATGCTATAAGAGCTATATAATAGTTTGACTCTGTAGCGACATATTAGTAAAAATGAAGTCGTTAAGTGTAACGTCCTTTAGGCTATGTGAAACAGATTAT
Organism: Thermobia domestica; assembly: GCF_964235325.1. Lineage (NCBI taxonomy): Eukaryota > Metazoa > Arthropoda > Insecta > Zygentoma > Lepismatidae > Thermobia > Thermobia domestica. Next base: position 246,505,826 of record NC_137462.1, read on the forward strand.
TAAGGCAAGTGAATGATGGAAGAATCAGTGGAATACCAAGGTGTTAGGTTGACGGGAGTACCCCTAGAAAACCCACGGACACGATGTTGTCCACCACAAACTTACATGGGCATGGAACAAACCAGGGACCGTACGCACCAGAAATAAGTGCGTTACCACTGATACACCAGTCTCTTACGATATATTAGTTACAAAATGATTGCTGAAATATTGATTGATACATTTTATGACATCAGTTTTTCTCTTAGCAGTGAGAAGTATAAAAAATTATTGGTCATTTCATTTTATCGATGTTTATTAATATTATACTTGAGGAGTAAAAATTCTCCTCTTATCATTCAGATGCTCATTCTCTAACTACAAAAGAAATATATACGAAATCTCCATTATTGTGCACTTCGTTTTAGAACACCATCAGTTTGTTCTTCTATTAAAGAAGAATAATATGGGAGAAGGGAGAACATATATTAAACACAAAAGTGGATACCTTATCAACTGATCTCATTTCTGCAGGGTTTCCACAGACCTGGAAAATTAGGGAACTTTTTTGTCAGGTTAAAAAAAAAAAAAAGTTATTTAATGTCAGGGGAAACCAAGTAGTTGTTCACCATAATGAAGGTAACTTTGAAGTAATAAGATTATTTGAGATGTAGAGATCATGCAATACAACAATATAGAATAATAGGTGAAAAATGCATTAAATTCTATCAAAGTGTGTTGTGCCATAACTGTGAAATCAGTTGAGCTACAGCATCTTGAATCCTTTAATGCAGACAGAGAGAGTTCTGACCTTCTGAACTGAGATGACGTATATCTTTTTAACCGACTTAAAAAAATATCAATCCGACTCACTTTTATATATATTTTATATATATATTTCCGCTGTGTGGAGTCCCGGCCAACTTGTGGTGGACAACATCGTGTCCGTGGGTACTCACGTTTCTGTTTCTCATTCCACCAATTCCTCCATCATCATCCGTCTCCTATAGCTTAAAGAACATAAACTGGAAGATTGCATTTAATTTTTTAAGCATAGTCTTTGGAGCTAGACTATAAAACTTTTCAATGGCTGATATTGTTGATACGATAATTCTGTGAATGATCATGCATAATTTCGACACAGGTGCCTCAATTTTGTTGACTTACATATTGTTTGAAAAAGTATGTTCTCGCAGTAATTTCATATAAATTTCATTAGAATTTAGTCATCGGAATTAGGCCCTGAAACTCCTCAACAAGTGATAGTGTTTATATGGTAATCAACTGACTGCATTGTGTTAATGCTCAAATAATTTTAACACAGATTTTGATTATTCTTCTTTAGTTTCAAAGAGTATACTTTCTCGCAAGTCCCATACAAATTTTATTAGGATCTACTGACAGTCTTTAGAGTTGAACCGTGAAATTTTTCAACAGCTGATAGCCTTAATACCGTGTATATGTTCGCGTAGACCTATTTTATATATATATATAGTTGTCATTTTTAATAGGCCGTCCCATTTTATAGGAAGTTAACTCAGCTAATGGCTTTATGAAAAAGTGGAAAAATTGATCTTTTGTCAGGGAAAATACTTTGGAAAACTGTATGGGAACCCTGTTCTGAAATCCTTGATGTGATGGAATAGCAGAGCAAGAAGGGAATTTTCAAGTTGATTCAAAAACTTGTCTTCCCGAAATTTTCACGTATAATTGACAGTGTGCTGTTTAAGGATATCAGAACACATACAACTACTGTATTTCTTTTTCAGGATGGGAACAGCACCTATAGTGAATGAATGTGACGGGGAATATGTACACGAACCTCGTAAAAATATCCTCCTTTGGCAATTACCTCTGATAGATGTGTCAAATAAATCAGGTACTTTGGAATTCAGTGCAAATGGAACGCCAAACGATTTCTTTCCAGTCCAAGTGTCCTTCGTTTCAAAGAAATCTTACGCTGACTTGAAGGTACATACACTATTTTTTCTTTTTCTAAGTGTGTAGTTTAAAGGGTTGTAGACAATAAGATGGTTTTAGATGCATACTACAAATTTGTCTGAGTTTTGTTCTTTGTTTAGCGTAAATAATATAACTTTGCATAGAAAGGTCTTACTGTAGTCACCTGATAATTACGATGTTCCTCAATTGCCGCTTCTTAATATTTATTTCTTCCTACTTCTTTCCTTCCTATTTGACGAAGAATAAGCGAAAACCGTTATATTTGAATTTACATTCATATTTTAATGTTTCTAATATTTGACATACAATTTATTTTCTATACCTTCCCCAGATTTCTTTGTTCATATTATACATACAAGGAGAAACGGAGAAATAACACACACCATCTTTTGTCTTTCAAAATTTTTATAGGTAACTATTTGGTCTAGGAATTAATTCGTGCGGTTGGTACGCACACATTGAAGCTGTAGTACAAACACAAAATACATAAATACCTTAAGAAAAATATTGTCCATCGCTAGCCACCACTTTCGCCCATCTGTCAGGCAATGTACGGATTCCGTGGCGAAAGAAGTCCTCATCCTTGGAAGCGATCCAGTCAGAGACCCATGTTTCGATATCTTCTGAAGAAGTAAACCGCTGTCCAATCAAATCGTTGTTCATGCAATCGAACAAGTAGTAGTCCGAAGGAGCAACGTCTGGTGAATACGGCGGGTGGGGTAAAACTTCCCATCCGACATTTTCTAAATAGGTTTTGACCGGTTTTGCGACATGTGGGCGAGCGTTATCATGTTGAACAATAAGTTTATCATGTCTGTTCTCCCATTCTGGTCGTGTTCTGGCCACAGCTTGCTTCAAACGCATTAATTGTCGTCGATAACGTTCTCCATTCATAGTTTCACCCGGTTGCAGCAGCTCATAGTACACCACACCTTTCATATCCCACCATATGCACAGCATAACCTTTGCACAGTGAATATCTCGTTTTGGTTGTGATGGACCTGGTTCACCTGGTTTCACCCAGGCCTTTTTTCGTTTAGGGTTCTCGTAATGGATCCACTTCTCATCACCCGTAATAATTCGATGCAGAAACCCCTTTCTGATCTGTCGTTGAAGCAGCAATTCGCAAATGGTTTTTCGTCTTTCAACGTCTCTGTCTTTCAATTCATGTGGAACCCAATGTGATATCTTTTGAATCATTCCCATGGCTTTCAAGCGTTTGGAGACTGTTATTTGATCAACGCCTAATGCTGCTGCAAGTTGTTCCTGCGTTTGACACGAATCCTGCTCGAGCAATGCTGTCAATTCTTCGTCTTGAAATTTTTTTGGCTGTCCAGCTCGCTCTTGGTCTGCCAAGCCGAAATCACCACTTCTAAACCGTGCAAACCACTTCTGACACGTTCGCTCAGCTAGAGCATGGTCACCATACACTTCCACCAAAATACGATGACTTTCAGTCGCACTTTTCTGCATGTTAAAGTAATGCAGCAGGACACCCCGCAAAAACACTTTATCAGGCACAAATTGCGCCATGTTCACTTAACTACAAACTGGTGTTGTTGACGCTTTAATCCACTGCCCTATACTACGAACGATACGCGATGACAGGGGTTTGCAACACATGTGTGGATACACGGAACTGTGGGACGCTCCGTTCGTTGCGCCATCTCTTGTCCACCCGCACGAATTAATTCCTAGACCAAATACACTAAAACATACACATATAAAACTACGTATCTTATGTATTTGTTAACGCAAGAATCGGAATGCACGAGACATTTCTTTCAGTAATACACTTGTTTTAGTATTCCTTAATATGAAACCACTCATAAAACAACAATTTTCGGACAACTTATTGATACTCTAGCTGAATCGAATCAGTTTGCATGAGACATTTCTCTTAATAAACCAGTTTTAGTATACCTTAAGTATGGAACCAGTTAGAAAACAAACATTTTCGAACAATGGATTGATCTTTACTTGAATCGGGACCTCCCATGAATCTTATCAGGGGACTATAAAGATATGAAAGTGTGATGGAACCAGATTCATGCACAATATACTTTACTGTGCTGTATAGTAGAAATGTTAAATTTCTATGCTAATGATCACAAAAAGATCCATCGGTCATTCTGAATTACTTCGTCAATCATTGACAGTGACTTACGTTGCAGCGGTTGCAGAGCGACCAAATGTGAAATAATGTCTTATGAATTACTGGCTTTCTTTAAAGAGCTGCTTATCCATTTATTCAGCACCCACATCTGTGAACTTCTGTAGTAGTTTTCCGTTTAGCCCACAAAAATATGACTACTCGATATTGCCCCTTATTCGTATAACACGCACTCAAAGACGAGAAAATTTTCTACGTTCACCACACTTCTTCCACCAAGGCAATAGACGGTTAGACTATCTCATTCTCTAGCGTGAGCTTTAAACTAACTGTCTATGAAACTTACAACTCGTTATTTGCACCCTCGGAAAAAAAAAAAAAAAAAAAAAAAAAAAAAAAAAAAAAAAAAAAAAAAAAAATCACGAAGCGAAAAAAGAATTGAATCATTTGTCAGAAAATAAGAAATAATATAATTGCACATAATGAAAAGACACTTAACTTTTAATGCTGCAACAGCTAGCAAGTAGGAACTATTTTATTCTTTTATCCTATATATTTATTTTGCTTGTAGTCATACAAACTAACTTTGAACCGTATCTTTAGATAACTTTTGGTTCTATCAGAATCGAATCGTGTGCAATAAACAATTTTTTAATGAAAAACAGAGAAGAAAAAAGGATTATTTAGGACAACAGAAAAACTGATTTAATTCAGTAGCAGTTACACACGGGAGTTTATAGAGAATCGAAGGAAATCTTGTTGAAGTTCTTATGGAGAATCGAAGGAAATCTTGTTGAAGTTCTGTAGTGTTAACATATAGTTGTCATAATTACCTTATATCTAATCCAGAACATGTGGAATGCTTTCGGCATCAAATACATAATTCAGTGACTTCAGTTTTTTACTCTTGTAAAGTTTCCGTGAAGCGCACTACGAAATACTATATTAATAGCTTGATGAGCAAATCTGTTTAGATAACATCTTCTATCATGAAGAAATCATAGCGATGTAACTTACAGTAAGTTCTTAATTAAGTAAAGTCTCTAATCAAAAATTATTTAAATAATTGTATCAGGAACCGTACAGACAACAACCAAATTTTTTTATCATGATCAGCAAAACTTGTTTTGAATAATTGTGCTATCTGTCCATCAATTTAGCTATACTTTCATTTCGAATTGTATGTTAAAAAACACCCATAGTGCTCGTATTTGGAGGCTTCGGTCATCAAAATGAAGGAGACGTTTGTTTTCGAAGCATGGTAATGCCATCAGGGTTCACGTGGATATATTGAGAATACATCTTTCTCTGCTAAATACCGTAAGTGATTCTCGGTAGATCAGGAGTACAGTATCTGAGTCATGATGAATGTCCTCTTGCACGTCAGTTTAAAAACCGAATATAACAACTATCACATATAAGAGTCGTTTAATTAAGTAAACAACTTAAATATATATATTAAGTTTAATAACTGTGTATTTTTGTAATGTTTTTTGTTATAATCACCAAAGGAGTACTTTCATTTATTTAATTTTTCAGATTGCTGAAGTCTTAGCGGTGGACGATGAAACTCCTGTGAAGTTCTCAGTGGAAACAGTTTTCTTTACAGACAAATACGAAGTTGTATAAATATGCATATATAATTAAAATGGGGAAAAATGAAAATTCCTGAGATAAAATTCTGAATATATATATATAAGATCAATTGAATTGGAGGAACAGTATAAAACGACCGTTACGTTGCCAAGAGTGGTTGCAATATTTCTCACATGAACAGTGAAGGTATAGTACACAGGTGTTAATAGTAGTACGTTCAGAAAGAATGCTGAGTGATGGATGCATGAAAGTGACTTGAAGCTACAATTGGTGTGAGAAAATATTTCACCCTTATGTACAGAAACTGAAGTGTTCCTTTTGCCAAAAAAGAAAGAAAAAAAATAATTAAAAAAGTAACTGTCATCAAGTTGAAATGTAATCCGTGTAAGATCGTATACATTTCTTTTCCTTAAAAAAAAATAAAGGGAAAAAGGTTAATTGTCGTAAGATGCATTCAAAACAATGATAGTGAAAACAATATTTCCTGTTATGTAACAGCACAATATTTTGGTGACCCAGTAAATGTTGTTTATAAACATTAAAACGTGTGTAAAGTATTAAAGTAAAATATACTTGAGATCAGTTAATGAATTATCTATGTAAAATGCTCGCGCATAGAGTCATACACCTACATATCGGGACTTTATTCATTGAATGAAGTATTGTAAAAATTCAATGTGGTGGTCTTCAGATAAATAATGTATACTTAATTTAAGCAATGAAGCGACCGTCTTTGAGTTTTTCTTTATTATTATTATTTTTTTTTAAACTATAAAGTTTATATAGGTTAATCGTCTCTGCACATCAAGTATATGTATATTTTATAATTTAATTTAATGGAATTATTTTAGTTCCCAAGTTAGAAACTAGCACACACATGTAAAATATTGTAGAAATATTTCCTTGTCCATCTTAAAATCAGTGCTTGGGAGCAGTTACGTTACGATGATGAATAACAATATATTTACCTGAGGTAATATATCAAACTGGATTTGTATGAGATTTTGAGATGTGTAATAGACAGTTTGCTGAACTGTATGAAGAACTGGAGCAGAAAGTTAAGTTCTTTCCGTATATTATCAAATAAAAACGTGTTATATTCTGTATTTTGTGCAATCAAAATAGATTTATAGACTATGGAAAAGTCAGCATTCCTTGAATTAATTACATGAGCATATCTCAGGTTATTTCTTGAGCAAAGAGATTTCCTGTCGTCAGTAAAGCATTTGAAAGTAAAGAACACCTGAGTGTTACTACATTTAGCACTATTTCAGACCAACCAACATTCGGTGTAGGGCGAAATTGGTAGCGGCAAATGTATATAGTAGAAAAACAAAGCCATGTTTACGAAAGTACTTGATTTTATTTGTTAACTACGCTGTATTAAAGTTATTTGTAAACGATTGGAATAAATTTAAAAATAAGTTTAACTGTGTTTTCACACGGAATTTAAAGAAACCAACATATGAACTTGAAGAGGTTGATACTTAACCCGATATCTACATAAAAATTTACGTCTCCATTCATTTAGTTATTATGTTGACTTTGTTCCAGAAATTACAGTGTGTTCAAGTGTCAAGATTACCTTATTTGAAGTATCATCATCATCATCATAGATATTCTTCCATTACTGGCAGGTCATTTGCTGCAACTGAGAAGCTTCCATCCTCCATCAGGGTGTCTATTAAAATTCCAAAATGAAATTTTGTGACTATCTCGTGATCTCTTTACCAAACCATAAAATTTCGTAACATTCTCAACAGCGAATTTGGGTCTAAGTTAGGCCAAATTTTATGCATGCGATAGAAGCGTTCTTTATTTGTGATTTGGTAGCATCTAAAGCCAACCACAGACATTTTTGGTGGTGAATTTTGACGATTTATAGAATAAAATTTTCCAGTCTTTGTACTTATAAAAATATCGTGACCCCCAAAGCTAAATTTCGTGACTTTTTCTTGACTTCGTGACGTTTTCTGATTTCGTGACTTATAGACACCCTGTCCATGGTCTTCCGCTAACCTAACCTCTTCGTCTTCATGTACGATTTTTTTTTTTTTTTTTTTTTGTTTCGATATCGACTATTGTAGTCTCCTTCACCTCCTTCCCATCTTTCCTGCAACCATACTTTCTAGGCTGTTCCCCACAATACAGTCCCTTCTTAGCCGATGTCCTAACCAGTTTCTATTCCTCTTCTTAATATCATCTAAAATTGTTATTTTCTTCCCCATCATTTCTAACACCTTTTGATTCGTTTTCCATTCGACCCAGCTAATAATCTCCATTCATCTTCACACCCACATTTCGAAAGCTTTCAGTCATTTTTTTTTAGCGCTTTTCGTAATGTCCATGTTTCTGATCCATACAGCACAATACTCCATACGAAGCACTGTACGAGTCTTCTTAACTCTTTATTCAAGGTCCCACAAAAGTGTCTTTTCTTCCTCCTAAAGGCTTCTTTCGCCATTCCTATCCTTGCTTTTATTTCACGTTCAGACTTCATATCATCAGTAATAACATTACCCAGGTATCGAAAACTAGTCACCTGTTTCATTTTCTCCCTTCTTACTTTTATATTTGACACCGACCCCTTTCTTCCAATCGTTACGTTACATCTATCTATGCTATTTAACGCAACCTTGTGAACACATTAACTTCCGTAAGTGGAATTGGATTTCAATGACACTGTTGATATATTAAGTGCCTTAATACCGCGATCCAGTTCTACGATAGGTGTCGTGGGTGCAAGGGGGAGCTAACCCCCTCTCCCATATAGACGTGGCAATGACCATGGAGTAGAAATGCGGAATAAACGCCACTTGCCAAGCTTTTGCATAACAACACAAACGAAAGTGGGCCTAATTGCTGAATTCTGCTTAGTTTTGAGATCTAACATGAAACATATCCAAACATTTAAATTTTTCCGGGCTAGGACCATCGTCATGTAGTGCTTTCTTCGCGTCTCCATGTTTTGTTTTTTTTCAGTATGTTCACATACAGAATTACTTTCTGGACTAAGCAGCAATTTTCAGCACTTGCCCTCGTGAAATATTACGCCCCAAAAATGCCATCAAAATTACAAACTCCAGCTTTCGGACCCCATAAATCGATGGCACCAGTAGTATCATAGTTGTAGATATTTCTGCAGACTCTTTACATGCAATAGTATTCAGCACAAAACTTATGAACCCTCCAATTTATGCAATTCCAACATACAGCCCCTTTACAAATGCCATTTTCTGTAGTTTTTCTGGTGATTTCATGTATTGGTTTGCAACCCTGCATATTTATTTAGAAGTAAGAGTATATATTCTCCGTATACCTCAGTCTCTCCTGTAAACATTCGTTTTTATTTCGTGTTCATCTGATTCGTACGTCGTAACTAGTTTTCGTACATGCTTGCAAATGCATAAAATGTCACTCCCCCCCCCCCAAAAAAAAAAAGGCCGCCATTGAGGAACACTTGTACATACGACAACGTGAATAGTCTTATTGATCTCATACACAAAGTTCATCACCCTCCAATTTCTATAATTTTCGGAGATGGTCGAGCAACCACTTTCACTATATTTGGACCACTTCAAATGGATTGACCCCATATTATCTGCAAACTATATAACCTAATCACTCTACCTCCTACTGAAATGTCGTCTTCAGTTTGTAGGCTCATTTACATTCTCTCTTCTAGATAGATATTGAATACTGTTGGCGATAGAGAGCATCCCCTTCCAATTGCACTCTCCTGTCATTTCCTCCCCTATTCTAACACTTGTTGGTTCATATGTAAGTTCCTTATCAGTTTTCCATCTTTCCATTCCAACCCAACCGTGTTTAGAACTTCCAACAATTCCCAATTTACGCAGTCAAAAGCTTTTTCTAGATCAATAAATATGACATACATTTCTTTCTCTTTTCCTATAAACCTTTCACCGATCACCCTTAATAATGCAGTTGTATCTCTTGTGCCCTTACCTCTCCTGAACCCGAATTGTTCCTCAACTTAATTTGTTCTTCCATATTACCTGTTCAGAATTCGAAACAAAATTGTTGCTGCATGAGATATGAGACTAAGCTTTATAACCCTCGCATCTCTTTGCGTTCGTTTTCTTAGCCGTCGGTATTATCATTATCTTTGGGAAGTTTTTGGCTACTCTCTTGTTTCATATATTTCAATGCACGGTCGGATCAATTATTTCTTGCCCTTGTCTCCCATATTCTTAATGAATTGATTGATATATTATCTATCCTGATTTCCGTGCCATTCCTAATCTTGGATATACGAGCAGTTTTTGAGACTCATCCCGAAGAATGCTAAACCCTTTATCATCGTCGCCTGCTTCATTTTCTAGTTCAACGTCTAGGCCACGTGGTCTATTCCTACTCTTATTCCTCTTCTTAAGTCCTCAACATATTCTTTCTACCTTTCTAAGACTTCATTTTTCTCGTTGACTATGTTCCTATTCTTATTTTCTACTGCCATCGTAATACCCCCTTGTTTCCTTCGAAGTTCCATAGAATTCACCACCTTCTACATTTCCTCGTATTTCCCAACTCATTAATTCTTCTATGTTCTTGCATTTTCTTTTTTAAAACTCTTCCCTTGCTCTGTCACCCTTCGCAACTCGCAGGATCCTGTACATCTTTCTGCCTTCTTCTGTAACAACCTGTTTCCACGTCTTCCTTTTCAAATAGTCCTTTTGTTTGTTTAACCTCACGAGGGAACATCTTATATTGATAGTAGCATTGCCCAATCAAACAATATGCAATCGATAGAGAAGTGAAAAAAAAAGTAAGAAATCCAAAGTTTTAAGGGCCGACACCCAGAAACACAGGAGATACAAAGGAAAGAAGAATCTAGAATCATGTGAAGATAGTAATGCAAAAGATACACTTACACAGGAAGAACTTCAAAATGATTAAAGTAATCAAAATGACATTTACACAACAGTATAGTAAGCAAACATTGTGCCCACAGACATGCTCAATATCATATATAATGCAGTGTTGCCAACTAAGCACAAAATGAAGATTTGTTAAATGGCACGGAACACAAATTATAACATGTAGAAAATCAAATTATGAGTAGAACCATACCTGTGAAGTCATGATGTTCAGTGTTGCCAACGTTTGAAGATAGGCCTATATGAATTCCTATATAAATCTCGGATGTAGAAGAGTACATACAGTACCAACTCACTGCGGAGCGCTTTATCAACAGCAACACTGAAAAATTGACTACCAATAATGTGTGAGGTGATACAATAATACGTGCATCAGAAAAGTGAGCCTGCTAATTGTCAATCCAAGAGCATGCATCATTTCAGTTTCGTGTTTGATACTATTCTGATTTTCCACCTGAGCAAACCTGCTTCGACACTGTGCTTCGTCCCTTATTTTCATACTTCGGTGATTATATTTTTGTTTGTGGTCGCATATTTTGGTTTACTGTATGTTCTCTTCTACATCCGATATTCATATAGGCCTATCTTCAAACGTTAACAACAACTTCATTACATAACAAACGAATTCAACCGATCTCTTTCTCTCCTTGATCTTCTATACAGGCTTGTGAAATATTTCGGTATGCAAGCTTTTGGTTCCTAAATTATGGGGCTATCAAATGTGGGGTTGGACTCCCTGAAATTTTCACAAAAACTACTTTAATAAAGATTGCTTAAAAAATCAATGGACGATGACTTTGTTCCACCATCGGTAAAATTATATTTATTTCAATGGAAAAGTTAATGAACAGTAACTATTAAAATTACAGTAGAGTCCCTAAAACTCCTTACTTGATAACCAAACAGTCCGGATAATTCGGCCACATCCTGGCAGGGTGAAAAAACCCGCGCGTAGACCCATTCAAGGTCATTGACCGCGTGCGTGTATCCCCTTTTCCCGCATTTTTTCTCACGTCACACTCCCACTCCTCCACCACGTGTCTGGCGCCGGCGTGCGTTCAGTCTACCTGCAACATTTGCCAGGGTTAGTTTTCATTTTCATGTATAGTAAAGACGTACTTTCCTTTGTTTAAGGATATTCTCTGTTGTATTCTCAAGCAACCAATACATACAAGTATATTACTCTATTTTTTGAGGAAACACTCGTATTCTTTTTTAACCCCATTCTCGATAACCCGGCATTTTTACAAACTCGGCCCACATTAGGCCGAGTTTTCGGTATTCTACTGTATACAAAATGTTTAATATTAATAATAGTAGCCTTCAGCTAGCTGGAAAGACCCTAGCGCTTTTCATGTCCCTAACATATCTAATCTTAAAGGATTTCGAGATATGGCTGTCTTATAATAATTGCAACCCCTACCTTCTTTTCTTCCTTTCTAACTGAAACATTAAATAATGTTGAAACATGTCTCTAATTATTTTTAATTAAAAGCCTGAATACCAACTTTCATGGATTTATTAATCTTAAAGAATTTTAAAATATGGTCATCTTATTTTATCATAACAATTGCAACCCCTACTCTCTCTTTTCTCCCAGTTCTTTTTCCTTGTAGGGGAAGTATCAATAAACGCTGAAACACGCTTTGAATTATTTTAAATTAAAAGTTTAAATACCAAATTTCATATATCTCAAACGAATTTCGAGATATGACCATCCAATTACAACAATTGTGACACTATTGTTTTGTATTCCCGCCTGTTTTCCTTCCTTTGTAGGGAAAATATCAGAAAACATGAAATACGTGTTTAATCATTTTAAATGAGAAGTCCAAATACCGAATTCCGATATGGAAATCTTACAGTGGTAATTCCCACCCGTTTTTATTCCTTCTCACTCCTTTTTTCCTTTCCTTCTAGGTCAAATATCAGAAAATGCTTATGCACGTGTCTATTATAATGAGAAGTTCATATACCAAATTTTATCTCTGACATTCAGAGATCCCAAGATATGTCCACTTCAAGATAATTGCGACCCCTCTTCCCCGTCGAAATTGCAAAAATCTCTCCTCAGTGGAATCTTACATGATAAATCCTATGCACTGTCTGAATAATTTTGCAATACAAGTGCTACAAGCTAGCTGGTAGATCCTGGCTCGGCAAGGGCTGCCACGAAGTCAGTCGGTAACATGTAATTTTGTGATTTTATATATAATCACAAAATCTACAAGTTATCGACTGATTTCATGACTACAATCTTTTCTGCATATTTCGTTCAGTATTTATCTCATTTGGTTCACCTGTTTGCGTACTAAACTTGCGCATTTTTTTTTTTTTTTTTTTTTTAACTTTTCAACAATCTTTGATTATGCTGTGTACAAAGAGTGGGGAAAGGGCATGTGGAGCAGTAGAAACGCTGTTGTCAACAGTGAATTTACTAATTCTGGGTAGATAAGTCTTAGGAGTTCAGAAGCTTCCTCGTAGTTATATGGTTAAAGCACACGCCTTCGGTGCAGGAAACCCGGGTTCGACTGCCGTTGGGAGCTTGGAAATTGATTCTCAACCAATATGAAGTTGCTGGTACACATCTCATATAGCCTCACTGCTGAAAGGGACATTAATTCAACAATCTTAAAAGCTAATGAAAATTGTGAATTCTGTCAGTGTATACCCAAAAAGAAAAGACTGTTCCGGGCTGTAGAAATCATGAAACGTGTAAAACAGCAGCTAAGATCTCGAATACGATTTTAGCACACTTCCTCCACTCTTAATGTCGCTTCTATATTACAGTAGACATCTTTGAGAAAGTTTATATTATGAATGACTGGACGTGTCTGTGAGGTATCTGAATAACGATTACTGGAAGTGTGTGTCAGGTCTCTCAATAACAAAAATTGACCTAACTTGAGATTCGTTGTAGTCCAACATTAAAAACATGGATAAATTTTATTTCACTGATTTTGTTTTTAAATTAATAATATTGGTTTTCCTACCTTGGGAATGGGCAGTTGGATCTGGCAGAGTTCTTGCCTAAATGAATTGTCGTTTGTCAAATACTAGCATCGATTACCTGCTTCGCTAAATCAAAATAAAAAATTTAAATGCACAACTCCTTATCTCATTTGTTTGGTACCCGTGAAATATATTGTCTTTGTTTTTAGTGACATGGATTTAAACGGTATCGGAAGTATCGCTGCTCATCTCAGCGACCCCAGAAACTGTGAATTCGACATTAATGTCGGTCATTTTCGATCATTTTATATATCTTCCCACTCCCCTCCCTAAGTTGCGGGGTTGAATTTGAATTAAAACGGGATCAGAAGTGTTACTGTTAATCTCAGCGACTCCGAAAACTATCTACTCGACACTAATATTGGTCATTTTCGAACATTTTTAAATATCTTCCCCTTCCCCCAAGTTGCACCATCAAAGTGATATGATAAGAACAATTCCAACTTTATCTATGTTGGAAATTTGATCGAGATTGATCGGATGGTTCAAGAGTACAGTCACTTTCATTTTGAATTTTTTTTTTTTTTTTTAATTTCTCTCTCCCTTCCTCCTCCCCTACGTTGTACCGTCAAAGTGGAATGATGAAAACCATCCCAGGCCTCATCCATGTTGAAAGTTTGATTGAGATCTGTCGGGTGGTTCAAGAATTATTAAGTTTTATTTATTTCTATATATTTCCCCCTCCCCTAAGTTCTACTGTCAAAGTGAAATGATAAAAAAAACTTCCCGGGCCCGAACCTGATTTATGTTGATTTAACATTCATGTAAAGTTCTTCCAAAATCAGAAATTCTGTTGCGAATGGTTCGATAGATGTAAGAGTTTAGTTCGAGGAACAAATACTATTCTATACAGAATTAAATGCCCATTCGATGTTTATGATCGGTCTAATATTTAAAGGATGGATTTTGACTTTTCTAAAGAGATTGGAAATTAGCGGTCGGATTCGAGGGATTTCTTAATCAAATGAAGCATTCTCTCTTATCTGCAGTCAACTGGTAACTTGATACTTTTGATTAGCAAGATATTTAACACAATATTAGGTTGTTTTTTTTAATGGGAAAGATAGTTTTCCCAGTGACTTCTCATTTTCCAACGTTGGATGAATTTCACATGGATTTTCATGTAATTTGACGTTGTACACGCCAGAATCAAATGATAATTTGAATTTTGTGTTCAACTATATTCAATGCATACATACAAATTTTTGTTCCCAAAGTGAGAGGGTTTTCGGATGAATATGACATGCTTTCATAAAATGAATTTTTTGCCACTCAGAATATAAAATACAAGGTAACCAAAAAAGTTTTTGCCACTTTTGACGTCACATTAACTATGTGCTATGAGAGGAAATGAAATGACACAATTGCCTGTCATCGGGAGTTAGTCTGACCACTGAACTTTAATAATACATGCACATACAGCAATCATAGTTCGTCCAATGTCAAAGGAAATATAGATATCGAAGCAGTTGTTCGCGTATGTTTGTTATACGACTTTAAAGTGGACCTGTCAGCTGCCGTATATGCCAGGCATTTGGGGGGAATATCGTGAACGAACGCACCGCCACGCCTTAGTTCCAGAAATCGTGCATTACAAGCTCTTTCATCTGGTCAGATCGTCACTACTGACCTCTACTCTCAGCAGTTTGAAAGGAAGCACCGTGCATTGCTGTAGAAGGAGCCGGCATGGGTTAATCGCAAGGATGTGCTGTTCCTGCACGACAATGCCAAGCCACAGGTGGCAAAGAGGACCCTGAAGACTCTGCAGCAACTTGACTGGGAGACTATGTGCCGTGCACTATACTCAGTGGACCTTGCGCAATCTATTTCATTCTCCCGACACCATCTCCGTGGGAGATCTTTCGCAAATGAGGGAACGCATTCACGGAGTTGTTTTCATTCACGACCGCTGTATTTTATCACCAAGGTATTTTGCAGCTGCAGGAACGTTGGTAAAAAATGTTGGATGTTAATGGAGATTACTTCGAAACCTAAGGATATGACTTTCCACTGTATTGCTCTTTGTTTATCATTGTTCTAGTACGGCAAGAATTTTTTTGGTTACCTTGTATATGCATTTGATGTTTGTAGCTGTTCATGTATGTAGATTAATCCAACAGGAAATGAATTTCCCAGCATCTTCGAAGAGGCTGGATGGATTTCACAGGAACAATATTTCTATGATACTACAATTGTATAATCCACAATCAATGGAGGATCACTAATCCAAGGGAGAAAGAGGATGAAGGTGATGGTGGTGACTGTTGCTATTCGTGTCTACTGTCGGCCAGTGTTTAAGCTATTTGACGCCATTAAGCATTCTCACTTCTATTTTAGAATTTTAAAACATTTGGTTGTCTAGTCTAGGCAGATTTAATGAACTAAAATTATTAAATAGACGCTGACATTTTTGTGGTATACTTGTCAATGTTTCTATGTTGCAAAAATCAACTTAGTATGATTTTAATTTCTTCTTCGTTTTCAAGAACAAAGTGAAAATGGCATCTCAGGAAGATGATCATAAGATGAAAACAAGTCTTTGTAAACAAATGTCACAAACTCCGGGTGACTGGTTCTTCATATTCGACAGTTAAACGACGGGTTACAACATTTAAAACTGATAATTTTAGTGTTGCAAGTAGAAAAACCTACTGGAAGGTCTGTTGCACTACACAGTGCGTGAAAATCTGAAAGCCATTTTTGGCATGATCATCTAGGAAACACCGAATATGAACCAAAAATAATGCTATATGTCTGGTCATATAGAGTGGGATTCATGATATTGCATAACAATGCCTCGTCACACACTGCAGCTGAAACAACAGTAAAACTGATCTCTTTAGGCTTTACAGTGTTATCCATCCATCCTATTCGACTGATATGGAATCTTCCGACTACCATCTGTTCCTCAATTTCCAGAAACATCTAAAGGGACAACGTTTTTAGGAGTGTTCAGGAGGCAATTACTGCTGCACGTGAGTGGCTACACTAGCAATAATAATAATAATAATAAAAGAATATTTGTAGGGACTTCAGAATCTGTAGGACAGATGTCGCAAATGCACTGACTTACAGGGTAAATATAAGGAGCAGTGTTAGTTTCAGCTTCCTAACTCAGTTCCTTCAAGGTACAGCTCACTCTTTATCAGTACCGTTCGTATTCTTCTCAGCTTTAAGGCTACCATCTTTAGCTCTCTCACAAAAATATACCAGTTCATTTGATCAAACCCTTTTTAAGTCAGTAAATGCTACGGTGTTAAGAGTAACACCGTAGATGTCCTTTAACATTGGTACCGTTAAGTTGTGAGTTTGCGTGTATAGCGAATACTAAATTTTAAAACTTATTGCTGACTCTGGTGCTTTGTGGAGAAAGGACCTAATTGAGCAACATATAAATATCTGTATAGCCAACGCTCTTATTTGTAACTGTTGAAGGCAACAGGGTTGATTGTCTTGTTCCTCCTCAGTTTTAAAAAACCATGACAAAAAAAGTTGAAACCCGTATTCAGCTATCCGTCGCGTTAAAGTCATCGGAAAAAGTGTCTAACCCTATATTATGATACCCAATAAAATAGTCTACATTTTGCTTTTGTGTTAGTACATTATGACCACACTTAACTGACTATAAAGAAATAAAGAATTAACAATAAAATCATTTTTTTATTTATTTAAAAAAATAAACATTTTAATATCCCAAAATATTAGTTGCCACCTAAAATATAATACCAACGCTACATAAAAAATACTATCCACTTTGAGCATCATTTGCTTTCGACCTCTTGTTTCGCTTTATTCATTATTTTCAATGCCCCACTTTTTTCCATCTTTTTCGCCAATTTTTCACCAAGACTTTCCGCATGTTCTAGATGTTCGTGAGCCAACACACCTTTCCAAATCGCACAATATGGTCTGGACTCTTGACGAAGCACTTTCTTTGCCGGTTCGCCGTCGAGATCCGGAAGACTAACTGATTCAGAGAGCATAATCATCTCTTTACCATCTAAACTCCACACACCTCCATTTAACACTAAACTACAATCCTTGAGTTCAGATTTTACAGCCACAGGAGCGGAACAACCTCCACCAAGAGTCCGTAAAAAACTTCGTTCCGCCAGACAACACAACACAGTCTCTCTGTCGTGAAGTGGTTCCAGCAACTGAAGAATTCTATTATCGTTTTCACGACATTCCACAGCCAAGGCACCCTGACCAACTGCATACATCAAAGTATCTGGCTCCAGGATCTAGATTAAAAGAAATGCATATACACAATCAATTAACTTTGAAGCCATTAATTTCTGACTCATATGATATATTAACAACGAAATTCAAACAACTTAAAAAAAAAAAAATATATCAGTTACTCTTAAGGAATTTTTAAAGATCCATTTTAAAATTCCAATACTTGTTTAAAACTGTTGAGTTCACTTCAAAAAAAGGTATTATGAAACGCTATCATAGGGAGTACTATTTGGTCTAGGAATTAATTCGTGCGGGTGGACAAGAGATGGCGCAACGAACGGAGCGTCCTACAGTTCCGTGTATCCACACATGTGTTGCAAACCCCTGTCATCGCGTATCATTCGTAGTATAGGGCAGTGGATTAAAGCGTCAACAACACCAGTTTGTAGTTAAGTGAACATGGCGCAATTTGTGCCTGATAAAGTGTTTTTGCGGGGTGTCCTGCTGCATTACTTTAACATGCAGAAAAGTGTGACTGAAAGTCATCGTATTTTGGTGGAAGTGTATGGTGACCATGCTCTAGCTGAGCGAACGTGTCAGAAGTGGTTTGCACGGTTTAGAAGTGGTGATTTCGGCTTGGCAGACCAAGAGCGAGCTGGACAGCCAAAAAAATTTCAAGACGAAGAATTGACAGCATTGCTCGAGCAGGATTCGTGTCAAATGCAGGAACAACTTGCAGCAGCATTAGGCGTTGATCAAACAACAGTCTCCAAACGCTTGAAAGCCATGGGAATGATTCAAAAGATGTCACATTGGGTTCCACATGAATTGAAAGACAGAGACGTTGAAAGACGAAAAACCATTTGTGAATTGCTGCTTCAACGACAGAGCAGAAAGGGGTTTCTGCATCGAATTATTACGGGTGATGAGAAGTGGATCCATTACGAGAACCCTAAACGAAAAAAGGCCTGGGTGAAACCAGGTGAACCAGGTCCATCACAACCAAAACGAGATATTCACTGTGCAAAGGTTATGCTGTGCATATGGTGGGATATGAAAGGTGTGGTGTACTATGAGCTGCTGCAACCGGGTGAAACTATGAATGGAGAACGTTATCGACGACAATTAATGCGTTTGAAGCAAGCTCTGGCCAGAACACGACCAGAATGGGAGAACAGACATGATAAACTTATTGTTCAACATGATAACGCTCGCCCACATGTCGCAAAACCGGTCAAAACCTATTTAGAAAATGTCGGATGGGAAGTTTTACCCCACCCGCCGTATTCACCAGACGTTGCTCCTTCGGACTACTACTTGTTCGATTGCATGAACAACGATTTGATTGGACAGCGATTTACTTCTTCAGAAGATATCGAAACATGGGTCTCTGACTGGATCGCTTCCAAGGATGAGGACTTCTTTCGCCACGGAATCCGTACATTGCCTGACAGACGGGCGAAAGTGGTGGCTAGCGATGGACAATATTTTTCTTAAGGTATTTATGTATTTTTGTTTGTACTACAGCTTCAATGTGTGCGTACCAACCGCACGAATTAATTCCTAGACCAAATACCAAACTGTTAAGTTATTGTATTTATTTTGGAATTGCTGCTGTTGTGTTTACTTAGTGTTATCGGATGAAGGGATACAGGAGTGGTTTCCTGCATTACTTTACAGGGTTGCCAGAATATGAAAGATAGTAATAATAGTCTATTTTTCGTCTTGTTTTATACACAGGATGAAAAATAGGTTATTATATACAGGATTGTTTAAGTGACTGTAGTGACCTGACGAGGAAACCGAAAACACGAGAGAAGATGCCACCACAACGTAACTGAGTCCGAAACTGGAAAATCTATATGAAAAATACTGAAAATTCTATAGTAAAGAAAAAACCTACGTTACAGACAATATTATTAGCGCTTTTTAAATTATTCTTTAAAGTTTATCATTTTATTAATTAATTTATTTTTCTTCATATTAGGATATTTAAGTTTGCAAAAAATAGTTTAATGTTTGTTCAATGAAACAAGTTCCTATCCTTGCCATCTGCATAAATACATCAGACACATAATATACAATTTGGCACATCTATTCCCCTCCCCTTCTGCACTCTTTAGTTTAAACAATTAAGACCTGACGACTCGAAACAAAATTAAACTGCGAAGAAACAAAATATAGTAGTAACTACAAAGAAAGAATTGAATTTTTCCTGGCGACGTGATGTTAGTAAGTCTTCTCGGGCTGTCAGCCAGGTGAAGGTATTTACATCCGACGTTTCGAATGCAGACATCGCATTCGTCTTCAGGGATTGTAATGAAGAGACCGGAGACGTGAGCAGTGACTATTTAGGGGCAGAGCTATGAATGGGGGCTTGTGATTGGCTGAGAGAAATGCTGGCTTCTGATTGGCTGAGAGATACTGGCTCCTGATTGGCTGTTGTTGTGGCTACGAGAAATAGCTTGGTTGAATGTCTGTTTTTGTTCCTGAAAAGGGCCGACCAGATAGGGCTGAGTTGAGAAAACACTCCTAACCACAAGAACAGCCGATCAGGAGTCTGCATCCCTCATCCAATCAGAAGCCAGCATTTTCCTCACAAATCACAAGCCCCCATTCATAGCTCTGCCCCTAAGTAGTCACTATATATACATGATTATTTAAGGGCATAAAATTCACCCCATATTGGAAGTTTTCAAATGTACATGCAACACAATTTTCCAATTACTTAAAAAATATTCGATTATGACAAGACTAATGTATATTCCTCTATGGCATTGTGAATATTCCCAAAGCTTGGGGTTAAAAATCTCTCAAGAACTAAATTATCTTCATGCCCCCTTTCGATTTCAAAAGTATGTTCCACGACAATTTTCGTTTAAAAAAGTTCGATTTTGGCGTAATGTCATATATTTTCTTTGAGGCTTCCCAATCATCCTATCATCAGGGAGTTAAAATTGGTAAATTACCCTCCTACCCCTCGCTTTCTTTTCAAGTTCCACGATAAATTTTCTACAATTCACTCAGTTCTTGATACTTCACTCGGACTTATCTTTCGATCTGGGCAATCAATTACAGTAAACCAGTCTTCAACAAGGTATTCAACTGAAGGAACGAAGAGCCTCACTGCTGATATCCGCATCAAACTCCCAATTTATCAATAAAATTTTCAGTTTCAAGAGTCTTTTATTATTACTGTTACTAAATTTCATTTGTACTGAACTTTTTCTCTCTACCGTAATCTCCAGTGCTTCGGATTAAAATCAATCAAGAATGAGCAGTGAATTTAACTCTCCTTAATGTGGTATGAATTACTCTCCCCTTCCGATTGAAAACATGATTCAATATATCTTTCGTAAAAATATTAAATTTTCACAGAATAAACTTTTTGATGTTTTATAATCATTCCCACTACTTGGATTTAAAGCCAATCAAGAAGGAAGGACTGAATCTCTCCTCCCTTCTTCAGGTTTAACAAGATGTTTCATGATAACTTACGTAAATATTAATTTATTTATAAACACAATATGATGTATGTGTTTATTAAGAATTTCAAAGTCTCTACACTTGCAGTTGAAATCAATCAAATGTGAGAATTCACTTAACTCGCTTCCCCAAGATTTAAATAAAAATTCTATAACCTTCGTAGAAAATAGTTTTGTCGAATATGGTCCGATTTTTTTGAAAATTTCAAAAACATCTCGTAGCTGAAATGGTCCAACAATGTGGAAGCACGTTTCCCACAATCTTAAATATTTTCCTGAATGTTTATTTAGAACACTGATTTTTACAGAACATTGTGCGTGTTTTGTCGGAAATTAGAGTCTTACTCCTATCGCTGAAATAGTGACAGAAAGTCGCTCATTTCAATAATGTATACCACCATTAGTTAGACTGCCAAGATCGGATTTCTTTTTAAAATTCAGACAAGAAACTGCCGTAACCAGAAAACATATCCGCAGCTAATTTCTATTACAAATTTTCTCACTACTCTTCTCTCTTTTTGTAGCTATCACATCATTGAAGACCTTAGACAAGTTCAAGCTTCCCAAAACTAGACGAGTGAAATAAGTACGCGTACGGTAGCAGTCAAAAGTTTTTAATCACTTATACAGAATTAGTGGTGGAAATCAACCGCGCAAACCTGTCTGCAATATTGGGGGGACGGGTAAGACCATTCTCATTTTTTTTCCCTAAGCGATGTTCAAAATATTTATGAAGTTGAAAAACAATGCTCTGGAGGATCAAGGAAGCAGAATTGTCTTCAACATTGGGAGGCGGGCAGATTTCAGGCTTATTCTAGGGGACATCAATTTCATCTCACTTTCCTTTGTGGCAGTCGTACACAAATCATCACATTTCTCCCCCAAAACCACATTTCAAATCGGATTATTAGGGGGGGGGGACAGCTCCCACCAGTTCCAAGATTTGGAGGACGTCCCCCTCACCCCCCAGGGATGGAATTGTGATGGTACGCGAAGGGATAGCATCCCCTTATTTACAATTCTACATGTTTATGGATTTCGAGAGAAAACCTTTCATTGGACAGATACTTCCAATTAGAGTCACCGTACCCTTAATTCTCGAGTTCCATTTCCACCCCTGTATAGAATACAGTTTTAAAGCCCTATGAAAATAAACTATGCCCCACTCAGTCGAACGGAACAGATGGGCATTCCCGTGTTGGAGTCAGAATTTTCTGTGTTAATCCAGCATCGTGAAGCAGCTACGTCAATTAAAAGGTAGTGAATTATAGTCTAAAAATACTGAACAAACGGCGATGTGAGACAATGTACTGACTACACATTATCCAACCAAAATTCATTTCCCTGTCATATCCCTTCTCGGTTGCAACAGGCTGTTTAGCTTTAGTTCGTTTTATTGAACAGGATAAACAATGCATTTTCCTGTAATAACGTACCTATTGACAGAGAAAATATACACAAAATATGTCTTACATTGCACGTTTGAAGTTGTGTATTGGTCTCACTACTGACATGCCAATTACATACTCAGAAATCAATCGTCGAATTAAGCTGTGTATTGCCTTTGTTAATGTAAGCTGCTGAAAGAGCTATTTTGCAAGTAAACCCAAAAAGGTATCTACCTTGGTCATTTGTATCGTACTGTTCAAGATTTTGTATTAAATTTTGTCAAATTTTCACTGGCTTCTGTCAGCACTGTCAAAATATAGTTAAGAAAAAACGGGGTTAATGGAGATACGATGAATCAGAAATACCTACAGAGGTAATAACCATGTACATTTATATATGAGTAATTATGATGTATGCTTAAACATCACGCCTTTTAAAATACCTAAAATATACAAAACACAACATTGACAAAGTGAAAATGACCAAGGAATGGCAGCATCCATAGAAAGGTAGATATGAAGACCTTCATTCGAACGAAGAAATCTAAACTAAATGCGAACATGGGCACTCTAGATGAAGAAGTCACCACCGCAGTTTCCTACATGAATTTAAGTTTGTATACTGTGGAATCCCACACTGAAAACCTCAAGAAGATAGTGCTAGATATATTAATGTACACAGGAAATTGAGAAAGAACGTAATTAGTTTGCATTCACCTTACCCCACTAAACCTTCCTATTCTCTTACCTACGTCTTGACAATACTGACAGAAGAGAAAATTCTGTTTCATATGCTTTCTCAACAAATCCGTAACATGTTAAAGAAGAGCAAGGTGGGTACCCTCGAGTTTATGTATGTATTACAGTCTTCATTCTAAAGATTTGTAACTGCAACCTGACTTCAAATACTTATAAAATGTAACATTACTTTATAATTACTTACTTCATTAATACGTTCAGTCCAACCCATTCGCGCCAATCCTGCATAGGCTAATACTAACGCATCATAAGTGTTGTCATTATCTAATTTCTTAATCCTTGTGTTTAAATTTCCCCGCACATCTTTCACCTTTAGATGAGGGAACTTTCGATACAATTGAGCAGCTCTTCGCAAGGAACTTGTACCTGAAATTAAAATTAAGTAAATACTATTTTATATTCAACAATCAAATACGTTTTACACTAATTGAGTGATTATATAGTTTAATATCCTTTTCGGCACCAACGATATAAGGCGAAACACTTTCTAACATGGATTCGCGTCGAACGTTGAACCGCATGTTACTCGCTTAGGAAAGAAGAGACGCAAACAAATATGCTTTAAAAATAAAATAAATAACACGGATTCACAGAGCGCCCTTTGAGTTGGGGGACTTAATTTGGTACAAATGTTTTCCTTAGTTTCTATAGAATGATACGACCGAATTTTGAGAAATTCCACCCCGCTGTATGGAAGGTTTTAAAAAAGGGGCTTTCTCTATTACTATGAGAGTTGGGAAAAACCATGGTTTAAAAAACAAATAAGTTTTTTCTTTGTGTTTAAACTATTTTTTTTATTTCGTTTTACTTAGATTACATGTAGACAGACCTAAAGTTTAAAGTGCAATCCGAATCATTACCCGGTTTGCATCCGAGATAAATTATCCTCCATCTCTGGACTCGAATGCTGGACCCTTGATTACAAAGGCAACGAGCCTACTGGCTTATCCACGGAGGACACTTGATAGAAATACGTTGAACTGATCTTGCATATTGTGAATATTTTAAGTCACTTCAGAGGGACAAAAATATACGCAACTGCACAAGTGAGATTACTGTACAGAGTTAAACATATTAAAATAAATGGACACTTCCAAAAGACTACAGAGTACAGAAGATATAATTTAGTCGAAGTTAGTTCACTGCGTCAAAAATACAGCGACTTAATTTAATTTACACACCAATAAATAATAATAATATTATTATTATTATTATTATTAATAATAATAATAATAATAATAATAATAATAATAATAATAATAATAATAATAATAATAATAAAAAGAATAAATGTACGGATCGTTTGAGTTCAGTCTAGCTCTTAAGCATTAATACTTTTGACATAATTTTGATTTTAATAAACCACTCACGTTCATGTTTCCTAGGATTATAATGTATGAGAAAAGATCTTGTAGATGGCTTGATGATGACTTAAGTTTAACTCCTTGTTCAGCAGCAAGGCTATATGAGACGTAGAACTACTGATGAACGTGGAATCCCAAACAACATGAGCTTTCTCCGGTAATCGAACCCGAATCCCCCACGTTATCTAGATGGTTTGAGATATGTGGAAACATCACCATAAAGTTTGCACGATTTGTCGCATTTTTCTTTTAGTTTTTTTGTTTGTTTGTTTGTTTAAATCATTACCCTGCTTACTATATGTTTCTATTGAAATGCTGGATATATGTGCAAATTTGATGTGAGAGTTCTGTGAGATATATATAGAATATGAGAATCTGGTTTACTTAAAAGTCTGGATATTTCTTCTCAAAATGGGAAGGAAATTTTGCAGTAGCCATTAAAAGAAGTTTTTGTTATTCAGTATAACAAAGTGCCATTCGTCTTCCTAGCTAGTCCAGTAGCTAGCATATGTACGAGATCTCAGGCTCGATTCCTGGTGGAAGAGCATCGAACGAACTACAGTGGTTCAGATCCCACACCAAACTGTAGATCTTGTCCCATATAACCTTGCTCCTGACAAAGGATGTAAAGTGCATATTAATTAATCAATGCGTCACTCACTTCAACGTATTTAATATTGCAACGCAAAAAAGAAGGGTGAAGGGACGGTCAAATACTGACTGGGACTGAAAAATATGGCTAAAAGGAAAGTCAATGTGAAGTTGCCAGGAATAGTGTAAAAACACTCTCATCTCGGAGGTAATTAAAAATAGAATAAACTCGTCAGAATACAGTTTGAGACGGAATCATATTCTGAGAGACAGAGTGAAAGGAAAAAAGAGGGACAGAAGACAGCAACTGATGTAAGATATTAACTGAGGACAATACATAATAAAAGCTTCTTCCGTAAGTGATTGATCAGACAAGGGGGAAGGGGGATATAATGGTAAGCGCCCTTCCGGCAAAATTATTGACATAAGAAAATGATCTACCTATCCTAATAAATATTTATATCTACCTATACCGGGTGTATCAAAAGTCCGCAGAATAGGCGAACTCTGTTATGAATAAACATACGAAAAAATGGAAAAAGTTTTTTATAATAGGTAGTTTTCAATCTAAAATGGTGGAATTTCTCCAGTTGTACTGATCGTTTGGCCTCTACACTGGTAAGTCGTTCTATGTTGTATCAAAAAGTAACGTTTCTAGTTTAGCAGATGATTCGAGCGGAACGAAAGGACACGAAAAAATGACTCAGTGAACATGTACATCTTCTATTTCCAACTTTACCTTTTTTCTCCTATTTTTTTTTTTTTTTTTTTTTTCGTATCTTCACTCACAACGGAGTTTGCCTATGGCCCTCGACTTTTGATACACGCGGTATAGTATTAAGTTTTACTACTATTGCCTATCTTAAAAAAAAAAAAGTCTGTCTAAAGCCAAAGAAATTAATGCCTCAAAAGTTGAAAGTACAATTTTACATTAGGCTACATTAGACATTAATATATATGGTTGGCACACGCTTCAATTGTTTTATAGCTAATACCATAAAACGGAACACCTTTGGACATTTTCAAAATTTAAAACATAAATGACAGTACTATGTCACGCATATAAAATGCTTGCTCTGAAAATTTCAATATATTTATAACACAATATGGCAAACACCCAACGAAAATAACGCAGAAAGAAACAAATTATCACTGTCTGAAGTAGAATCTAAAATGAACAATTTTAGACACCTGCTAATCTTCAGTAAATAACTAATTTGATAGAAATAGCAATTCTAAATACAAAAAATTCTCATTTTCTTTTCATCTTAAACTGCCTCATCTAATAACTAACTGATTCATGCTAGCTTTGCTATATTGAATAACTTACACTAAAATTACAAATTGCTGAGCAAAGCAACGTTTATTTATAAAATAATAAATGGGGGACAGTTTCGGCAACTAATTGGACATATTAGCTTCATCAGACACTGTAAAATCAAGAGAGAATTGCATCTAAATATAACAGAATCCCAGGATTCTGTTTTCTGCGATTTTGTTGTATTTAGATGCAATTCTCTCTTGGTTTTACAGTGTCTGATGAAGCTAATATGTTCAATTAGTTGGCGAAACTGTCCCCCATTTATTATTTTATAAATAAACGTTGCTTTGCTCAGCAATTTGTAATTTTAGTGTAAATGCCTCATCTAATTTTTATCAACATTCAGATAGATGTAAGGAAAAACTGTATTTATTGCCAACCCTTTTTGAAACTTCAAGACAGTGATTTTTCACTGTCCCATTGATATTTCACAGACTTCTTCGCAAACGCACTTCTCTCCCTATTTGCACACTTAAGTCCTACCACTTCAAATTTGTTTTTATGAGGTACGCTGTAAATATGACAGGCAAAATTGTGAACCTTCTTCTTTCCATGAAGTTTCGCAATTATCAAAGTGTTAATATTTACTACTTGGGCACCATTCTCTTAAACACTTTGTTCACTGCCATCAATTATATTATCTACTTCATTTCCTGCTTCTGAGTTTTCTCAAAGAGCTGTCAAAAACTGGCAATATTTGCATCAATGATCCTTCTCGATTCTACCCTTATTTTTTTATGCTCTGACTATCTAAAAACTTCAAACTGTCATGCACATAAGTCTTGTACTTTCGAGTGCCAGTATTCTTGCTCTTTATCTGGCCATGTTCAAAGTTACGTCTCTTCTCCCCTCGAATAATGGAAGTATACTTTCATTCCTTCATTATTATAACATCATGCTGAAAATTTCTTTAAACAATAGCATATTCCTCATAATTAATAATCAACAAACAAATTCAACGTTTAGATTATAATAAAAATATTCGTACCTTCAATAAACGTTTGAAATATATATAAGTAAGTAAATACAGTATAATGTTCACATTTAGATAGGTACGTTTGTACAGTCATTGCTTTATAATGAACTTAATTAAATAAGAAATTGCCTTATTAGGATCGGTTAATTATTTTCTGCTTTTTACATATTATTATTATCTGCATTTTAGCGTTTTATTAAAATTATTTTTTGCTCTTTAGTTTTATTACAAACATTAACAAACTTTTGTTAATATATATCTTATTCATCTCACTTTCGGGCTGAAGAGAGATGATTATGGAAAAACTAGGAAATGAAAATGTGGAACAAAATGGGAGAGTCCTGAGTATACCCACGGTATAATGTACTTTTTACGAATTCACATGGACTAGAAGAGCGCTCTACTATTGAGTCACCTAATTCTCCTAGTGTCATGCAGTTAACGTTCTTTCAATAAAATGTATATCGCACATCCGGTGGAATACTGTTACCTGTCAAAAATACACATTTGTGGGAAAATGACTTTTAGAGTTGGTTATTCTATCAAAATCGCTCCCTTGAATACTGGTATTTCTGCCATCTAGAGGTTTATTTGTTTAGTTACATTTATACGAAAATCCCACCAGGTAGAGGTCACTTCTTTCTATCTAATGGCGATGATAACTAAAATTGTCATTTTTTGAGTTGTAACTCTTTTCCACCGGGTGTGCGATATGTATGCACAGAAAAGACATAACATTGAATGTTTCCGGAAGAGAGGAAATATTCAATATTATTAAACATGAGAGTAATTATAAAATTGTACTCAGTTCCAAATAATTAATTTATACATTACCTACAATACTTCCTTCAGGTAAAGTTTTTATCGTCTTTTCCTTGTGTTTGGGATTAAGAATTACAGCGTCTCTAGGGTCTTCGCGCCTGAAAAATGTACAAATAAAGAACCATTTGAAATGACTCATCTCTAGCACTAGATTCACTGCAATAAAACTTTCCATTTCTTTTAATGCAATAATTATTATTTCCCGGAGCAAGCATCAGGAGCTTATAGTTCCATTCCAGATGTATGTATGTCTGTGTATGTGGTACTTTATTTCTCGGTAACTACTGGCCGGATATGAACGAAATTTGGTGGCCAAGTTGTCCATCATCTAACGTACAAAGCTCGGCTCGGCTCAGCAACCACTGCACGCCGGGAGCTCCTGAGTTCGGTTCACCTCGGCTTGTTTTGTCAAGCTCCAAAATAGACATTAATGAACTCATCTAGTCACCGGAAAGTTCGGAAGCCAAAGTTCCGATTACAATTAGTTTTATAGATAATATGTAGGGTTGAGGTATTTCCAATCAAAAGCATGGTCAATTCTGTTACTGACAATAGTTTCTTGACTTTGTATGTTCACTGTAAGTAAATATATGTGAATTAAATTTTATCGGTATTAAAGTATTATCATCCATTTGTTGATACTAAACTAGTGTTGTAAATAGAAAAAAAACCGTTCGTATTTTTTCAGAAATGTACGTTTTTTTTAGAAAAAAAACATTGCCTCTCGTTTTTTTTCTAAATTTCGTTTTTTTTCAAATAGTCATTTGTAATGTATCTTACGTCATTTAAGTCTGAAGTATTTTTATGTAGGTGTAATTACCATAAAATGCAACATAAATTAAACACTAGATACTGATACGATACCAATATTTTACAATTTATATGAGTAGCGTACCTACTAATAATCCGGGTTTCTGTACTGTTTCACCAATATCAACGAAGAAAATTAACATTTGTTTTTTTCTCGTGAAAGTAGGCCTTTAATAAGTACGAAAATAATATCACGAACAGTATAAAATGCAAATAACTTGTCAAAAGGTAAAAACTAATACTAATTTGCCTACTAATATTTTTCTGAATATCATATATAAATAATCTGTCGACTAGATATATGATATGCATTGCTGGCTCTACCATAGGTGCAACACGCGCATTTCCATGGGGCTGCAATATCTGTCATAAGTAGAGATCGGATGTTTAGGCACTAAAAACCTGCAAAATAGGCAGGCAAATAGGCACTTAAAATTTAAAAAATAGGCAGTAAAATAGGCACTAAAATGTAACTCGAAATAATGAAGATAAATACTCAATACCATTAAAAAATAGATTCAAGTCATAGATAATGTTCAAAGAATATAGAAACATATTTGTTTGTTAAAGAATATCTTCTTTTACTGTATATATAAAAACGAGGCATGTTATGCATTCTACATAGTGGGTGAATCTGAAAGATGTGCATATACTTCGGGAGGTGATACGTGACATGAAAAGAAGACAAAAAGTTCTGTTGCATGTTGTCGAATTCTGCGTCGTGTTCGAGTGACAGAAGTACCAACTTGGAATCGAAAATCGAATCCTGACAATTGGAACGGGAAATAAAGTTGCTCACATACTTCAGGAGATGATTCGTGACATTCAAGAGGACTTTTATCTTCTTTTCATGTCATGAATCACCTCCCGAAGTATGTGAACATCTTTGAAGTTCATCCTGTATATATATTGTAACGTATGACGAGCTTGTGTTTACAAACACATAATATAAGTAAATATGTGTGCATTATATTACATAAATTATATATTTTCCCAATGAAGGCTTATTTTGAAGAAAATGCATAGAATAGGCAATATTAGGCACTAAAGCAATTATTTAGGCAGTAAAGGTCGAAATAGGCAAAATAGGCAAAATAAAATTCGCTTAAATCGAAACTATAACGCCCCATATAAACTTTAAAACGTTGTTTTTGATCATATCTAACTAACTAACTAACTAACTCTATGGCCTATGGAATCCGGAGGTTCAGTGCCGCGTTCACAAAAGCTCTCCACTGACTTCCATCCTTAGCTAATTGGATCCAGTTTCTACTTTGTATTCCTATCTCTGCGAGATCCATCTTAATATTATCCTCCCATCTGCGCCTAGGTCTTCCTAATGGTCGTTTTCCTATGGGTCTACCAGTCAAGACTTTGAAAGCGTTTCTACTTTCTTCCATTCTAGCTACATGACCTGCCCACCTAAGCCTCCTAGACTTGACGACCCTAACAATGTTGGGTAAACCGTATAAACTATGTAGTTCCTCGTTATGAAGCTTCCGCCATTCCCCATTCTCGTTCCTCTTGGGTCCGAATATTCTTCTCAGGATCCTGTTCTCAAATACTTTCAGTCTATGTTCTTCCCTCAGAGTAAGCGACCATGTTTCGCAACCATACAGAACAACAGGCATGATTATCGTTTTATATATTTTAAGCTTCAAATTCCTCGACAGAATTCGCGACGACAAGAGATTTTGAACCGAATAGTAACACGAATTCCCTGCTTTTAGTCGACATTTAATTTCTTCGTGAATATGATTTTCGTCTGTTAATATTGATCCTAAATATTTGAAAGTATCCACTTCATCAAAAGTATTATTTAATATTTTAACGCCTCCTTTTTGATCATATCTTTAATATTAAAGAATAGGCATTTTGCCTAACATCCGGTCTCTAGTCATAAGTATTTTATTTAAAATAAATATTTCTTTTCGGAGACAGACTTCATGATCATGGTAGCTAAATTTACTAAGCCAGGAGTGCCCACAAGGGGGGTGCTATGACGCAAATTGCGTCATTGAAATATTTGGGGGGTTAAAAATCTATATAATTATGCTTGAGAGTGTGTAAAAATTAATCGAAAAGATTTTTTTCCATGGAAGAACACCTACGGATAGACAATTGAGGGGGGGTGCGTCATGGACATGAGGGGGGTGGGCACCACTGACTAAGCTGATCTTCTATTTGAATACTACATTCATAAATTATGTTTAGGTCGCATTAGTTTAAGTCACATGATCAGTGCTAAAACAAATGGTAAAATAAATCCCAGAATAAATTGCTTGATTGTTGTCAAATATAGGAACTCAATTCTCGAATGCCTTTCCCCTTTGGTTAGTTATCAAAGTTCTGATATGAAAGCTTTTCTTGTCTTTGTCGCAAATAAGATCGTTATCATGGAAGGTGGAAACACTTTTAAAAAAAATAACAGATGTAGAAGGAAAATCAAGAAATAAAGGTAAAAGAGCTAGTTGCAATATAATTGCAAACTGATATGTTGAGATTGAAACTCGATATTGAATTCTATAAAAAGGATTACCATCTTTCAGATGTATTTGCTTTATCTTTCACTAACATAATAGATTAATATTTAAAGAAAAAAACAGACACAACAATATTGTACTTGTAGTAAGTATTTAAGCCTTTCTGACTGCGAGTGTAGTTTCCCTCCCTTTCGTTGTTCATGCTGGAGTAGCACACTTAAAATCGTGACTTTTAAGATTTGTTATTTCTGGATAAAGATTTAGGCGGCAAATTACGTTATTGCGCGGGCGACAAATTGCCTAGGGCCGGCCCGATAATATGTACACTCATGTCCACAATGATTGTCGCATATCTATAACTGTCTTCTTGTAAGAATATAATTTGATAATGATTTTGCAGGGTACTTTTAATACTGATACTTTGTGTATAATCGGAAAATGTATATTTGTGGTAAATTTCAAAGGAAAAGAATTATAAATATGAAAATGAGAAAGAGTAAAAGAAAGTGTTGCTAAATGGACAAGAAAGTTTTATTTTCGTTTTATTGTTCTTATTTACTGCTGTTTTGACATGAAATTTGCCACATACATGTCTTTGCCGATTATACACATACTAACATTATAAGAAATACCAGGCGGATTCGTTATCAAATTATATTCCTACAACAACATATTTATAGACATTCGACAATAATCTTGGACATGAGTGTACATACAAGACATGAATATAGGATGACATAATTTGAAGTAATGCAGGGTGTTTCAAAATGAATATTAGGGTTTTGAAACTTTGTAGTATTTATTACAATTAACTTACAATTATAAGTATTATCAAATAAAAGAGTAAATCCAACAGTTTTGTACACACGCATGCCATGCATTGTTTCCTCTGTCTGCCGTTAGAAAGAGAAAGTAGCAAAGATGGAGACTAGAGACCAGAAAGTTTTGTGTGTTTTAACTTTGCAAAGACTGAATCTGTAGTTACAGTGCAACCGTCTGTGTGAATTGAATGTTTTGTGCCATATGGCGGAAAGTTTATGGGCCTTTCTCATCTATTGACTCAATGTGTGCCATGTGACGAATGAAGCTCACATCGAACACTTGAAGCTAAAACTGTTTGAGGTGTTCTTTTATTTGATGTATTGTTTATAATTGTGTGTAAAATGTAATTAGTACTACGAAGACATAATTCCCCGATATTCATTTTGAAACACCCTGCATTTCTCAACATCAGTATTGGAACTAAGATGTAAAAAGGAGAGATTGTGATTGTTTACAACAACGATATTATTATTAGTCAAGACTATAATTACTACAACAACACAAGTTAGTAGTCAAAAAAAATGTAATTAAATGTACACTCATATCCCTTTCGGACCCAGGTGGCCAAAGTGGCACATACGGGTGTGTCAATTTTTTAATCCGTTCCTGTATGGTCACTAATTAAGATATCGGTATATATATTTTTTTGCCAAATATGGTTGGTCCATAGTTTATCATTTTAGTTTCTTTTTCTTCTGTGTGTCGAATTTCCCTCTCAAATTTCACCCCAGTCAAAAATTCGAGAATTTTCGAATTTTCTTTATTACTTTGCCCCTGTAGCTTCATTCGTTTTAGAGAGACCTCCTTAAGACTTGTCAGGTAGATACGTCGGATGGATACCTAATTGTTGACATCAATTGGACGGGCTTGCGCGCAGTGTTGCCAACTACGAAAATTAAAATCTCCTTAAATTTGGGCAAAAAATTCGAAATTTTTGTTATAAACCGTACCTATAGGTCCGAATGCAAGTCAACTTACGCCAGTCGAACATTTGTCTTACTGAACAAACTCGGGTACATATCGTTACAGTGGGGTAATTAGGGGACGCACGAAAAATTCGGATTAAGGATCTAACTCTTGATTTTCCCCTACTTTTCTCTTTATCGAAATATATTTTTCGTAATTAAAAGCATTGTTTCTTAAATATCGCCATGATACTTGTAGGATATATTAGTAATGTACCAGTGTTTATTTTAAGATAGTTTTCGTCTGTCTGGTAGCAGTGTTGCCAGCTACGGAAAATTTTAATTCAAGATGTCAGGGGAAAATTACGTGTTTTGTCTATTATATCCCTCTTGTTGGCTACATAGGAACAAAAGTACCAGTATCTGAAAGTCTTGTCTTTACCTTTCACAACGCGCTATAGAAAGTTTCAATAGGATAGTTAGGGGAAGTACAGTTAAGGTTTACAGTAGACCTTGTTCTCTAAGTGGAAAGATAACTGTGATTTTTTTAGGTAGACTGAAATATTTTTTAATGACCTGCTTACTTTATTAGATATCGTCACAATACTTGTAGGGTATATTATAGGGATACCAAAGCTTCTTTTAAGATAGTTTGTGTGAGTCTGCTAGCAGTGTTGCCAGCTACAGAAAATTTTAATTTCCGATTTTAGGGAGAAATTTTGGGAAAAAATTCCTTTTTGTCTCTTATTTCCCTCTTGTTGGCTACATTCGAACAAACGTACCACTGTCTGAAAGCCTCGTCCTTAGCCTACACAGCACACCATAAAAAGTTTCGGTAGAATAATTAGGGGAAGTACAGTTAAGGTTTATAATAAACTATGTTATGTAAATGTTAAGAAAATTGTGAATTTGTAAGTAGAATGAGATTTTTTTTTTTAAATGCTTACTTTGTTAGATATCGCCATGATACTTGTAGGAAGTATTCTTGGGGTACGAAGGTTTACTTTCAGATAGTTTACGTCTGTTTTATGGCAGTGGTTCCAGCCAAAACAATTAATTCCCGATTTTAAGTAAAAAATTTGGCAAATTTCCCTTTCTCCTCTATTATTTCCCTCTTGTTCGCTACGTTGCAACAAATGTACCACTACCTGAAAGCCTTCTCTTTAACCTACAGAACGCACCATAAAAAGTTTCAATAGGATAATTAGAGAATCTGTAGCCCCGGCATATCTGTTGGTTTTTGCTTCTGAGGCGTAAAAAATGTCAAAATTTCATGTGTATGGAAACAGAGAATTTTTTCTTTCTCTCTTTGAATGGAAGCCAGCAACTTTAGGTTTTCACTGTACCTTGTCAACGCACCAAAGAATTTTTTTAGGTGAGTTAGACCCATATGGCAACAGTGGTGCTAGATATAAAAAATCTTGAAATTCGGTTAGGGATTTTTTTGTAAATTTTCAACCCTACTTTTCCCTCAGTAATTTCCCACTCGCTCGCAACACTGCAATGTAACGTACACCAAAAAATAGCTACATTCCTTTTCTAAAAAACAAGGTCTTAACCATATCAATAGGGTAAATGGTTTTTGAGCAATAAGTCGCTAACTGACAAAGTAGGAAGACGCCAAAAATGATCTGGGTCCGAAAGGAATAATCACACGATTTTGCTCGTATAGGTACAAGGAAACAAACGATTTGTAAGTTACGAGGGCTTCGACTCAAGTACTATTGATTATTTCAATAATCTTCAACATAAATCAATAAATAATAGCTGCCAGAAAAAAAACAGACATTTGAAAAAAAACATGAAAAAGAACGATGTTTTTTATTGAAAAAAAACTTCACAGAAAAAAAACCGTTTTTTTACAACACTACACTAAACGCTAAGAGCTTCTTTCACAAATCTTTTACAGCAGTACATTTAGGAATGAGTCATACAATCAATGAAGATATCAGAAAATAATTTTTTTTTTTTTTTAATGGAGAGAAAATGAGAAATCACTTCAATTTCTCATAATGTTAATATAAAGGATTTTTTCCTCCGAAAATATTTTCTGCACCACAGAATCGAAACAGAATTCTGATTATTTTACCAACAAAAATTAATCATATCTCTCTGTTGATGGAACATTTTTCAGCCACTGATACTAAACATTTAATAAAAATGAAAAACTTGGAAGAACACAAGTAATTACTTCTTTCGACTGTCAAATTTTTAAAAGTTCAGTAATAAGTTATCCATTTTTTTTTCTTAAAACGAAAGACAGTTGAGTATACAAACGCCAATATTTGTTAATCTCACACCCCGAAATTTTGTTCCATTCCTTCGTCAGCTCTCAAGAGTTTCAATTACTGTAATGCCTGTCCTATTTTTAACAATCTTCATCGCTTTCACAGAAAAGAAGATTCTCTAGTACTATGCCCATTTCGTTCATGTGTCGCAGCAGCAACTATATGTTTTCTTAATTAACTAAGATCTAAAGTGCCTGAAATGTTCATAAGCCAACACCTCCGAATCCAAGCCCAAGTTCATTGATATGATCCAACGTCCGTTTAATCGTGAATTTACTATATATGTACGGGATGCGTGATTACTGTATATACACGAATATCAATTTATACTTTTTTGTGTTTATATTCCTAAAACTATACTCTGAACAATTATAGTAGAAATTTAATATTATCAGATAAAAGCACACTTTTTTATATTTGTGCGTGAATAATTTACTCTTTTCACTATACTTACTTGCATATTGCACCAATTATCATCCCAGGAGGAAGAGTCGTGGGAAGATCTTTCAAAGAATGCACTACTAAATCAACATCTTTATTTTCTAATGCTATTTCAAGTTCTTTAGTGAATAAACTCTTCTGTCCTATCTTAGATAAAGGTTTGTTCAGGATTTCATCTCCTTTGGTCGTCATTGTAACTGCAAATATATATTTTCATTATTAAAAACACTTGGACACTTGATATCGATCATATGTACAGTCTTGTTCAAAAAAATCTTGGTCACCCACCTTACTTTAAAAAGCTATATTCTGCTAACCATACATAGGAAATTTAAATATTTTAAATAAAGATCTCAATTACCTTAAGAAAATAAACATTTGTTTTATTTAATTCCAAATATGGGTTGAGGACAGAGCATTTCAAAGAGAAGCGAGTGGCCAGTTTATGAGACGTGGATCTACAGCTTAACATAGGATACACGAGCTCCTACCGGGAATCAAACCCGAGTCTCCTACGGCAGAGACACATCAATTCACATACAATACAAAGTACAAATTAGGAAAATAAGTCATTATTTTCCAAGGTTAGAGAAATTCAGGATTTCACGATGAACCACTTCCCACATATGAGGGAGCATCAGAAACTGAAGTTACAAGGCCAATATTTCTGGAGTTTCGTCTTTTATAGAGGAATAAGGAATGTGCGATAATTTTACTACATGAAGTTGGCAACCGTCCAGTTTCAGCCACTCGCCACCTACGACACTAGTGTAGGTAAACACAAATGGCGACTCGTTTGGAAAACTCGTCTCGCGAACAAGTCCGCTCAGTTCGATTTCTGTGAGCGAAACATGTAATCGCGGCTGAAATTCACCGGTATCTGATAGAAGTTTACCGAGAGAGTAATATCTCGTCAGTATGTCGCAGAATGGTGTCGAAAGTTTGCGGCTGGTAGATAAAGCGTCACCGACGAGCAGTGCATCCCAGAAGACTACCACGCTGTTGAAGCAGTTTCAATGGGACATCATCGACCACCCTCCATACAGCCTGGACCTCGCTCCAAGCGACTTTAACCTGTTACTGTACTTGAAGGAGCACTTAGGAGGTCATCGCTTCGCTTCAGACGGGAAGGTAAAACACTTCGTGACGAAGTGCCTCAACACCCAAGAACAGAACTTTTACCAGAAGGGAATCCTCAAACTCATCCCACGATGCGACAGATGCCTCACCGATATGGAGACTATGTCGAAAAATAACGTAATGTATGTACTATCTGTTGGCTGTATTGGTTGTATGAAATAATATATACACTTTTCACTGCAGGCTTTGCAACCCTACATTCTGATCACTCCTCGTATTAACACATAAAACATCATGACATGCACAATTTTACCACCAGTACACGCTCCTATACCTTGAGATGGTTCTCGTACTTTTATATTAAGGGTCTTCACTACAGCGAAATTAAACTACCGCTAATTTTAGAGTTTTTCTGTAATATCTTCAAAACAAGTAAACATATTCGAAAAGCAGAAACATTGTGAACTAGACAAAAGGATTTTGCATGTGATACCTTTATCACAATTCACCTATCTGCTTTTGATATGCCGCTATTTACAGAACCTGCAAAAAATGCTAAATCCATCTACAGTTGCAAATCGAAAGCAGATGGATGAGTTATGATAACGGTATCACATGCAAAATTGTATTGTCTAGTTCACTACGTTTCCGCTTTTCAAATATTTTTATTTGTTTTGAAGATATTACAGAAAAACTCTAAAATTAGCAGTACTTTAATTTCGCTGTAGTGAAGACCCTTAATAAACAGAGCACAAATCTGATCTAAATTACTTCTAATTAACCTCCTTAAACCACAGACACAGAGATAAGATGATCAAGTTCTAGGTAGGTCGCACGTTTCAAACCCGACCATGGAAATATGTTTTTCTATTGATTAATTTATTTTAATTTCAAAGACTAATTTTGTCACGACACATGATACTGCGTTTTTTAAACAATAATACATCTTTTATACGACAAACAACACATCAATACAATCGTTGGCAGAACTGGACATCCTGACAAAGTTTTTGACATAGTAAATTGTACAAAATGATATTCACTTCTGTAGATTGTATATCCATGTAAAAATATGTTGTAATACTTATACAAATTTGAATAACAACTCACGAAGAATAATACCCTGTTATACACATGGATTTAGACCATGATTCTGTTCTACTAAGCCTTTAGCGTGGGAGATCCAGGTTCGATTCCCGGCGGAAGCTCATGTGGTCCGGATTCCACGTTAATCAGTAGGTCCCGTCTCAAATAGCCTCGCAGCTGAGAGGGACGTTAAACTCAAAATCAACTCAACTCAACTCTTTTCTACTAAGGGTTAATTATAATGTACATTAACTTCAATTCAAAATTCACGTTCCACATTGCTACTGAAATATTAACAAAATATACAGTAAAAAATGCTGCAATCCAATTGTATTGACCTGAATATCCTAAGATGAAGTAAATATTTAGAGTGAACTCTATATATGTATCAGCGTTTATAATTATTATTATTACTGTGTGTTTTTTGTGTAGGAATTTGGAAAAAATTAAATTTGGATCGCAATTTATAATTTTTGTATAGCATTTTTTGGCAGCAATGGGAATGAAAATTATTTATTTTGCAGTTTTACGTGGATATGAAATAATAAACAAATGTCGTATATAATAAAAACATTAATTACAAAGAGCAGAACAGAAGGAAAGTAATGACTGTTTTAAAGTACTAACTTTGCCAATCTACAAACTGTCTAAGATGGTAACTGGATTTGAACTGTCCATATGGTACTTTTTATAAAGTCCTGAATCTATAATGCCGTCAAGAAACGGGTATTGACATTATGCAGCCCGCTAAGTGAATCTATATTTTTATGACAAAATTACAACAGCTTAATTTCACAGAAGTGTTAATTTCCTAAGTTCTTGTAACCAGATGAGTCCTGATCAAGTCTGTTCTTCCATTTTTTAAACTGTAAACCGAACATTACTTTTCTTTCACGTTATTTCAACGCAAAATATGTTTATGTAGGAAAGGATATTTCTGGATCAATGCTATGAAATTACTACGCAGATGTCTCATTTATGGACTACTTATCCCAGAGCTTGAAATAATGGAAGGACAGAAAAGGGAGTATTACTGAAGTTGGGCGTTTTCGCTAGTTTGAAAAGTAAGCTCACATCCTGCATTTCGAAAGTCTATTGAGACACTTTATTGCGATATATTATAAAAATCGAAGTTCACAATGGTCTCTATCTCGCCAATATATCCAATCTTCAGCAATATGGTGGGTGTCTAGTCCACAATGGCTTGATATACTATTAAGAACCAAAGAGCTACCTACAAAGCCAGAAGAACAAAATTTTTGAATATAGTGCTTGAAGTTTTAAATTAATGTGCAAAATCGAATTTTCTAACGACCTGCTACAATTTTCTGTTTTAATTAATCTTTATTAAAAGACTATGTGCTTAAATTATTAATAGTTATGATGATTATTAAATTATTTTGAAGAAAGTGAATCAGAACAATAAAAAAAGTACAATGTGGGTTATCGAATTTTTTGACCGCACACTTCAATTATGATCATAGGTCATCGCGCTCTGTGGTGTAACTCCCAGAAATGAAGCGTCCATTCAGAGGATGCCATTTTGACAGTAGGGATGACCTCATTTCTGAGGTTGAACTGTGGTTTCAAAGCCAAACAGCACACTTTTACAAAACGGGCTTACGGAAAGTAATGAACCGTTGACAAAAATGTGTCAATAGCCACGGTGACGACGTAAAGAAGGACCAATACCATCATGGTGTCAGAGCTTTCCAGAGTGGATTCCTTCTGGGTGATTGCACGAACTTTTTTTATATCCCCTCGTATATACAGGGTGGTAGGTAACTCCACCGACAAACTTTGGGAGGCGATTCCTTATATGAAATGAAAGGAAAAAGTTCTTATAAACATAGGTCGAAAAACGTCTCATTTCCGAGTTATGAACCGCCGAACATTCGAAAAATCATGTTTCGAAACGCACTGCCTTAGAAACTATAGGATCTATAACAAGCCGTTTAAGGAATTACACAGGAACTAGTATGCGAATTATCTAAATATCCATGGTTTACCATCCTCCGTTATCGGCGAAACGAATGCGTTATTAGTACTTAAAGGAGTATCCCTATACCTCAATTTCCTTTTTACAGTTCGTTTCGCCGATAACGGAGGATGGCAAAACATGGATATTTAGATAGTTCGCATACTAGTTCCTTTGTAATTCCTTAAACCGCTTCTGTAGTTTCTAAGGCAGAGCGTTTCGAAACGTGAATTTTCGAATTTTCGGCGGTTCATAACTCTGAAAGGAGACGTTTTTCGTCCCACGTTTATTAGAACTTTTTTCTTCCATTTCATATAAGGAATCACATCCCAAAGTTTGTCGGTGGAGTTACCTACCACTCTGTATAAGGTAACTAACTCTATAGCCTATGGAACACGAAGCTTCAATACCGCGTTCTCAAAAGCTTGCCACTGACTTCTATCCTTAGCCAACTGGATCCAGTTTCTACTTCTTATTCCTATTTCTGCGAAATCTATGTTAATATTGTCCTCTTATCTGCGCCTATGTCTTCCTAATAGTCGTCTTCCGATTGGTCTTCCAGCTAAGACTTTGAAAGCGTATCCCTTCGTGTATATTATATATATATATAACGGTCAAACGGAACGTAAGGTCACTAAATGTGACATGGGAAACATGTTATGTGAGGGATTCTAAAACACTCGAACCCATTTTCCAACAATGCTGTGTTGTGGATATGGTGAGGACCAAAGGAACAGCCTGCTGACGTGAAAATGTTGCTTTTCCATTTAACATTGGACGCATTATCAGCGTGGAGCCCACATGGCTAGTGCAGTTGGAAAAATTCCACCATTTTACACTGAAAACCATTTATGTCCATCAACTTTCCCCTCCTTCCATTCTTTCGTATCTTTACTCAACCAAGATGATTCTTACCTCGGTCGGCCTAACTATAGTAACGTTTCTTACAAGAACAATCTTAAGAACTAATTTTATATATATATATATATGTATGTATATACAAGCCTAAATAATAGTTAAAGGATGTTTTGGCTGCTCGTAGCTCTTTTCCTTTTACTCATAATTCTTTTATTACATTTGATGTAACAAATGACTTCCCCAAAATTTTAACATTATCATGAATACACCCTATACGTTTTGTACTTTATTACGAACATAAAATATGTCAAATCTTACCTATATCAAATACATAATCAGGATAGAGTTCCTTCAATTTGTCTACTACAAAATTAGTCTGTTTCATCGCCAACTGTAATAAAAGAAATGCAAAATAAAAATACAGAATCGACTAAAAATTTTCCACACTTTCAATTCTGGTTGAACTTTTCAATTTTGTATTATACCGGGTGGACCATTTATCTTTATACATCCTTGTAGCTTTAAAACTAATGGACAAAATACACAGAAATTGACGGATTTGAAACAATGTTGATGAACTTCATCAAGTAGATATAGTAAGCGCAAGGAGGGTAAAGCGATGAAGATTAATGTGTACCTTGAAACTACCGGCAAGATCATTGTTTGGCATACTCTGTGATGCTACAAGATCAAAGTGTTGTCAACTCAATATAAAGTTCCGTTTTGTCAAATGATACTACGTCAGGTTATTACGTATTTTAAATCTACATGTAAAACGAAAACATATAATATGAAACTTATTACGTAGTGTTGCAAATTCAGGCTGAACAGTGTTGCGTTCAGTCAAATAATAAAATTTATGTTTAAAAATGTTTGAAAATAAAATCTCCAATTTAAAGACGATAAGGAAAAAAGCGGGATAACGTTTGTCTCTGGCTCTGGTTTTGTCTAGTGCTCGTAGCTGTTCTACTCACCACTTACAGCGCTGGTAGTGCCTGAATGCAGATGCAGGGTGATCATCTGTGACGGGGCACAGTGTATTAGGTAAATGGTTAAAGTGTAGCTCGCAGAGGGTCCAATGTGACCTAGTAATACGTATAATACTGAAAATGGTTTCATGTTTAATTAGTGAAAAGAAGTACATAAATTACTGTAGTTTTTTTTTTTTCTAATGGAAATTCAATATAAAAATCCTAACCACTAATTTGTACGTATTTAGATATATCTGTTTTGAGGCAAAAGTGAAAAGGTGAAAAAAAAAAAAAAAAAAAAAAAAATGATTCGAAGTCTAGTTTGTATGTTAGTGTTAAGTTGGTTCTTTGACGAATGTTGTTTGACATGCTTTGTGTTCTGAGTACTGATGTCTTTGATAAGAAAATGGTAGCCATTCTGTGAGGGCAAATGCCTTTTGATTGCGATTTGTGATATTGGCTAGATTAGCTGTTTGATAACCCGTCTGATTAGTTTTTGCACCTTTTAAATTTACAGCTAACCTACAAGACAAAAAAGCTAAAACAGAATGGAACTCTGAATGCTTTCAGAGCTATTTCCTTATTGTTCTTTATTGTGGGAATTTTATTGTACTTCAGTCTGTCAAACAAACCTTTATTTATTTATTTATTTATTTTAAAAAAAGGAAATATATTGTGAAATACTGAGGTTATGAAAGAGACAGTCTTAAGTGAAGACGAATGCTTGTGTCTCTCTGTATATATTAACTTGTTGTCTGCTACACTACTCTTCAAATAAAGTTATTTGTTATGGGAATTGGTTTGTTAATTAATTTCAAATTATAACTGGTAACCTTCTATGCCGTTTAATCGTATTTCGCGCTCACCTGACGTGTCACCGTTAATTTTCCGTATCGGTTGTTTTGTGTTTTGTAGTTATATTTAATTCTTAGGGAATTATTTGCGTAAAACAACTAGTACTGAGAATTTCCAGGGACATAATTATATATGTGTATTCATTACACAACAACAGCAACCGAATATCGGAGAGTAACGAAATTTTGGAGGATTCTACAATAGTAATAACTAGAGACCGGATGTTTAGGCATTAAAAACCTGAAAATAGGCAGGCAAATAAGCACTTAAAATTTAAAAAATAGGCAGTAAAATATGCACTAAAACAACTCGAAATAATGAAGATTCATACTTAATACAATTAAAAAATAAATTCAAGTCATAGATGATGTTCAAAGAATATAGAAACATAAATATCATCTTTTACCGTATATAAAAAACGAAGCTTGACATGTATTCGACGTATACTTGGTAAATGCATTCTACAGCATTTTATCACTACACATAACAGTCCAAATTTTATACACTTATCAATACACACAGTAGTCCAAAGTGATACAGCACTTTATCAGTACATATAGCAGTCCAAAGTTTTACGGCACCTTATTACTGCAAACA
The DNA here is from genome assembly GCF_964235325.1 of Thermobia domestica. Taxonomy (NCBI): domain Eukaryota; kingdom Metazoa; phylum Arthropoda; class Insecta; order Zygentoma; family Lepismatidae; genus Thermobia; species Thermobia domestica. The sequence continues at coordinate 246,549,448 of NC_137462.1, forward strand.
GCATTTATATTCTCGGAAGAGGAAGAACCCTTTCTTGAAATACTAAATTATATATTTTTCCCAATAAAGTCTTATTCTAAAGAAAGTGCACAGAATAGGCAAAATAAAATTGGCTTAAATTGAAACTATAACTCCCTGTATAAACTTTAAAACATTATCTTTGATGCTGTCTTTAATATTAAAGAATACGAATTCTGGAGTCCAAAGCACTGTCAAGTACTAGAAAACTTTATTCACTGTCAAATTTCCGTAAGTCACACGGCGGGAAGAGTCAGCATTGAGGACAAATATTGATCTAAAATTTAATAATAATAATATGACTATTCGAGGAGGAAATCTCGTCTAGTATTTCTTATCCCCGTCTGTGAATGGTAGTAACTATCCACAGTTAGTATTCGAATTACTAAGGATTAAAAGGAACCCCCGTGATACTGGGTGACCCCCATAAGTTTGCCATTTTTCATGCTCAATATCATGTGGATTTGGGGGAGGGGAGGCAAAAATATTTCGTCTAACTTACTTTTTCATCTAAAACTGATTTATTTTTCTACCTATACTAAGAGCAATTCACCGAAAATAGCTCACACTCTCTCCTCCTAAGAACGATTGAAGTACTTCGAAGGTGTTGCTGATTGATTTTGTAGGGGGTATGGTAGGTAATTTCATCCTTTATATTTTAATTTCCTTTCTAGTTTTTCTTTCCGAAGTACTATAAAAACATGCTGAATAATGTTAAAAGTTTCAAAGCATTCTCCCGTACTTTGTTCGGTGAGAAGAAGGGCAGAGGACAGAAATATTTACTGAATAATTATCTAAATATACGAAAGGTTTGTCTTCATTGCATACTGCGGGGAAAGAGGGAATATTAACACACACAAAAAAGCATTGATTAAACTTAAAGACAGCCACTATTTGATTTGGGGGGGGGGGGGTGTGTGACACGCCATGGGCTATCAGAAGACTAAAGCACGAAAATTTGAGAGACGTATTTCCAAACGAAGAATATCATTTGAATCAATAAATTATTATATTCAAATACACGAAAAAGGAACAAAATATCTTGCACTATTCTAGAAATAGAGTATTTAATGTTTTCCGAAAATCGTAGTTTAAAACGGCGCCGAAGACGCCATCTTTGGCGGCTTGTATCTCGGTTCAGGAACTATTTTGGACAAAACAAAATAATAAAATAAAAGTTTCCTACCTTGTCCTGAATTTTTACATATGATAAATTCAATAACCCTACAACTATGAATGCAACTCCTGCCTAAATTGATATGGACTACGGGTCATTCCATGTCAAGTGGACCAATGGTCCCCACTTCATCATCTCAGATTTTTCTCAAATTTTGCACAAATGTTATCTGATATGTACAATGAAGAATAGTCAAATTTGAGTTGAAGATCTGTATTGGTTGTAGCAGTAGAGCGTTTTCGAAATGGCTCCTCTCTCAGCAACAGCCTTCAAAATTTGTTTCCTAGGAAAACCTTGAGAGTAGGTGAAGGTCAGTTGGTCACAAATTCAGAATTTGTATAATAAATTAACAAAGTTGGCTAAAAAGTGTGTGCACGTTTAACGTGTGCCATATTTAGACTCCCATAAAGTTGTATGAAGTCAAGTCAGTAGATTGATATTTAAAAGAGAGAAACCATAACACACGTACTTTAGAATATATAAAACATTTAGCGCATATTGTTTAAGGGATATGTGGCCTTAGAAATGGGAAAAAATGAAAGTATGCGAAAAATAGACCTTTTTGTTACCCGAAAATTGCCATGTTGCCAACCTTGCACCAACTTGTAACCATAACCAATGCAAAAAGCATGTCTTAATATCATTAGAGTGTTGGGGCTTTGTTTGGCTTTTGGATGGTTGTAAGTTATATTCTAGGTCAGTTCACAAAATCACCACAGACTTAATTTCTGTAGTATACTATGCAAGTAGTAATTTTATTGATCATTTGCTCTTTGTAATTAAGTTACATTACGAAAATTTCTCTTGTAGATAATATAGCCACATCAAGCGATATTGGTCTTCCAGATTGTACTATAGGCAAAAATGAAGGAGAGGAGCCATTTCGAAAACGAAAAAAATGAAATGAAATTTTTGAGTTTTACGTCCCACGTCTATGCCGGCAAGGCTAAGATGAGAAATGAATGAAATGGTGGAATGAAGAAAGTGGGAGGAAACGGGAGAACCCCAAGAAAACCCACGCATACGGTGTTTGTCCACCACAAAGTTCACTTGGCGGGAGCACGGTTTGAACCCAGGACCCCATGCACCAGAGGTGGATAAACTGAGCCACCCCCCCTCTTTGAAAACGCTCTACTAGCATAACCAATACAGATCTTCAATTCAAATTTACCCATTCTTCATTGTTGGTGGCAGGTAACATTTGTGCAAAATTGGTCCACTTGACATGGAATGACCCCCATGGCAGCGAAGTATTATAGTTGTGACCAGAAAATATTATATTATTTTATGCTTAAAGTCAACTCCTAATGATTTACCCGGGAAAACGAGTATTAGAGAAAGTCAGAATGCCAAAGTTAATATGACTTTAAATGAAAACTTTAGTTTAATGTTGGGGGCCGCGGTGGCTCAGTGGTAGAGCGTTCACCTCTGGTGCTTGCGGTCCCAGGTTCGATCTCAGCCCCCGTCAAGTGAACTTTGTGGTGGACAAACACCGTGTGCGTGGGTTTCCTCGGGGTTCTCCCGTTTCCTCCCACTTTCTTCATTCCACCATTTTCATTCATTAATCATCATCACAGTCTTCTTTAGCATAACCGGCATAATCTTGGGACGTAAAACTCAAGGATTTCATTTTTTTAGTTTAATGTTGCACGATTTGTGCTCTTTCACCGGGAATTGAACCCGAGAATACTTGTACCAATACATACTCGCTAGCCACAAGATCAGCGAGGAGAGCTATGAAAGAACTGGTGGAATGAGAATACGGACAGAAACGTGAGGCACGATATCGTCCTCCGTAAGCTTACATGCACTGGGATTGCTCTACAGGTGAACGCTCTACTGCTGAGCCACCGTGCTCCCAATGTGACTTAAAAATACCTTAGGAAGTGCTTAGCGAGCAGAGCAACAGTTAAAGACGCCGAATGCATGCTTTCTGACGTAATTAAAAATAGGCGAATAAATTCGACAAATTAATTTCCACCGACAGAGTGTTTCTGCACAATGTACGGAACGTGCATTTTATGATTACAAGTATAGAGTCACTAATATGAAACCACAATAAGTGCCCTATCCTATACAAATGTGCTGTTTTTATGCGTTTTTTTTTAAATATGTTTGTTTATGTGCACGACACTGACATGGTAATACGTAATAATTTCCATGACACATCAGTCTGCGTACATATAATCAAATCTGTACGCAATTATTTCGGCATGCGCTAAGAGAGTAAGTGTGCAGAATGTCTCAAGGTGCCATGTAGACCCAGGGACGGACTTACGAAGTACGAAGCCCAACGTTGCAAGGCAACTTGCATACATGCACACACACACACACAATATATATATATATATGACACTCTGTGATAGAATGGAAAGAAAACAAAATGTTCGCCTGAAAAAATACATTTGAGTTAATTGGTCATATACATGTGGCACTACTCTACATTTTAATACAAAATTACATACATATAAGGAGTATTTGTCTATCAACTCTGAAAAGTGCATATTTTCCCACCATTTGTTTTAGTGATTATGAAAGCATTTATTAATATATATATATATATATATATATAGTTGTTTTTTAAAAAAAGTGTATTGTTTTCGTTACAAATAAATGGCTAATCTTTCGTAGAAGGAGGCCCCGGACTAAACCCACATGAAGCTGTTTTCAACGATGTATTACTATTTATTTGTTATTTTAATTACCGGTACTACACTTCATAAAGTACTACGTGGTAAAAAGCACACTTTTCACTTCGTATTTCTACCTTATCATACATGTGAGATGTAAGATCCATATATATTTTTATTATTTATACAATCGTAATGTGAAATCAAATAGCATATTTTGCCCCATTTCTCCACACCTGGCTCAGATCCAATTCTATTATTATAGTTTTCGCTCTACATTCCTGTTTTTCCTCCTTACTGCAGCATATTCCTCCTAGGTTACTTAATAAGACAGTGAGTTTGAAACACTACAATATTATGCTCTACTGCCTATTTACCAAACAACGCATCAATACGCGAACTCACGTAGTTCAGGACTTAACTTCGTGTTTTCTTCCTAATTACCATACATTTTGGACCTTTCTTGTTATTCTCATGCTGACATTTCGTCTGATTCTGTTCATTTCTCCGTAAATCTTGTACTTTGGAGCGGCACTGCACCCGAAATAAATTTTATTTTATCAACTTCTAAATATCACTTAACATTCATAAACATCTTTTTTTATTATTGAATAAGTTATTTTTCTAGCTTTTTCCCCTCTGCAAAGTGCTTTAAAATTTTGTCTAAGTTCAAACTCACATTAATTTCAGATTCAATGAACAAAATTCTCAAATTGTTCGAACGTACTTGGTGAATTGATGATCTCAGCTAAAGTTTTATAATCAGTTTCAACTTGAAAAAACTTCCTTCTCCAGACAGCAATTGGGATCGATAAGAAAATTGAACATTGTTATGCGTTCTTGTGTGTATTACACAAACCGAGAGCAGATAATACTCTAGCGCGGAAACCTCTTGGGTCCGGACCACGATTGAAACCATTATTATTGTTATTATTTTAATATGACGGTCTATTAAAAACATGCACGGAGTGCTCGGAACTGATTAAGACTACTCTGTCATAAAAATAGTAACATTACGGTTAAAATGAGTCAGTGCATATAAAAGAGAATTGTGTAAAATATTAAATTGCACTGTCGGAGAAATTTTTCACAATGCAACAAACAAGTATTTCATGTCTGCAATTGTGAAACCATTACAAGCGCCATACCAGAGTTTTAAATAAATTAGTGTATATCAAGGACCATTGTGTAACATACTACTTTGCACCAGCGAAGCACTCCTGTACGAGGTGGAACAGCAATTCAAGCGGCGCTCAAACTTTTGGGATTTTAAGCGATATCAAGTGTTTTTGTACTATCCTTGTTTATAAGCATACACTCCGTCGCTGACGCACCAACGTCCTGCAGACGCACTTCTGCGTGAACTCCTTGCGGCCCTCCTGCACTAACTCAATATCGTTTTTATAGTACTATACGCCAGGACGCGTATTTAAACCCGTAAAAGTCCTCCTCTTAAAGTGAATTTGCATCCATGTATGGAATTTCTACCGTAATAAACAATTTCTAAGGCACTACGGATGAATTTTGTGATGAAATAATCGCATAGAATAGAAGGTAACTGTTCAGTAATGGGGGGCCAACACTAACGAAAACAGAAAACATCGTATTCTGAGGGGCTCTAACTCACCTTTACTCGTTGATGTTCGCTCGGCGCTACTATCCGAATTATATGTTATTAAAATAACCTAACCGAATGTGAATAGACTATAGCAAAACAGTCCCCCAAAGGTAAAAATTAGCCGAATAGAATCATCTCGGCATGCACCAGGATAATAAGAGCAAAGAACGTCTTGGAAAATCAAAGCAAGGTACGAATAGATAATATGCGTGTAAACTGATGTGACTTTTACGGGCACAACTGCGCACCGGGACTAATGCCTTAAGAACTATTGCTAAAAACGCTAACCATCCTGTGGTACTTAATAAAGTTGTGGACGAATCGCCGCGTGGTGGACTATTCCCAAAGAGTGCAGGAGCGTTAGCGACGGTATGCACAGATGTTGATATTGAAAACAAACACTATATAGCAACAACAACAAAAAAAGAGAAAATTTTGGACCTGGGATTTCGATGTTTACAGGAGAAATGAGTTCTTGTTACTTGAATGTAATTACTAATATAACCTAACCTAGCCTAAACCTCAAAAACACAGAAAATACAGGAAGAAAGTATGAATCTTAAGCAAAGAATTCTGACCCCCCCCCCCCAAATCCAAATAGGCTATTCTAACCTACCTAACCATCAAAAAATAGAAAATATAGCAAGAATGCATGAAATTTAAGCAAAATATTTTAGCCCTCCAGTTCCAAAAATATGCCAAAAAATTGTAAGCATAAAATACGCGTTCCTTATATTGCGCACCAATATTCGCCAGTAGAAACTAAAATCTCAGACACTCCTTTTTCATATGCTTTCACTCATTTTAACTACGGTATTAGCACTTTTGTGGTAGGCTATTCTAAATCTGAATCCTATGTGGATCATCTTTAGCTCACACAGTTCCTTATCCGTACAAAATCCCTTTGCACTGGATATGTACTCGATCACTGAGACGACGTGTCTTCCCCTACTCTGTCGAACACGCTACGTACATTTATCATCTAATGTCTATTCATTTTACAAAACTTTCTCAGTTTACAATATTTAGTTTCCCGTAGATTTCCATCCTCAATCTATATATATATATATATATTTATTTATTTATTTTTCTATTTGGTTTGCCGGTATAATTTTCATCAATATAAATATAATACACTTGTATCGTTGTTTACGATAAATATTGAACATTGATGCATACCTCACTTTTCCTTGATCCTACTTTCAGTCTGTTTTCACTCATGTCATGAAGTTTCGATATATATTTGGAAAAGTAAGTCCTTAGTTTCCCTTACACTTTCACAAGTCATATAATTGCTCCAAGGATGAGATACATGAGAGTTGGTTTGGTCCCTGACCCTTCTGCGCAGACGAATTTACGCATCGATACATCGAATTACAACACGAATAATTGCATAATAGATTTTAATAGTCGATAGTGAGTTTCAGTCGATTGCAGCAAAATACTTTTAACAACATATTCTGATTAACATAAACATCTAAATTCATAATGAAAATTCTGAAGACCCTAACTGAACTTATTTATTAAATTAATATAAGATACATACAAATTGAATTCAACATTTTACTCGTAGTTGGAAAGGAGGTTTAAGCATTTTTTTGCATTTTTCGTATTTGATATTTTTGTAACGCAGATCTGGTAATCGTGATTTACATCAAAAATCGCGGGAAGCAGTGTGAGGGTTGGATGTTAATATTAAATAGGTTGTTTACAAATTTGTAAGACTTGCGGAAGTAGTGAAATATTTGAAAGACAGAGTATAGCAATAGAAAATCAGTGGTGTGTATGTATATTAAACATGAGTGTAAATCAAAAACCAATGCGTTATGCTCATACAGAAGGACATACAGATGTGTGTTACACAGATGACGGAAGGTGAGATCCTATATAGACATAGATTTATGAAATTAATTCCGTAGAGGAGCGCTCGATGCACAGATAAATGAGCTTATATGTAAAAATCAGCAAACAGTTGTACTATACGGATCCATAGTATAAGTAGTAGTAGTAGCAACGGGTTTGAAGCCCCGCAGGGGTTTGTTGAGGTCTGTTCTCGATATAAAATGGGCAAATTAAAGACTTCCCCAAAATTTTCTGTACCTTTTACAATCTCTGGATCCGTATAATAATACTGTACCAAAATCAGATTTGGGTATGTTATCAGTGAGCTATGCATGCAGTTGTTGTAACTATAATAAAGTCTAAGTTTCAGATCTTAAGAGGGTAACAGTTTGAGAACAAGACTAGTAGTGTTGCTAACATCCAAAAAGCCAGGGCATAGCGAAGTTGGCGTGGGTGCGACGTAAGGGAGCCGGTGCATCAGCGATTGTGGGCGTGTGAATAAACAAAAGTTGCGACAATACATGGATTTTCACACTGAGAAGAGTTCCTCTAGCACTTGTAATGGTTTCGCAGTGCCAACACTATACAATACAGCTTTTGTACGTTTCACAGAAATATTCTGCGGGCTGAAAATAACATTTAATACAGTTGTTTTTCATAAAATACAGGTGTATAACTTAATAGTTAATTCTGGCGCCTGCAGAAATTTGTTCCTAATAAACATATCTTTCCATGCGGAGTAATGAATTGTGTTGAAAATGTTACGTGATTGATAAAACAAACAAGGAAATGCGTTGTCGCTGTTATTATTCAACTTTGTCCCGGAGTACTCTGTAAGGAAAATCAAAGAATGCAACCAGAGCCTAGAGCCCAATGGTATTTACCAGGTTATGGCGTATGCTGATGATGCAAATTTAATAGAGGATGATAGGAGAACAATAGAAAGAAATGCAGAGCAAGGTTACTAGAAAGAAAGGTTGGGCTATAAGCGCAGATACTTCGCTCTTCGTTTTCCGTGACGTCACTAGCGAGAAGCAAGTAGGTATTGAAGTAGGCAGAATGTCTTTTTTTTTCTTTCTTTGTACATAAGATTTTTGCTGTCACAACACTTCTGCACACTAACTACGAATAAATAAATAAATAAATAAGCCAATAATAAATGGAGCATTTTCTTAATGTAATTTACATTATGGAAAATTAACAATGTATATTGCATGATCATTTATTTTTTGATGAGATAGATAATTATTGAATTATAATTACATTTTAAATTTACTTATATCTAAAATGTTACTGTAAATGTATTTATGCAAAATTGTTGATAAATACCAGGTATGTGTGTTACCAGGACACACTCTGAAATTAACGGACTCTGGAGCTAAAATAATTGCGGAACCAATGATGAGGTGAGATCCACACCCTGTATGAATAGATTAATTTGTTATCACTGATAGGAATATCTCAATAAATATTTAAAACAATTGGTAATAATGATATATTATCTATGCATTCAGATGCGGAAGCGCTTTGATGTCCAGCGCTTTATTTTGTTGAATATACGGTACTCAGGCTTAAAGTTTAAAATTGCAAATTCATATCTGCTCCACGTCAATGTTAAGACATAACCCATCCGTATTAAACGTCACGTCGATTAGCCAACACAGGTTATGTTTTATGTAATCATTATTGATGTTATGATTTCACTTCGTGACATTGATAGTATACAGCAGGCAGTAACCAGGATTTAGTAATATTAAGGTGGGAAAGGGGGGGGGGGGTCCGTGACATGAAATGCTGTGGTTATCACACCAGAGGCTGAATCATCCTAAACTTTTTACTGGCAACATATATTGGTTACTTAGCCAGGACTTCGTAATGGGGGAAGAGGCGTGACATGAAATACTGTGGTTATCACCGGGGGTTCGGTCAATAAAACTATTTTACTAGAACATATATTGGTTTATTAGGACAATCAAATGAGGATATGTTAGTAGGTATTTTAATAACAAACTATGAAGAAATCTCGAGTAAAAGAATGTAAAAAAAAAAAGAGTATTGAAAAAGATTTTACAATAACTACATTTCTTTCTCTGTTCATTCAAATATAACAATTTTCATTTCATTATGACCTGGAACCTATGTTGCCAGGCTCTATTATTGGTTTTTGGGCTTCTACCTGAGAGCCTATCTAATGGAACTGGTTTATCGATCGTCATTTGTAGTCCATAAGTAGAGGTCTGTGCGGCCGCAGATAATGAGGCAGCAAATATATACAATTTTCCATATTCTATAATAGTCATGATTTAGAAAATATTTTTAAACAGATAAGATTTAAAAAAAAAAAAAAGAGAGAGAGAGATGAGCATTTTTTTTATTATTATTTTTTTTTTAAGGTTTTAGTTGCTGAAGAATGATGTGATTTGTTTGTTATTTCGGTGACCTACGTGCTTTTCCAGTTTGTCACAAAAGGCAAAGATAATTGTGCTGACCAATTTTCAGTTTATGGAAGGGGATGTGGTGTGTTAAATTAGAGTTTTGGTTCCTGACCTCTCAGGCCAGAAAAACTTTATTTGAAAACATTTCTTCATCTTCAAGGCCAATGGTGTAAAAAATTTTCAGCTTTATCAGAGAGGCTTTGCCGACAATTCTTCATATATATAAAGTAAATAGCGGTACTTTGAGAAGTATCACCTACAAATATTGAAAAGTGCAGTAAAAGGACAACTTTCTCGTGTCGTTTCTTGTCCTTTTGCTGTCACACGCTTCAAACATATTTATTTTGATTTTAGTTATTTTTCAACCGCTTTTAAAACTTTTAATTCGAAACAAACGTTTCTTAAGTAGGGAAAAGATGTAGGAAACCATATCCGCAACTTTATCCGCTATCCGCACAGAAAAGAAATATATATCCGCAGATACCCATTTTGACGCGGATATCCGCATCCACGCAGACCTCTATCCAAAGGATTAGCATGGAGCTAGTTGGAATTCGAAATGCTCCGTTACAATAATATCCATTTTCAACTTTAACCCCCCCCCCCCTGTTTCATCCGCACAAAGCTCCTCATAAGGAGGAGTAACCAAGTGCTTGCTACCTTTTTATTTTTAACGCTGATTCTTCTTTTTCTCGTTTCTTTTTGTATCATTCTTTTTTTTTTTATTTCTGGTTGGGAGATTCGCACCCCCCCCCCCCCTTGTCTACGTGCGTGTATACAGTCCGGAAAAATGTTTTTGGTTTATATATATGGATGCTAAGTAGTGGTACGAGTTGATACGAGACGGGAAATAAGGTTTTCTCGTCTCGTAGCTACCCGATTTTTGAAAAAATCTATTTTCGTCTCGGCTCAAAGTTTTTCTAGTCTCTTCTATAAATTTGTGTACAAAATTTGTCCTGACTTCCTAATTTCAACTAGTAGTTATGAGAATCCTTCCGAGTCATGATAGATCCACGAAGGGTGAGATTTAACAATATTAAACCGTATTTATTATTGGAGTATATTGTATAATGACTTTCGTATCTTTAAATCTTGATAAATGGATGCTCTTCTTTGTGTTCTTACAATCACTTCATCAATTTATAGTTTTTTAAAAACTGTGAACCGTCTAATACTAAATCAGTGTTTAAGGTCTAATACTTGGGTGAACTGGTGTTGACAGTAAGACTCGTGAAATTTCTCGTCTTGCCACGAAACGGAGACGAGAACTGCCATGTTTTTAGACTGGAATTTAAAAGGTACTTCTCATTTTCTGATTGCAGATGAGACGAGACATTTCTCGTCTCGATCTCGTCTTTTGGATATACTTATAATCACAACAATGAATTAGAAATAGTAAACCTTGCCACTTTCAAAGGTCTAACTCTTCCATCCTATGGCGCAAAGTATGGAGCAACAGCCCCACAGAAATTTGATTTCTTTACTCTTGTTATTTACGGTACAACGCAACACAACATTTCTTGCTTTGAGATTAATAATTTGCTTTTTGAGATTACTGTTTGACTGTTCCATATAGCTAGTTATTAATTTTGTTTTTCCACATCAATATTAAAATCTCAAAATTCTGTTTCTGTTTCCTTATCTAATTTTTTCTTTGTCAGAGAAAGTGTAGATAAGTTTACAGAGCCCGTTTTTTGACCTCGCGATTCATATCTTGTTCTATCATGTGGAACACCTGGATATGAAAGGGAGGCTTGAATATAGTAACTCATATTGGGTAGGAATTGGACTTTGAATGCCTAGTTGAACTGAGGGAACTGCATTTTGTTTCAGAATTTTCTTTGGCGGCAAGCCTAGAATTTCAGATCTCGCAAATAATGTTCTTCTGAGAAATGTACACTACAAACAGTCGCGTTTTTAAAGTTTATCTTTCCTTTTACATGTGTGCACCCATTGTTTAGCAAGAAGAGAATGCTTAGGAAAATTGTGGTACACAGTACCTGTACGTTTTGTTTTTGTATTATGATTCCTGCACCTTGCTACAGCACAAAAAGGTATTTTCATTTACACCTGCAAACACACACACAAAACACCATATAATACGAAAGAAAAGGCACAAATACACGTAAAAATAAATACATACCCACACCACACATGTCCCATCTTGCAGTATTGTTTTGAAAATTTACGCTTCTACGAAACCACGCATGTCTGCACAGCCAAGCCCACGTAAAGAATATATTCTCTTCCGACATATTTATAAAGGGTACCAAGAAAGTTCTGTCAATTTTTGTGGATGTCTGTGTTCAATTGGCCCTCACACCGTGAGTTGAATGCAAATGGAGATAAGGCGGAGGTCAGTTGTTGGTGTGGGTATATCCAACATACCACCTAGTTGTGACAGTTCATTTACACCGAGAACGTGCGTAAGAATAGAGTGAACATAGGACCTATACAGATCATCATAAGGGGGCGGGTATGCTGTACTAGTTCACCTGGAGTCAAACCTGCTGCAGAGGGTCGGAAGGTATGTCAGGACTTTGGTGAGGGTGTCGTGACTACGCAAACAGTACAGCGCTGGTTTAACAAGTTTAACTCCGATGACGAAACACTCGAAGACGCACCACGTGCGGAAAGACCAACACATGTACAGAAGAAAGATCTGCAGGCAGCAATTGAGGCGCACAGTGGCCAGACATGTGAGAAACTGGAACTACAATTCACTGTGAGTGGAGAAACCATTCGACAGCACCTTCATCAACTTGGGAAGCACTACAAGTTGGGTCGATAGGTCCCACATGGTTTTGAGTCCGGGCCAGAAGGCAAGGCCAGCAGGCACCTGTGTTTCTTTGCTGTCTCGTCTGAGGAAGGAGCTATTTCTGGAGAGGGTGTTGACATATGGTGAGATGTAGGTCCTGTACGGAGCTCCACGGCATCATCATTGATTAGCATCCCGTGAACCGGTTCCAAAACAGCCGAAACCAGCACTGCACTTGAAGGTTCTCCTGCGTGTTTGGTAGACTGCTTGTTGCATCGTGCATAGGGAACTGCTACCAGCTGGTCAGAGCATCAATGCAACTGTGTACTGTGAGTAGTTGAGCCGTATTCAAGAAAAACTCAAAACTGGAGCCAGTACTTCTGAAGCGAAAGGGGGTCCTCCTGTTACAGGAACGCTAAACCCCACGTGGGCAAGATGACGCGGGACACCATTCTACGCCTTGGTTGGGTAACACTATTGCATCCGCCGTACTCCCCGGACGTTGCACATTCCGATTATCAACTGTTCCATTCCTTGAACAATCACATTAGAGGACGCCGGTTCAAATCCCTAGTAGAGGTGCAAACTGCACTTGATACCTTCTTGGCTTCACCGCCCACTAAATTTTACTGGGATGGAATCCATGGCCTTCCAGAACGTTGGCAGAAGGTCGTCGATGCTAAAGGGGGCGCTTTTTGATCTTTCAGGTACGTCTTAGGTGGCATGTCGATGTTCAAAGGTGGTAGGTAAAAAAGCGACAGAACTTTCCTTTACCTTTATACTTCGCTATTAGGTAATATTCGTTCAGGTAGTTAAAAACATACAATAGAAAGATATTTCCACAAAAATTTGACACTAGAAAGGAAAGCAACACAATTCGAACACACACAAAGTACTGTTTGTCTTACTTGCAAATCTTCGTTCGCGAAGCAGACAAGCTCAAATTTCTCGGTGATGACGTCACTGAGAAGAGAGCGTAAAAGTAGTGGTTCTGGACGTAAGTTAAGAGCACAGGTCTTATTAAATGCTTACAGGATCATAGGTTTTGAAGTAAATGCAGAGAAAACGAAATACGTGCTGTTACGTCGGGGTCGTAATATTGCATACTATGGATGCGTTACAATATCAAATAATACTTTCGATAAAGTGGATACTTTCAAATATCTAGGATCAGTATTAACACACAAAAAACATATTCACGAAGAAATTAAATGTCGACTAAAAGCAGGTAATTCGTGTTATTATTCAGTTCAAAATCTCTTGTTGTCGCGAATTCTGTCGAGGAATTTGAAGCTTATAATATATAAAACTATAATCGTGCCTGCTGTGCTGTATGGTAGTAATATATAAAACGATAATCTGAGGGAAGAACATAGACTGAAAGTACTTGAGAACAATATTTTGAGACGAATATTCGGACCCAAGAGGAACGGAGAATGACGGAAACTTCATACTGAGGAACTACATAATTTATACCGTTTAGGTCGGCATGTCATGTAGCCAGGATGGAAGAAAGTGAAAACACTTTCAAATTTTTAACTAGTAGCCCATTAGGAAGACCTAGGCGCAGATGGGAGGACAATATTAAGATGGATCTCGCAGAAATAGGAATACAAAGTAGAAACTGGATGCAGACTAAGGATAGAAGTCAGTCGAGAGCCTTTATGAACGCGGCATTGAACCTCCGGGTTCCGTAGACCATAGAGTTAGGTAGTTAGTTATATTTTTATCACATAGCCTTGATCATTGTGTTATTGTGTTCAGTTTGACAATATGGAAACAAAGCCTGATAGAATAGTTATGAATTTTTCCTGCATTTTTTTTAAATGTCTAAACTTGTTTATCACCATTTTGTGTTTGGAAGTGTAGGGTTATTACTGTAAAATTACAAGTGCTTTATGACATTTAAAATAAGTAAGTGCATATGAAAGATGATTTGTATATACTATTTCCCACCGGTTGAGTACTTCTGCACGGTGTACAAATGCTATATTCTGTTTTACAGGAGGGGCTGTGGTGGCTCAGTAGTAGAGCGTTCACCTCTGGTGCTTGGGGTCCGGGGTTCTCCCATTTCCTCCCACTTTCTTCATTCCACCATTTCATTCATTTCTCATCTTCACCGTCTCCTTTAGCCTAACTGCCATAACCGTGGGACGTAAAACTCAAAAGATTTCATTTCATTTCTATTTTACAAGTGTAGCGCAAAACTAAGTACTATAGAAACTCCACTGAGAAATCTCATGTGTTCTCACTACTTTTGCTTACACGCATACTCACCGTTGTTGACGCGACTGCTCCCTTCAAACATACCCCTATGCAGTTCCATCAGCTTTGCCTTGCCCTGATTCACTTCGTGTTTTATACACTAGTTTTTATGGCAAATATGGACGCTTTATTTATACACAAATCGTTAAAGAATTGTAATATTTCAACAACTACAGAACTTCTGGTGGCCCCATCGAACTTAATCTATGCTAAGTGGTATATAGTGATGTCGTCCAGCACAAATCTTTTTAGAAGATAATAAGAGTGAAATTAGTGAAAGAGTTATAATTTTTTTAAAGAACTATTTTCAATAGTGTGCCTAAACTTGACCTGCACGTAAAATAATCTTTGCATAACTGACAAACGATCATTATTATCTGTTCCAGGCAACCTGATAGAAAACTCCCCTCCCTCCCACCACTTACAACTAAAGAAGGGGAAAGCAAGTCGTTGACCTTCACAGGGAGGGAAGCTTTTCTATTAGACAGAATCGTGTAAACTGTAAATTCGTACGTCGATTCGCTCTCACCTGATGTTGAGAAAGCACTTGTGTTCCTTTTAGCTATCAATCCCGATTAACAAACAATTACTGTTTTTAATTTTTGTCTTTAAGAATTTTCATTCATCATAGGTATTCTCCCTTTATTGGCAGGTCACTTGCCGCAGCTGAGAAGCTTCCATGCTCCACGGTCCTCCGCTAACCTCTTCGTCTTAGCGTATGATCTTTCTGTTTTAATATCATCCATTAATTTTAGTCTCCTTCGCCCCCTCCCTCTCTTTCCCGCCACCATACCCTCTTCTACGTCTCTCATGATACAATCTCTTCTTAGGCAATGTCCCAACCAGTTTCTTTTCCTCTTCCTAATAATATCTAAAAGTATTCTTTTCTCACCATTTCTAACACTCTCTCATTCGTTTTCCGCTCGACCCAACTAATTCTTTCCATTCTTTTCCACACCCACATTTCGAAGTCTTCCAATCGATTTTCGTCACCTTTACGTAATGTCCACGTTTCCGCCCCATACAGTACAACACTCCACACGAAGCATTTTATGAGTCTTTTTCTCAACTCTTTATTCAAGGTCCCACAAAACAGACTTTTCTTCCTCCTAAAGGCTTCTTTCGCCATTCCTACCCTTGCTTTTATTTCACGTTCTTACTTCATATCATCACTGATAATACTACCCAGGTATCGAAAACTAGTCATCTGCTCTATTTTCTCCCCTTCTATATTTGACACCAATCTCTTCGTTCCAATCACCATGGCTTTTGTCTTTCTAACATTTATTTTCATCCCATATTCTTCACAGCCCTTCCTCAAGTTTTCTAACATCTTATTGATTTTCTCTTCAGATTCTGCAACAAGCGCCGTATCTGGAAACCGTATACACCTAATCATTCTACCTCTCATTCTACCTACCTAATCATACTGAAATGCCATCATCATTATGTAGGCTCTTTTTCACTATCTCTTCTAGATAGACATTAAATAGTGTTAGCGAGAGGCAGCATCCTTGTCGAACTCCCCTTCAAATTGCACTCTCTTCCGTTAGTTGTCTTTCTTTATTTAGTCTTTAAGAAAAGTGTTGCTTATTATTTATGTACTAAAATTTTGGTTTTATTCGTATTTATTAAGTTGTATTTCTAGAAATAAGAACTAATTTGTTATAAAGTTAATTTCCATTATTGTTTCATTTGAGAATCAGTATGATTTGTCTTTTCGTGTGTATTTATATATGTTGATTTTATAGAGGATTTGAAGTCAATGCAAGTAAGCACACATTAATTGCATTGACGTCCAGGTTGGGGTCGTGTTGGCTTCGTGGTAGAGCGTTCACCTCTGGTGCACATGATCCCCGGTTCGATCCCAGATCGCGCCAAGTGGGCTTTGTGGTGGACAAACGTAATTTTTGTAGGTTTTCTCGGAATTCTCCCGTTTCCTTCTACTTTCTTCTTTCCACAGTTTCATTCATTCTCCTTTAGCCTATCCGGCATAACCGCTGGACGTAAAACCCAAAGATTTCATTTCTAGACTTCTGTTACTCCCCCTCCCCCTTGTTATAAACTTCAGTTTTTAATGTATAATGGCTTATTAGACTGAATTTGTTACGTCCTTCTACAATCGATTGATTCATTTTCTAATACAAAATTATTATTCTTTTTCTTTAAGGTATTTGTTAACTTGTGGTTCAGATGGAGACGTTCGTATTTGGGAAGGACTGGATGATGATGATCCTGTGTCCAACTGTGTTGGTGAAATGGCAGTAGCCATATGTTATTTTGTAAGTTGAAACGTCTTCCTTTTATGTAAGGATTACATTTATAGTCATGGTAATATTGGATTAATTAACATATGATTAATTAATATATTCAGGGTATATTTTTATTTTATTTATTCATAAATAAAATGGGTAAAAATTAATTCTCACTGTTTTCATTTACTGCATTGTAACTTAAAATGTTATAAATTAGTTTCCTCGGATGCGCTGCAATAGTGAATGAAACTAAGTTTCTCAGTAAGAAGAATGAAGTTAGATATACCAATGACAGTGTCAGAGTTTTCAGACAACTCATTTTGTAACAATCAAAGATAAAGAAGAGGTGCATTCATCACTGCGTCCCATTTACTTCTTACTGAGTAACGGTTTCAGTATAGTCTCAATACCATTTTTCAATCTTAATTAGTTGCAGTGTTCTGGCTGGATCAAGTGGGATTCATTCAGTGTGTGTGTGTGTGTGTGTGTCACACATCAAATTGTGCGCACATCAACGGAAACATCTTCTGGCAAAATCAGTATGTGATGTAGACAATGGAAACTGTACGGTAGGTGAATGTGAGAATTGTCCTTGTATCATTGCGATTATATGAAATAAACATTGAATTGGATTACTCTACTAAAGATGCCGATGATGAAAGGACTATTTCGTATAAACAATAAGTGGCATTTGATCGCAGTAATTTAATCAGTGTTATAGAAATTGTGTTTAGAAGAGTTTCAAAAAATTTCAACATCATAATTACTGGACTTAAATAGACCGACCAGAATAATCAGTCGGGGGGAAAAAAGCCAGTGGAGTTTCGCTGAAAATTGTACATATATATGTATTGTCCAGGATGAAATCCAGTCTTATGATTGTGTGGTATTATAAGTGATTGCCTGTAATATATTGCAACCGCGGTTTAGTCATCCCGAAAGACGCATATTTTATTTCTCCAGGAATTAATACCATATCTAAAGAAGTTCTGTTATTTCCCATGTGAGTCAGCAGTACAATATAAGAATAGAAAGAATTTTTCTAACCTGTGTAACAATAAACTAGAATCTAATGTGGAAGCTTAGGGGCGTTTCTTAGCCAAAGTCACGGTAAGGAACTGTGTGGGATAATGAAGAGACTCATTGCAAAGGCAAACCTTCAGCGCCCAACTGAGGGACAAATCCTTACCTCTAAAACATGTTTGAGTTTTGTATGCTGCACATCAGAGGAATTAACTTTATTTCGGTAACTGAAGATGAGATCAAGAAGGAACAAGAGCATCTTACCGATCGCTTCAGCAAATCCTCGAAATTGGATGGAACGAAGGATCAACATTGCTATCCCCAAGGAATCATCCATTATTCTAATGAATGCATCATTATAATTTCATATCAATCATGTCCAGTTCAGAGTTGAGGGAACACCGGCATTAATCAGTGTAAATAATAGCTCTAAATGACTATATTGTTTGTGTTCAATAACTTGTGATTTATAGGTAAGAAATGACGTCGTTTGGGTAGAACTCAACAACAACATACAACGCTATTTCTTCAGCATGTGTGTTCTTGGCTTCAATGTTATAGACATACAATGTTACTCATAAGAACAGCAGAAAACTTCCAAAGTTATTAACTCACTTCAAACACTAGGTTATCTGTTAGGTTTACGTTTATTTTAACAGTTAATGCAAAAATAGTCCATATTATGCTTGTGCATTAAAACGTTTATTCCCAATGTCAATAATTCTCACATGCTTACTATATTCGATTCAGTTTTGGACAACTTCAAGCAATTTCTTCAATTGTAAATTGGGTCTAGATTTATTATTATTATTATTATTATTTAATGGGCTGGCGCCCTGGAGATGGAAAGTTGAGTAAATGGACTCTGCAAATATTGAGCAAAAGTGGTAGGAACACCTGCCAATCAACTATGAATTCGTCAACCTAGCATTCTTAGCAGAAAGTAGCAGTACAGTATGGAGGACAATATTTTCATACTTTTTATAAGTGCTTTTTTGTGTCATTAACTGAGGGCATGTGTTCTTTATGTAAAGTACAGTATATTGTAAGAAAAAATAAAGGTGTACTCTACGTGCTGTCCTTTAAGTAAATATATGTTTAATTATCGGCAAAAATCGTTATTCGCAAAAGTTTCGGTTCGAATTAATATGAATGAATGACACTTTACTCTATAAACTTGTTGTAGTGACTATTTCGTTCAATATAAAAGCAAATCGTACGCTACGACAGTTTGGCATTTTATCTTATGAATAGCACGCTCAGCAGAAGAAAGAAACACACAAATTATACTAAATGACATATACCTAAATATGTTTATACTTTTATAAACAAAATATTCTATAAAATAATGATATAGCGTCAAATAAATTTCCTAGTCAAGCATTCACTGTGTTACAAGCTTCCTAAACTAGGTAATGCTTTGCCACCAGGTGTCGAAATGTTGAGTAGTTTATATCCATGAAAAATCTTATGAACCAGCATGTACCGGTAATTGTGTAGCCATTTTCCATAGCCTTACTACTGGGACATATTTCTTTTAATGTCATCATGTGACTTTTTGTTTGTTTGTTTTGTTTATTTGTCAGTTTATTTTGGTTATGTTCCAATGTAAAATAAATGTATCTGGAACTTTGCTGTCATTTTGCATGAATAAAAAAATAATATATATATTTTTTTTAAATTTCCATGTAGGAGAATCGATTTTTCGTGGGTACAAAAAACAGTGTTCGGGCATATACGTTTCCTAGTGCAGATCAGGATGGAATTTTAACAAGATACACAGCTCCCGTCACAGATATTTGTGTAGGAAGAAAAGGACAGATTATAGTTTCGGGATCTTGGTGAGTACTTTAGTCAATTATGTTGTATTTTGTTTGTACCCATTGTTCATAGGTTAATTTAATAATTATGATATTTACTGACTAAATTTAGCTCGATCTGTATCGTATTTTCCCTCTCTTGCAATTTGGTGTTGTTCTTAAGACTTTTTGTAAGTTACAAGTTTGAAAGCTGATCAGAGAAAATTGACACTAACTACTAATTTTCATATCGTTACAATAGTTGCGTCGTGGATTATGTCATATAAGCTAAATACGGGAGGCATGGTGGCTCAGTGGTAGATCGCTTACGTCTGGTGGTCCTTGATTCGATCCCCGACCAAGTAAGTTTTAGTGAATAACATCGTGTTCATGGGTTTTCTCGAAGTACTCCCATTTTCTGCCACATTGTCATTTCACCAATTCTTTCATCATCACTTGCTTAATCATCCAACTCCCTTAGCGTAAAGAGCATATTGGTAAATAAGTCATTTCCAAGCGCTCAGGGGAAAATAAGACTTTCTTTTTTTAAAAAATGTGCCATTTCGTTGGGTTTTTTAAATAATAATACTAATAATTATAAATGTTTGTTTATGAAGAATCACGCTGAGCTGATGCGATTATGACAAGGGCCTATAATTTTCTTGTATTTCAGTTTTACAACTCAGTATAATGTATGTTATCTAGCATAACGCCTTCACAAAGTGAATATAATTGTTTCAGAAAACTTGTTTTAGTAGCTATTCTAAGTAATAAAACATCCATCCCGAACATCCTGACACTTTTCCTAATAGCTGCTTGCAAATGAGATAGTGTGTGGCAAAAGCGTTCTTCGTTGATGGTTTCATCTCTATGCAGAAAATTTAGTAGGAGTGACTCCGACTATCTCAAAACAGACTGAACATCAGTTTACTCGTACGATGATGATCGGAATTTCTTCGTTACTGTCGAGCAGGGATGTTTCCACATTATGCTCTGCTGTTTTGACTCGGGAGTCACTCAGTAACCCAGTATTCACGTTTTGTCGCCAGTAACGGTGAAGTCCAGAAAATTGTCACCCTCCTCGTAACTCTACAGGCAGTTCAGTAACATGACCATTCGTTTGCTCTTGTTGACATCATTAAGAAGCTAAGGAACAACTCACCGACATTACACCTTGCGGTATCCCAACGGACCGTAGACAATGACATAAACACTATCATACTTCCAGGTAATGTCTTTCAGATGAATACGTCAATAAGCTTTCACCATTTCGTCAACACGCGTAATGTTGTCCGGTGTCAGCGAGGAACAAGGTCTGCCTCCATTGCTCTGGACATTTTCTCGTCTATTTTCAACTCTTGCGTCACCATTGCACACTTTACATTGCTAAATACTTGTTCTCATACACCAGCTCCATTTCCCTGTGGATATCTATGGCTGTGTCCTTGCACCATGGAGAACGAATAAAACTTCTCTTTTTATATGGCGCGTACATCCTGAGCACTCCGGCCATCTTTAGCACTGACAACAGTGTCGCGCAGTGACACATGAGACTCTTCAAATAGAATATTTCGACTCAAATAGAAAAAAATAAGCCGGTTAAAATCGTGTGGTTTAAGAAATCAGAAGTTACACTAGGACCCACCGCATATGCGAGAAAAATCGTACAAATAATATTATGTTTTGGATAAAAACTAGGATATTTGGAATTCTGAACAAGTTTGAAGGAGAACAAATGATGTTAATCCGGGACTGTCTCGCTTAAACCGGAAGGTCTGGGGACCCTATATCTTTTTGCATGTTGTTCCATGATTGAACTTCCTGTACAATTTGAGCCTATGTGGTCTTGTAGAATTCGAAAGCCAGGCTATATTTGTTGTTATGTAACACACTACGACTAGAGAATGTTTCCTAGAACAATTGTATTAGTAAGTATTAACTGATTTCTTCTAAAATTCCACCTATAACCACACTTTCATAACGAAGAGGCTATTATTTGTTCCCATCAAAGTCAGCCATATTGTTCTTTAGTCGTTGAAAAACAAACAAATAAATCAAATAAATTTGTAGGTTTTGAGAAATGATGCACATTTTTGGAAACCAAATTTGATCTGTAAACCATGTAATGAACGAAAACTCTTATGTTCCTGGATAACATTGTTTGTAATATAATCCCAATATCTGAATTATCCTTGTCATTAGTTCAGTTGGTTAGTAGCGTGTATATATATATATCGGTGTCGTACCTACAGACGGTCGACTTCAACAATTTGATCAAACTATGGTCCTGCCTCTATTTCTGTTTTGAAATTTAAAAGTTCTCATGAGGAATTATAAAGATTTTCCTTACATGAGCAATTCTCTGATTGAGTGGCTAGCAAAACAACTCAGATTCGACCTTCAAGTAAATGAGTTGAGTTGAGTTGAGTTGATTTTGAGTTTAACGTCCCGTTCAGCAGCTATATAAGTCCAAGCTATATGAGACGTGGACCTACTGATTAACGTGGAATCCGAACCACATGAGCTCCCGCCAGGAATCGAACCCGGGTCTCCCACGCCAAAGGCGCGTACGCTAACCGCTTAGCCACAAAGGAGCTCTCAAGTAAATGATGTGTCCCATACAAGTGCTACCGTCCTTTTTACTATCATTTAAAGAGACAAGAGATATACAGTTACGGAAGTCTTATGACCTATATATTGATTGAAAAATCTTCAAAACAAATTATATTGAAAAGGAGAAAGAAAAAATCAAAATACGCAGGTTGAATTCTGATTAATGTTCTATTCATTATTTTTTCCATTTATTTTTTCCTTGGTGTTTACATTTTTGGGAGATGTAGTTTGTAGGTTTTATCTATTACATAAGATCACGCAGATTAATTCACATTGTAGAGATGGCAGATATTTCAAATCGGAAGGGGGTATGACGCATATCAAGTTACACCACCATGAGCTCAGAAATCCAAAGGTGTAATTGTTTCTTTCATATATTGTACGGTTTGCACGTTGTGAACACTGAAATTTTAAAAAGTGTCATAGTTACTGCAGGTGATCTAAGATTCCTCTGACAAAAGAGAGCTCCTTCGTGGCTAAGCGGTTAGTGTACGCGTCTTTGGCGTAGGAGGCCCGGGTTCGATTCCCGGCGGGAGCTCGTGGTTCGGATTCCACGTTAATCAGTAGGTCCATGTCTCATATAGCCTCACTACTGAAAGGGACGATAAACAAAAAAGAATCAATCCTCTAACAAAAGAACAGAAATAGAAATCTTAATATCCAGAGAACGCAGTTTCAGAGACATTGCAGAGGACTACAACAATCGCCATCTGACATACCTCCAGTATCGCACAGTACTATCTATGTATGTAATCATCAAATTATGATAAACTGGTATTGTTGAAGATAGGAGTTGTGTCAGCTGGTCCTCAATTGTCCGGGTATTACATACAAATCGCTGGCATCCTTGTAAGTTGCACGTGCACAATAAACTAAATGAAGATGACACAAATTAAGAGGTAGAGTACTCCATGTGGGCTACTAACCAACACGAACTGAATCCCTCATTTATACGTGGAATACTGTTCAATGACGGGGCCTGTTTCTTTTTGAATGGAGAGATCAGTCAGTATAATTGTCGGTACTGGTGTGTGACAATAATCCGAACTAGATTGATCTAGTAAGGAGCATAGTCCTGCAAAGGTAATGGTGTAGTATGGCATATGGAACAGCCGCATTATTGGTCCATTTTTCATCGATACTAGCTTAACTGCACAACAGTTCGTCACGGCAACTTCTCTTCTTTATAACATGATGGAGCTCCTCCCCAGTATGGTCTTGGTGTGCATCAATGGCTCAATGCATAACTCTCACATCAGCAAAGTGGAATAGTCCCGTGGCCCCGTGCAATGATCGCTCAAATCACCAGATCTCATGTCTTTTGATTTCTATCTGTTATGCCATCTAAAGCAGATAGTGTATGCTAAGAAACTCCGCGATGTAAAGCACCTACAGAAACGTATTCACCATTCAATCGAATATTATCTTGCGTGTGCAGTCGGAGTAGGTGTGGCGATTACGATTGTGCATTAAAGGGATGGCGACTAGTACATAGGACGTGGACTAAGCTCACTGTTGGTAGGTGATTTTCAAAGTTTCAGTGTTCCGTGTATACCATACAAGAAATGAAAAAAAAAATTCAGGTTACATAGCTCACGCCAGTGTTACTTGGTTTGCAATATGCACCACCCATCAACAGATTCCATATTTTCTTTCTTGGTTTCAAAATAAGGCGTCCAAAGACTTTGAACTCACCCTGTATATGATTAAATACATATCAAATTAGTATTTATTTTAAATCTACAGATATTTTGATTTAGTTCCAAATGTTGAAACAGTAAACATGATTGCAATAATTGTCTTCGAATTTTTATCAAATAGGACTCTTGATATTATCTGGAAAGTGAGAAAAAAAAAGAAGGAAAGTGACAAAAGAGGAGAATAAAATTTACAAATTCACACAAACCATATATATAAAGAAATAAAAACTGTAAAAATCGTTAAACGGCAAACAACAGTTACTGGCGAAATAATCATCATTAAATTTTTGTAATGTACTGTTTTTCCTCATGCTTTCGAACTATTCATCAATGGTTCTTTATTGGTAAATTATAGTCCATATAACATTGATATAGTGTAAATTTATATCAGATTGTCTGAAAAGTATTGAGCCTTTGAAGGTCAAAGTTGAGGTCATTGTTATTTGAAAATAACATTATGAAGCCAAATATGCATCACTTTGTTGGATGACCTTTTGCCATTTCCCTGCAACATCACAATTCCGTCACAATAAAATTTGTGTGGTTTTTGATCAAAAAATTGACACAGGTGGTTTTCACAGGCCGTTTTTGAAACTAACTTAACACTATTTAAGAAATTCAGCGAAGACTAGTACTAGGCTCGGACAGTCTGGATTATACGATGGATGCATGAAAATTTCCCAGCCAATACCTGACGTTGTTAAAGATGTATGCGGTCTGGCGTTGTCAGCGTGGGTATGTTATATCACATCCTTTCTGTTGACTAGTTCCCGTGGGCGAGGTAACTCAGTGGTAGAGCGTTCACCTCTGGTGCATGTGTCCTTGGCTCGATCTCAGCTCGCGCCAAATGAGCTTTGTGTTGGACAAACACCGTGTGCTTTGGTTTTCTCGAGGTTCTCCCACTTTTTCATTCCATCATTTCATTCATTTCTCATTATCATCTTCTTCTTTATCCTAGCCGGCATAATCGTGGGACGTAACACTTAAGATTCCATTTAATTTTTTTTTTGACTAGTTCCGACTGTTTCTTTGGAAGCTGCAATCGCGCGAAATGCTGACAGTACAGGTCGTTCAGTCCTGCAGCAGCTCATGATAGAGGATGTCCTAATCCTACCAAACGGATAGGACAGCCTTTTTGGACGTCAATGTAACCTTTGGCACAAACTGTGGAGCTGCTTCTGTCTCCGACCATGATCTTTTCCTCATATTGTCGTAAGTTACTCACGTTTCAGTAAATGGAAATTCGATCGAGTAAATGTTTCTGAGTCAGATGATGTGGAACACAAGTATCGAGCTCCCTTTTGTAACCAGTTTTCTTTAAATGGTTTAGAACTGTTCGGTGATAAATGCTCAGGTCATTGGCGGTGTCATGACTATTTACATGTCGGTCTTGCTCATTTTTTGCTAGAATATCATTAACTTTTGCTGTTTTGATCACCTACTGCTAGGAGCATGTTGGACATCGAAATTCTCAGAATGAAAGCGACTGAACAATCTTTTGGCTGTTGCTTTTGATAATTTATCTTGCCCATAAACAGTACAAATTTCTTCATGAACCTGGGCAGCATTTGTGCCTGTATTGAAATGAAATTAAAATGCAGCTCTATTTTGCGAAAAGTTCACTTGTCTTCACGGCGCAATACTTATGTCTGATAATAATAATTTCAACGCTTTTTGCACATCTACTAGCTTCAAGTGTCAGTTGTAAAAATGACGTTTGGTTTGACCCGCTGCGACTATGAGATTTGTAACAGTAATGTGAAATCATGTGCAAAAGGCTCCACATTATTTAGACAATTTGTTATTTCAGTTTTAATAAATATTCAGTTCTGATTTGATTCTCAGTTCTTGAATACAGTTTGTATTGATTGAAGTGTTTCTGTCTTTCTAACTAGTGACATGACTATCCATGTGACGGATATTGCTACTAGTCAAGACAAAATTTTAAATGGACACAATGCAGCAATTCTTGGTGTCGCTCTCGATCCTGAAGAAGAATTTGTGGTAAGTTAATGTTCAGTGAAATTTTTAAGAAATTGTTTCACACGAAATAAGTTTTAATTTATACTTACCTGAGGACAAGACTTAGAAAAGTAGTACGTTATATGCACCAAATGACCATACTATATCTAAAAGAAACGGAAACTTTAGTTCTTGAAGTAGTTTTTCATATGTAATTTGTATTATATAGCATAATTTGTATTTGAAATAATACACCATGACTTCTTTATGTTATAAATCATGGATGTAGCTTATTGTCATTTTTCCCTTTATTTATTTATTTATTTGTTTGTTTGTTTGTTTGTTCATCTTTTTATTTAAGTCACCAAAGTAATATAAGGCATACCAAGTGTTACGCTAGAAATCTTATTTTGTATTATTAATAAGAAATACAAGTTTATGTAGTACTGTTTGGTGTAGAAATTTGATCAAGTAGAGAAAAGGAGAAGTTGAAAGTATTCTGAACTCTTGAAGTACAGAACTAAAAGATTTACCTGACATTTTATAATTTTTCATTATATTTTTCTAGAGAAGATTTCGGTCTGTAGGCGGACACACCCATGCGTAGTCTTCTCTAAAGGGACAAGGTTGTTTACGTTCTCTTCATCAACTGGTCATGAATGTATTGAATGATTGGTGTGCATTTTTTCTGCAATCTTTCGTGTCATACAACGTGTATTTGATTAATATCTTTGTCATCAGCTTCGTTGGACCTCCCTGAAAGGACTATCGCTGAAATCAAGCTCAGCAATACGGAATTCCGTAAACCACTGTTGACATTGACATTACGTTTTTAATGCAGCATTGTCATAGTAAACTTTACGCAACTTTTCACAATCTTGACGTGCGGTTGCTTTTTGAGAATGCTGGAACTGACAGCTTTCAAATTACATAGCAATAACATTAATTGTAAACAGAGATGCAAAAAAGCCAGCTTTTTTGAATCGATGGTTTTTTACATAAAAAGCCAGTTTTTGGGGAAATATACGAGAATTTTGGAAATTTTGGCTTTTTTTCATTTTCATGAATTTTCTGTCTAAATAGTTTTCTTATAGTATACTCTATAGTTAGATAAGTTTTCTATGACCTAAATGTCATATTTCGCTTTGGAATTCACGATCAAGATGGATGGAGCATATGTTTTGCGAATTAAAGCAAACATAAAGAATGTAGTATTTGAAGGCAATTTTAGAGGCTATTTAACTTTATTTTAACTTTTGAGTGATCGACATTTTTTTCTTCTCTGGATCATTTCAGTATGTCATTCGTGTTTCATTTCTAAGAGCTTAGTACTCTAGCTTCTAGCGCAAAAGTTAAACTTACATTTTCCTATATATCCATCAAAGCGTACGGTTTTCAGTATATCTGTCAAACCGTACTTCCACATTTCTGTTTTTGTAGCTGTGCAATGATTTAGCAATAATTTTCCGGATACAACCTTAAATACCATTTTATACAAATAATCAGTAGCGGATTTAGAAAAGTATTTTCACAGGGATTTCTCTGATTGTTTCGTTTTTCTAAAATTTCCTAATTTTTATTTGGGAGGAGCTTGAAGTTTATGAGTACAGGTAACTAATATTTCGTTTCGTTTATATATTTAGCAATAATCTTCCGGATACAGCCTTGAAGATCATTTTATACTGAGAATCAGTGGCGGATTTAGAAAAGTATTTTGGGAATGGTTTTCCTTACTAATGTTTCGTTTTTCTAAAAATTCCTAATTTTTATTTGAGAGGAGCTTAAAGTTTATGAGTAAAGGCATAACTAATAGACAACGGCACCAACTTTCCAAAATTCATGTGCGTGCATATCAATGGCGGAATGTGTTAGCCTATATGTTTACAGGTCAGTCTCGGTGTTTGATTGATTTTAGTTAAAATATTTTATGAACACTGTCATAAAGGCCTGTGTTGTGGTAGAGCGTTCACCTCTGGTGCTTGGGGTCCCGGGTTCGATCCCAGCCCCCGCCAAGTGAACTTTGTGGTGGACAAACCGTGTGCGTGGGTTTTCTCGGGGTTTTCCCTTTTCCTCCCACTTTCTTCATTCCACCATTTCATTCATCACTCATCATCACCGTCTCCTTTAGCCTAACCGGCATAACCGTGGGACGTAAAACTTAAAGATTTCATTTTTTTTTCAATTCTCGGTTGAACCACAACCCTTCTTTCATGTGTAGCGGTTTGGATATCACTTAAGCGAAAGTCTTCTCCTTGATAACCTCGGATGTTAAGGTTAAACATACGCAAATGCCTGTTGTTTTATAAAGAAGCCAAGGTTGTAAATATATTGACAGAAATTGGCAAAATTTATCGACTGCCTACGTAGCTTCCAATATTGGATTGGACTTTCAATGATATCTGCATACTAAATTTGTAATTTAATACCTCAGTTTTAGCGTACTGATTGTGATACGTTGACCTTTAAATTTTACATGCAAAGCAATAACAGGATTTTTCCGGTATTGTTTTACATTTAAAGTAATGATGGGATTTTCCCGATGGCTAAAGCGGGAGTTTCCCAATTTAAGAAATTTACTGACTGGACTTCTTTAAGCTTATGTGATCCCTTTCAGCGTAACCCCGTTGTTGCATAATAACACTAAGGCGAAACAAACTTATGTCTGTCAATATGTAATATAAATACATAGAGCAAAATATTTAAACCAAAAAAATCTGGTTTAAAAAAAAAACTGGTTTAAACAAAAAAAACGGGTTTTTGGCTTTTTCAAAAACAACCATGGTTCTTGCCAACCCTGCTTACCTTTGTATATAAGAGGTTCAAAAATTCTCATTATATACATTGGTTAATCCTTTGGAATTCATAAAATAAATATGTTAAGATTAAAATTGTTTGAAATATTTTTTCGAAATTTATGATTTATTTTCGAGTTTTTATATTATTATCGGCATCAACCACTAATTAAATGAGTTTTTGTGTTATAGAGAAGCGAAACAAAGTCTGCTTTATCAATTTAAAGCAGAATTTTGAAAAAAGACCAAAATTTCTCAAGCAAAAAAGCGAAGCGAAAAATCCGAGGTTTTTTTTCCAAAAAGCCGATTTTTTCCGAGCCCTTGCATCTTTAATTGTAAATGATTCTAGTACTCTCAAAAATGGCCCCATGTGTTGCAAGAATGCATCTTGACCTTTCAGATAACCCAATATTTCTATCCATATAATGTACATTATATTTTACTAATTAATTGTCTCTCTTAAGTGTTAATTATCGTGAATTGAATTCTTGAGATCATGGTGACCGTCCGCTTCTAGATGTTGGAAGAACAGTAATGTATTGAGTAATTATCATGCGTAAAACACAACATAAGAATGGATAATTCCTGATTTCGCTTTCATTCTAACTTCAGTGAATTAAAGCGAGAAACCCTCGTAGTTTTATCTATTAAAAAGAAGGAACAACATTTAAATTTTATTCCGTTTTAAAAAGATACAAGTGATTCAAATTTAAAAAGTCGATTTAGGTGAAAGCTCTTTATGCATCTTGATTTTTGAACCCTGAAAGCAGAGAGAGTGATTTGCCATGGATTTTCAAGTATTAACTGTACACATTATTTTCTTCTACCCACATTTACCTTTGCTCTTAAGTCTAAAGACTTAACGATTATCTGAGTGATTTATGTTCCCCTAATTATTTCTTTAACTATGTACGTACATGCGTAATTTATATAGATTTTAATAATCTTATTTTTGAACGTTTTTCAGGTTTCTTCGAGCAGTGATGGCACATTTCGTATTTGGAGTATTAGTGATGGTTCTTGTGTTAAGACGTGGAATAATTTACCAAAATGTAGCGATTTTTTCTTGGCTAAGCTGCTTGGTCGATGTTCTTGGGAGCCGAATGGAAGAAGTATTGCAGTACCTACAGAGAAAGAAGTACAAATATTACAGAGAAACACGTGGTCTAAACTCGTCTCATTTTCTGACGAACAAGTGAAGTTGGTAAGAAATGCAAGTGATAATAATAATGCGACTAAACAGTGTTTTAATTGACTGTATGCATATGCACGAAGTACATTCTGAAATAATATTCTCAATTTCTCTCTCGTTAAATAGAACTGCAGACAATAGTACACACCTTTAAAGTGATTCATGTTCTCATTTCTGGTTCAGTGGTCCCTAGTCCTATCCTATGCAATGGTTGTGACTGACAACATCGTGTCTCTGGGGCTCAATGTTCTCTCTTTCCTCACACACTATCATTCCACCAGTTATTTCATATCCACCTTCATAGATCATCCGTTTCCTTTAGCCTATATGTCATGATCGTGGGACGTAAAATGAAAGATCTCATTTTCATAAAGTGCTTCATTGTGGTTTAACAGAGAAATTAACTATGTTGTGTATCATGGAGACGTTGGACGCACCTTTAACGCGGAAGACCTAGTTCGATTATGAGTGAGTTCAGATCACATGTTAAGCTGTAGATCAACGTCTCGTACAGCCTTGGCACTGAGGCCGCGGTGCCTCATTGGTAGAGCGTTCACCTTTGGTGCATGGGGTGTTTGGTTCCATCCCAGCTCCCGCCAAGTTAACTTTGTGGTGGACAAACATCATGGGTTTTCTCGGGTTCTCCCGTTTCCTCTCACTTTCTTTATTCCACCATTTCATTCATTACTCATCATCACCGTCTCCTTTAGCCTAGAAGCCATAACCGTGGGACGTAAAACTTAAAGATTTCATTTCATTTTTGTTCTCTGGGATAGGGATAGCCTATTCCGGAATTTTTACTTTCTGGAATCCGGAAAGTAAAATCGGAAAAATCGCGGAATTCGGAAAGTGAAGGGACGTAAAACTTTCATTTCATTTCACAAGATTTCATTTCTTACGTTAGAGTTACTTTTGTCCAGGAGTAGACATTTTGTAGACCTTCTAGAGACTTTATAAACGTAATAGAAATTTTAGTGGTCATTTAGTTCTGATAAAAGTAGCCTAATGAGTATTTTCATACTAGCAAGTTGAGTTCTTGGATTAGTTTAGCAGAACCCAGAGTTGCTTATTTCTTTATTTTTAAATGGAGCTTCTATGTATGAAATGTAATTTATTAATACATCACATCTATTATAAATCGTCTTCACTACATACAATAGAAGCAAAACAGCGAAGTCAAAATCTGGGAAATTTTCACAAATACGAATTCCATGAAAGTATCCGAGAGTTTATGTGAAAAAGTACAAACTATTTACGACAACTTGTATGGTTGCTCCGTTAGATTTACTACAATTTGGATGTTTTTGTGAGGTATTCAGAATCAGATTACTTACATATGTGATCATTAGAATGGAATATGACAAGATTGTGTTGATGCGTCCTGGCCTGCCGAAAGTCTGGAATATTGATTTCTATATTCTAATCATTATTGTGTCCCATTTTTACCACTTCTAGGTATTTATCTTGGACCAGTTGCGACATGTCTTCAGGAAATCGGGCTTGTTGGTACCGTAGTAATTAATACTCCCGCCCTTGATGCAAGAAACTAGATTTCCATCTCAGTTGGAGCACATGTGCCGAACTGTGACAAAAGATCACAGAATACAAGTAACAGAAGATAAGTAATTTTCGTGAATTTCTAGCGCAGAAATCCATTCCGAAACTTGGAAAAACACCATATTCTTCTGCAACTTAGATCTTTCGAAAATTAAAAACTATGTTAAAAGCACATATTTCATGAGATTCTGGACATCCAACGTATCACAACAAACACACTGCATAGTAATGCAGAAAACGAATTCCAGCAATGTGTCTGCCATTGGTACAGTCATCTAGCAAAGTGAACTAGCTAACCAAATACTTTGAAGATGACTTCAGTCGCTGGTGTATAAATATCAAAACATTTCTTTTTACAGGAAGTAAGTTGTCACACTTTGTACATACGTGTATAGACAGAACTCGGGATGTTCTGAGGAGTGATTTCTTTTCCAAGCATAATATAAGGTTATGTAGAATCGTATTAAAAAGATTTAAGCTAAATATTTGGTAGATTTAAAGAAACTGGTTCTTTGTGTACAATATAAATTGAATGACTGTATTTATTTAAAGAAAAGAATTGAGGCATTTTTTGTTAAGAACTTAAAAAAGAAAAACGATGCCTTCAGAATTAAGCGTCACAAAAAGTGATGTATTTTATATGAATTACGTTAGAATGCATATGTTAATGTATTACTCTTGGACCGTGAGTCACTCACGAGCTTATCAATTCAGTTCTCATAAAAGCATCTTTTTACATGGAAGACTAGATAAGTTGAATTTAATGATCTTGGCTAGCTGATTTCTGTTTTATTCGGGGATTTTTTCTGCAGTAAGACTTTTCTTAATTTTGCCACGAAATCCAAGATGTTCTTATGTGAAGTAAATTAATGAGCTCATGTGTGAACCAAATGCGTTGACAGATATGTTAGAAAGAACTGTCGAAACAGTTCGAAATAAATTTTCTGTGACAAATTAAGATAAGTTCTTGAAATTTGTTATATTTTCAATTTTAGAAATTACTTTATGTGATATTATAGAAGTACTCAGCTATGAAAGAAAGTTATTGATTGTATTATTATTATTTGTAGGGCTTTTCCTTGACTGAATTCTCCCCATGTGGAAAATATGTGGTTGCTGGTTCTTACGATGGCATCATACTTGTGTGGGATGTAAAAACTCATAAATGTATTAATAAAATTAAACATGATCGAGGACACGCATTATGTGCTTTAGCATGGAATCCTACTGGCAACGGTGAAATAGCATATTGTGATATAATGGGGCAACTGGGCATAATCGAAGGATGCATTCCAGATACCAAAGCTGAAGAAAGTTTCATTAAGGTAAATGCGAATTTTTAAACTAATGTTTATATTATACTGATTATATACATAAGCATGGCTTTTATGATTAGTTCAATTGTTCTTATTGACTAATAATTTTGTAATTTTTTTTTTTTCACTGACATGTAAGTCCATGAATGATAATCATCTTATACCTAGAGGAATTAGTTATATATCAAAGGTTACGTTATTCCAGCTGTTCAGTCGTATTTGGATAGAGAAGACATTCGCTCCTCGATGCCGTGAGGCTCTGGTGCTCTCAGTCTTCAAACCAGAGAAAGTCGCAACGACTGCCACGAGCTACAGGATAATTACTCAATGAGTTGTGTGTAATATCTTTGATTACATTGTGTACAAGCGTCTGGTGTAGTTTCTTGAGTCAGACTCACTCTCTTGGACAAATTTCAGTAAGGCCTTCTCTCATTTCAATCCTCTATCAGATTCAAGAAGCCTTCTTTCATCGCTAGCACTTTATTGCTATTTATTTATTTATTTATTTATTTTGAAAAGGATTATGATAACATGGCGCTACAGAATTCTGAAACATCTGCATGACTGGGTTCTTTGTTGCCATATGACAAAATTCTTAATTAACTAATTTCAATAATAAACTTTATTTTAAGCTGCTTGTCGGTTCTTCTTTCTTAGACCGGTTTCTGCAGGAAAATGGTGTTCCCAGAAATAGTGTTCTTCGTGTCACACTGTATGCTGTCAACATCAGCAGTGTTTTATGTCAGATCCAGGCTCCTATCTATGATCTTTTGTATGTTTGACGATCAAGTTATTTATAGCCGCTCCAGATACGTTCGCGCTATTACTCCATAGCTTAAATCTGCATTAAATTGTCTTGTTCAGTGGTTGAACGAGACTGTTTTCCGATTCTCCTTTCCAGAAGATCTCAGTATGTATACTTCTACCGCCAATGAACTTCGCACGTTAATCCAGATTTGTATCTATGACACTCGTTTTACATTTATTGACTAGATCTGATTTTTGTGTTGAACTTTTGATCGTTGCTTGACTTATACACTCGGACTTACGCTAACACCACACATTTGGAATCTTAAGTACTTTTGTTTTCGAGTTATGAACTTGCTCCTTGTACTTTCCACCCACGTATTGTTCTATTGCGATTCTATTGTAGCCTAATTCGGTCTAAGTTAGAGTGCGGCTGTATCATCTTATTCATCTTCTCATTCCTCTCGACTGAAACAACTTCTCATCGTTTACCACCTGGGCATTCGATGAGCTACAGATACTTTCCATACTAGTCCTGCTGTTAGCCTTTATGCAGCAGCTAATGAACTATCGTTAGCCTATCATCATGAAAGACTTCTCGGATATTATATAGCCTTTTTTGCATTGTATTTCTACCATCCCTGCAGCTGACTTTTGCGTTACGCGTGCACGGTGCCTAGATTTACGACCGTTATGCATCAAGTCTTTGGTACGTTCGTGGTTATCGAAGACTCATCGAAGACAAATTTGTATGCACGTCTCTTTGCTACATGTTTGTACCCTTCCATCATGGCTGTTGAGTCCATTAGGCTCGATCTTTGGTTGTCATCATACACCAAACAAGTACTCAGGGATACCTACAAAAGTTTGGAGCGTTGCTGGAAGTATCTCGACTTCAATGTGCGTTATACAGATGATTCGGAAAACAAGAATTCTGTTGTCTGTGCCTTCGTCACAGACAAGGACAGTTCGAAATTTAATCTTTGCTTGCTTGTGTTCAGTATTTGCTAATGAATAAACAGCAATTAAGTTTCTCTCGATCATGTGGTTCAGCTTTCGCTACGTCATGTGCTTATATGCACTGACTCACAGAGCGTTATTGTAAGCCTACATATATTATAAGTCTTTCGTAACCACAACCTAGTGCCAGATATTCTGGTGAGATGTCATCAGCTACAACAGCAGGACTGTGCTTTCGCTGTCTGCTGGGAACTGATGTATGTCGGCATTCAGGGAAATGGGCTTACTGACAACAACCAAGAACGCCGCAATGGCAGAGGTTGAACTGAAACACTCTCTCCAGTACTTTAATCTTAGTAGTATTATATTCCCAAAAACATTAAACAATGAAAAGTTTTAAAAATTATTAGACGTGCATACAATCAGTGACGTCTCCTTTGTGAAGAACAAAATAACAATTTAATCTATTTACAGAAAATGAAAACAGCACTTTCAAGGTGACTATTTTGGAAGAAAGTAAAAAAGAAAAAAACATATTTTCTCATTATCAAAAAATCACACAAAGTGCCTTTCTAAATTCCAAAACAGTTTTGTGACAATATAAAAACTAGCGTTTTAAGCAAAAAATTCATTCTACCTACACCCGACAATTGTGTAGTTAGGTGTATCGAATTCACGTCGTACAGGAACTAAGAACGCAGAAAAATCTACCAGGACTGGCATCCATTAAAGGACGTTTGTGAGTATGCTTTGTGTAGTTGAATATTACATGACTTAATTTGAGTGAAGGAAGGACCACAAAACATTAAAGGACACACACGAGGGAACCAAGGACTTCCCCTTGGTGCTTTTCTTTCCACTATATTACTTGTGTTATATATTATTATCCTGTATATATCAATTGTTTTTATATCAATATCTTCTTAGGTGACGGTTCTAATAAATATTACAAAATGGAAGACATTTATCTTCTAATTGCCCTTTTAATGTAAACTAGTAGCATAGCGTGACAATTCACAAGCATCTTTAAGCTCTTGAAGCTAGTAAAGCATCATTTTAGTAGGTATGTTTTTCAGCGAATGCTTTCTCACTATCAACCGAATTGGAACCAGAACAACGAAAACAAGTTTAAAATTAAAATCTGTTCTGGGCAATTGGCAGACATCTTCGCTTACCAGTGAGTGAGATGAAGTACGAGTCCTGACATGCTTGCGTATTGGACACACTTATTTGATCCATTCGTATTTAATACATGGCTCTAACCATCCCCATTGTGAAGGTTGTATCGTTGTACTACAGAGTATTCGGCATATGCTTGTAGAATCTAGAATACTTAGATCTCAGAGAACGTTTAGGACTACCTAAAAATCTTAATTATGCGTGAGGGAATAATACGTTCTCTGTGACCGTAAAATTTCTCGCCTTTATTCATGAAATTAGAATAATTAACCTACTCAAAAGTTTTCGTTTTTAATGTTTTCTAGTTACGTGGTACATTTTGAGTTATTTTCTTTTTATTTATTTTATGTTTTGTTCTTTATTCTTTTGACTTTTCACGTTCCTTACTTGAACTTTCCGTTTTTAATATCTTGTTTTGACGAAGTCATATTTGAACTTCGCTTTTGTAGATTTTTATTTTGAATTTTTAGTGTGTAGGCCATTGGCTTTATTGTAACGAGAAGAAATAGCTACGCTGCTGACGACCCAGAAATCAATCAACTAAATATTAAAAAAATTAAAAAAGTGTCAACTAATAGTATAATCAACTTTCTTGATTTACACTTGTCGGAAAGAAGACAAATTGCATGCTGCGTGTTCACAAGCAAGATAGTGCCTACTGAATATAAACATTTGTTTCTGCATGTTAAAGCAAATCAAATGTTATTATTTTGAAAAAGAAAACTAAAATAGAAGGGCCAAAAATTCTTTAAAAATGCTAAACAAAACAATATAATCATGCATTATTACGTGGGTCGTTCAATATATGTTTCCCTAAGCTGGAAAAAAAAATACTTTTACAAACTATACTTACATGTGTAGGTGGGTCCTTCCTCAGTTCTCCACATATTCTCCATAAGATTCTGGCATTTGTCCCACCGTTGTACCAATTTTTCCAAACCCTTTGCAAATAAAATGAGGGCTTTGACTGTTTAGCTCTCTCCTTACATCCGATTCCCTTCATCTGTTCCTAAATGTTCATCGTCCATCGAAAGTGTCATGGTTGACAAATATCTCATCCCCTGTTACAATACGCATGAATAATGCATTGCATCTTGCTGGTATCACATTAAACCTTCAAGACTGCAACCCGTTCTCATCTGTCGATTATCGCCACTCAGTTGATGAGGAATTCATCGTACACATATGATGTGATGGGTTGTTCGAACAGAAATGTTCAATCTTTCTGTAACTTTGCATACCTTAATTCAATGGTTGAGTAAGTTCATCTACCCTGCCAATGTTCTAGCCCAAATAGCCAGAACTCTGATTTTTTTTTTTTTTTTTTTTTTCAAAAGTTTTGGACAAATTGGTGCAACGGTGGGACAAATGCCTGAATCTCAATAGGCATTACGTGGGGAAGTGATGAAGGACCCACCTACACTTATATGTATAGTTTATAAAAGTATCTTAAAAATATTTTATTTTTTACAGCCTAGGGAAACTTGTATATTGAAGGTCCGTACACTATTAATTTTATTGGCTAGAATATTGTTTCAACCAAATGACAAGAAACATGTTTTAATCACAAGGCTTTTCACTAATTTCAACAGCTATATAACTTAGAATTATTTTGGTTTTACTTTCTTTATATATTTTAGGAATTGACGCTGAATATATTGTCATAGCTTATATTTTTAACCATATATATAATACTACAATAATAACATTGCATTGTAAGACTAGGTGCTGTATTTTTGCTTTCATCTGTTCTCGACACGTTAATAAAGATCATATTCCCCTTCTGCTTATTATTATCATCATGATGCACAAATAAAGAAAGGAGATACAAATTTTTAGCAACATATTCACATTTTGTCTTTTGGTAATTGAAGTTTGAAAATTTGCTTTTTAGGAGTATTAAGTTTGGTGAGAAAAGTTTACTAAACGTCAGGGTGGAAAAAAATCATGATTTTTTTTAAAAAAATCATTTTTGTTGATTTTTTTGATTTAAATCGATTTTTTTGATTTAAATCAAATCTTTTTCCTCGTATAATACAAGTCGCGAACTGAAGAAAAGCATTAGGAATTAGTATTAAATGCTAATTATGCCATTTAAGTGAAAGTATTAGGGTTGAATTTTGAATTATCCCCAATCGTTAATCTATATCAATCCCAAACAATGTTTTTTAACCCTTTTAAATTATGACTCTTCTTAAAGGTAAATTATAGACTTCCAGTCAAGCAGCTACAGCATCATCCCAATTTATCCTAGGATCATGGTACATTCATCACTCTCTTTAGAATAGAACAGCTTTTGAAACGGTAACATTCACATTTTCCTATCATGTCCCTGAAGCGGGAAATTTTGAGAATAATCGGCATTAAAAAAAAAAAAAAAAAAAAAAAATGATCCCCTCTGGATTCTCCTGTGTTAACGCACAGATCTCAAAATCAACTAGGAAATACTAAGAGCTGTACTAAATGTGTATACAAAATTTCAAGATTCTATCTTGAGTAGTAAGGGTGAAGAAGCTTTTTAACAATAAGCTAAGAACATTCCCACGATGACCCAGATGTAATATAAAGATTTCCTCAGACATCCCTATTTATCCTAGGATCATGATTTGTACATTATTCTCTTCAGAATAAAACAAATTTTCAAACGGTACCCTTCAAATGTCTCCATCATGTATCTGGGGCGGGGAAATCACGAGAAAAGGAATTTTCTGTTAAAAATATCTTTTTTCTTAAATTTTTACCTCTGTGGACCCCTCCCCCTGTTTTAAGGCAGAGATCTGAAACAAATCTGAAAAATACTGAGGGGTGCACTGAGTAAATGTGCAAAATTTCAGTCTTGTAGGTGCAAAAGTAAGCCCGCGAAAAATAATATTCCCCAAATACCCTAGATTCCCGTATAAAACAGGATCTCAGGTAACAGTTTCCTGAGACATCCCTATTTATCCTAGGAGCATAGTACGTACATCATTTTCTTCAGAATAGAACAGCCTTTCAAACGGTACCATTCATATGTCTCCATCTGAGGCGGGAAAATCACGAAAAAAGCTATTTTTGTTAAAAATATCCTTTTTGAAACATTTTTGCCCCTCTGGACCCCGCTGTTTCCACGCAGAGATCTGAAAACATCTGAAAATTATAAAGGGGTGCACTGAACGAGTGTGTAAAATTTCAGTCGTCTGAATGCAAAATGTAACCCGCCAAAAATAATAATAATACGCATAACAAAAAATATATTTTTAAATTTATGACGTCATCACACACTATGCCTCAACGCAGAAAGGCATGGAAGCGTATGTAACGTGTTCTAAAATGCCTCCAGTCTTGAAGAAAACTAAGTAAAAAGCCTTATTGGTACTTTTTAATCGAATAATGAAGATTCTACCCTATCACCTAAAAATACGTTATAAAGGTTAAGCATTAAGGAAAAAGTGCAACAACGTTTATCAAAATGACACTTTTTTTTTTCACAAAAGTTACTGATATTTGGCAAGGGCCCATTTTTTAAAACTCAGCACTAGCTTGCGACATGAAATACATAAATTTCGCCTAAAGTTATATATATATATATATATATATATATATATATATATATATATATATATATATATATATATATATAAAAGAGAGAGAGAGAGGGGTGATAGGACCCCTCTAAATACGCCCAATTGTCTGGGAACAAACAAACAGACACGTTCAAAAAAGAATTTTCGTCTTAAATGTCGATGGTA
This sequence comes from Thermobia domestica, assembly GCF_964235325.1. Taxonomy (NCBI): domain Eukaryota; kingdom Metazoa; phylum Arthropoda; class Insecta; order Zygentoma; family Lepismatidae; genus Thermobia; species Thermobia domestica. Next base: position 246,589,014 of record NC_137462.1, read on the forward strand.
ATTTCTTCGTTGGAATAGTTAACGATTTTAAAACCCAAACCCACTGTTACGAAAAGAAGAAAGCAGGATTGCTCCGTTACCTGTTCAAAATGGGATTTTCCCTAATCATCCTCTGCATGACACTTGTTTTCATACTATACTGTACATTTGAATCTTATTGTATTATGATTATTAACTTCCATAATCGAAATAACAGAACAGAAACGGGATTTTACTTATTTTCACTTTAAATTAATTTATTTCGGAATTCGATTTAAATCAACGATTTTTATTTAAAAAATCAAGTGATTTAAATCTTGATTTAAATCGTGATTTAAATCAGTCTGATTTAAATCAATCCACCCTGCTAGACGTCCTGAGTAATGTTCGGGAATCGACTTTTGCGTGTAACTATCTGTATGCTAATGTTTCTTATTCTAAAGAACAGTGGTGTTTTGTTACAAAGATGTTAGAGAGACAAGTCGTTTGCAGTTTACGTAAGATCATTATTGCTATTGTCAAAAACCGTTCTCCGTGAAATGAAAAAAGATATGATTTAGTACCCCATAACTTCTGTATAATTTAACTGTAAAGACAAAACCTAAAATACTAATTGTGTATATTTATTTTGATATATCTGTTTTACTTTCATTTGTGTAGGATTTTCCAGTTGACCAAGAAAGCAAAGTACAAATTGAGAATAATTTTGGCGATGATGATGACGATGATGAAAATACCATTTCGTTGGAGAAAATAAAAGCTGAAGTGGGTTTTCGCGCAGATGATGACTTTGAAATCGATAAAATAATAGAAGACGGCGCGGAAAAGCAGAGCGTTACTGGTATGTATCTGTGTAATGAAATGGGATTTAAAAGTTATTTTGTACTCTCAGGGTTGCAAAATTTGTTTCTGATAAGATGTTTGTGATACACTATAGTCCTTAGTTTGTAATGCTCAACAATAAGTGTGGTATTGTAGGTGTTTGGTTAATATACAGATTTGGGATATGTAATAACCTGTCGTAGTACCATTTATATTTATATTTATATTTATACTACTTGATGTTGGGTTGGCAATACTATTAATCTGTGGTAGTATTCCAGAATATGTGGGACAATGTCTCCCAATTGATATTTTCATCGTACAAAATTTCGGCGTTTTTAAATATCATCTACTAGTCTTCGGCTAGCGGGGGACTCCGCCCCCCAGACCTCCGAATTTGCTTGGCCTATGGCCTCGTATTTCACACTTCAGTCTTTGCTTCACTGCTTCGAACGGCAAGATTACGTTTACGGCGTTATTCTTCGGAAAAAATTTAAACCCTTTGATCCCTTAGAATACCTATTTCGATCAAAGTGAAACCCATCTCGACCCAATTGCTATGTTTGAAAATTCATTTCAAATGGTTCACCCATTTTGCCCTGATGAGACTGACAACGTCGAAGTCGTTTTTGTATGTTGAAGAAAAGTTAGGAATTGCCCATTCCCGCCCCCTTTCTCTCGTTAAGAGCGGAATTTCCGGAAAGTTTCATATCCCTAATATCTTCAATCTTAAGGGATTTCGAGATACGGCATCTAATTATAACAATTGCAACCCTTCCCTTTTTTCCCTCCCTTCTAAGGGAAACATGAGAAGACGCTGAAACACGTCTTTAATTATTCTAAATGGAAAGTCTAAATACTAAATCTTATGTGTTTATCTTTAAGGTATTTCGAGATGTGGCCATGTTATTTTAACAATTGCAACCCCTCTCTTTGTTTTCTTCCATCGTTTTTTCTTACCTTGTGAGAGAGATATCAAAAACGCTGAAACACATCTTTAATTATTTTAAATGAAAAATCTAAATACCAAATTTCATGCCTTTAACTGTATAGGATTTCGAGATATGGTCACTCTATTATACCATTTTTTCTCTCCGCATTCCCCTTCCCCCTTTCTAGGAAAAATACAGAAAGACGTGCCTAATTATTTTAAATGGGAAAAGTCCATATACTAAATTTCATGTCTACACTTCAGTGATTCTGAGATATGGGCATTTTAGTATAATAGTTGCCACCGCTATTTACCCCCTGCTTCCCCATCGAATTCTTAAAAAAATCCTTCCTTTGTATTGCTACTATACGTCACAAATCCTGTGCACTGTCATAATTTCAAGTTTGTAACTCAAGCAGTTTCGCCTGGGTCTTGATCAGTCAGTCACTCAGTCAGGACTTCTTTTATACATAGAGATTTACGAGTAGTTTAAAAGTTAAAAAGACATGGTCCTCACTATAAATATGCATCTAATGTCTGTTTCTGATATGAGCGATCGGCCTTTCATCTCTTGCATGCCAAAATGTGTGAGGGTAGTTAAATGAGTGAGGTTGTCAAGACTCAATGCGCAAATTTATTCAAGTTATGCATATACTTACACAAAAGTATGTTCATAGTACAAATTATTTTTATAATAGTTACCGTATATTATTACAACGATACAGCGATTCATCTATGCAAAGAGATAATGTTCAATGCCTGAAGCCATTATGAGGGGTTACGGAACTTCCTCGTTCGTTCTGACACCTGCTACTCAGATACCTCTTGAATGGCCCTAGTAATGGAAAATGAGTGACAAATTCCCCCTAGTAGCGTGGTGACATTCCACAATTCAGCGTGAACACCCTTTTTTTTTCTGCCTCAGCAGTTATGAAAGATGGTAGACATGTGTATCGTTGAGATGTTCCATTCATTAGTAATATCCAGCTGCTATCATCGTACACGTCTGTCATTCAGTGCATTGTGGTCTTCAGTACTCATCATTCAATTTTGCACTTTTGTTCAGTTTTTGCAACGTCATTTTGGGCTGTAATTTGCCTAATAATAATAGTTGTGACACTTCGTGATAATCTCAGGAAACTTTCGTAAACCTTTCAAATAATGTAATAAAGAAAAAAGTGAGTGAGTGTTCCATTGAGTAATGATTTTTCTTCCTTAGTAATTCCTGTACGTAATGAAGTTTGTAACGTCGAACATTTAGATCTATCTTCAAACAGCACACATATCTGGAAAGGCTACGCACGCGGTAGAGCTCTCTTTTGTTACGAGCGGTCGATGATTTTATTTCAGAGTATGTGGGACTAGCAGTCAGTTCATGTTAGTTTAAAATGCCATATTTTAGATGGACTGTATTCAAGTAAATTCAACGTCACACAAATAGAGAACACTCAGACTTTTATTAGTCAATAGATTTGTAACATTCATGTTGTTTATATTTCCTTGTGGCAGATACATTTCGTGATCATTGTATCATAAAAATCACACGAATAAAATGATACTTGTGTGGGGGCGAGGAGAACAGGCAATAAAATTATTTTAATTTACCAAAATGTAGTTTAATAACTACGAGGTACACAATATTCTCTCTCATAGGCTTTGGCAGGGAACAGCTCGAGATCCCAGACCCTCCTCGCTGTGCCGCTGCTGATAGAATACGGCCTCTGAGGCAGGGAATAGATGGTAATCAAAATTGTTAAAAAATTGCAAACAGGCGGCTGCAAAATTTCAAAATTGTTATACTATTCCATATACAATATATGTTGTGTCAATAAAGTTAGAGTGAAGAGACCGTTTCGAACATATCACCAACATCCGGAAAAATGTTTATATATATATTTCAATGAAAACTGTACTGCAATTAATCTGTTCTTCCAGTTCTTAATAATAATAATAATAATAATAATAATAATAATAAAAACTTTAGGGGGATAAGTATGTATTTTCATTGGCAACTGTACATTCAAGCACACAGTAATGCATTGAAAGACTGTAATATGTTGTTTTACTTTCGTAGGTGCTGATGATGACGCTGAGACAAAACTGAGTGTGATAAATGAAGTGGAACCTTCATCTCCTGTTCAAGCCCCTTTCCAGCCTAGTTCTACGCCATCGCATTTACAGCAGTATTTCATGGTAAGATTTTCCAATCCTCTTTTTTAATGCTATAACAATATACGTTCTGTAATATGGCTTTCGATATATTCATTTCTTTTTTTCTTACGTATTTTTCCTATTGGCTGATGTTGACTGTTACCTAGAATCAAACTCATACATACATATAGATAGATAGATACTAACTGTTCCGGTAGAAAGTGTGTTTGGAATCTATTATTAAAGTTATTTATAAACAAAAAGTAATGTATTAATGTTCAGATACGGTCGTATAAACGTAAACATATTTTTTTCACATTAAGAAGTTCTCAAAACACGACCTAAGTGAATGAAAGCCGAGGAATAGTCAAATTTACAAAGTGATGTTGATAAGGTTAATAGTTACACTGCTGCAATTCACCCTATATTAAATGTAAGGTGTTCTAAAGTGTTAATACTCTTATTAACAGTATTTTAATTAGTACATAGTTCTGGTTCATAAATTGTAAATTCTACACTAAATTGAATATCTTCGCACATTTGTCTGTGAACTATAAATTTTCCTTATTAAAGTAAATTATTTGATCAACACACAATATAATCATCTCTTGAATACAAAAGATAATTAAAGACTCGCTGTAGAAAACAATGTCAATAGTCACTGCAACAGTAGAGAAAAAAGATAGTAGATTGTGCCCAAGTGTCACAAAATAGAAAATACTATTGCTTAGAAATACAACTTAGCATATAACAAAGTATCTAACTAAGGCATAAACGTATTAAAAAAATAAGTGAAACAATTTCAAAGTGGCACTTACATTGTTTTCTACATTGAATCTTCAATTATGGTCATTCTTGTCTGCTGTTGTGGGCATAGCAAATCTTATTATCAGTGCACACTTACATCTGTTTTGAGGAGTAATCATGCCAGCTTCTGAAATTCTGTGGTTCAAGGAAATAATTACTTTGCAATATTAATCTTGCTATAAGTCAAGAAAAATATAATGGTCAAGACATACAGTGAAGGTACATGTAAGTGCTAGGAAAGTGAAGAGTTATGAATGAGATTGGGCACGTATTCGAGCATCTGTTTCCATCGGTTGTTACATTATTTACGTTAATGATACCTCATCTTTCTAAATTTACAAATTTAAATGTTTAATGAAATATTTGAAATGTATCAATTATCCTTTCGAACTCAGTCTGTATCAATAATCTTAAATCTGTTTCTATGGCAAAGCTTGGAAGGCTAAGAGAGTAATTTGTTAGGCTTATTGAAGCGATGAGAATCAAAACGCAGTAAAACAAAATGTATGTATCTGGTCACCTTCAAACCACCAAAATGTTAAATACCTAGCATCGTTTGGAAATAGAATCGGCAACGAAAAGAGACTCGTCTCACGTGGAAAGACTATATAAATTCCAAAAAAGAAATAAAATTATTTTATGTGAAGTAAAATACATGTCTACAGCAAAAGGAGTATACTGCTTTACGAGAACAAATTGATAACAGACAGAATTAAAAAAATCTTCATTATTGAAGTCTTTATGTAACCATAGGAAGTACAAAGATAAAGCAAAAAGAATGCACTATATATAATCAGCCAAAATTTTATAGATAGTCAAACGGAAACGTAATTAGAATGATATTAGAAGTCTTTTGTATTTTTCTGCATAACAACTAAAACTTGAAACATTTCTTCCAGCGTAAAGCTGGGTTTAATAGATCGTCTCCATAAGTGCCAGTGTTCTGAGCTTATAATTACCTACAGACGACAGATTAAGGTATTTCAGCTCATGAAACGTTTCAAGACATCAAACAGAACAAACTCTGAAGGAGCCAGTCCGGACTATATGGTGGGTACTCTAGAGCTTTCGACAAATTGAACAATTTATACCAGGAATATGTTGAGGAACAAAGGGTGAGCATTGTCATGGAACAGTTTTGAGATTTGAAGTATTTCACAGTAGTCCGCGTGTTACGTGTCAGGGCCAAGCGGGCGGACTGGTTACTTAAAACTATCAATCTGTTATGTGACAGAGTGCCACCAGACGGAATCCTCAACAACAATCTCCCAAACCGCTGTGTATCAAATTGGCACGGTTACAACATCCAAGCACCGAGGCGGCTGGGCTCAGAGCAGAATACCCGGTACCAAATTACCAACCAACAGTACCAAGAACTAGAATCTCGTCGCTTCCAGCAACTAACGATGCCAAATGAGATTGGAAGAAACATTAAACAATGGAATTGTATAAATTGAATTATTTATTGGTTTCAGTTAGCAGCTTCAGTAATTTCTACACATTACGTTCTTACTTCGTTAAAATATGATTTTGTCGAATGAATCTTGTTAAATAATATGCTAGTGATGTTGTTTGTAATTTGTCAAATAAAAATATTCTGGTGATTTGCGATAGTAGGTTATTTCGTTATTAAGGATTATCAGGTGGTGTTTCTCGAATATTATACAGTATTGATTCTTCGTTATCATGAGAGGATTTTTCTTCTCTGTACACTTTTAACCCCTTGCACTGAAATGACGAGTCTAGCTCGCCATGGCCTCCCGGTGCTAAATCGCACACTGATAAGCTACACTCGTCATAAAATTTAAACAATTGTAGCATCACGTATAATGATAAACCATCAATAATACACTTTTATAACTTACACTTCGATTATCAGAATTCAGAAAGTGGAAGGAGTTAATGTCACTAGTGGTTAGAATATGTAGTTTCAGAGCTTCCCATCCTGAAAGCTGTTACATGTAGTTTCGATATCACGTTAAATTCTAGTTTTACATTTCATATAATCTCTTATGCTGAGTAAGCCATTACTATAAAACATAACATTTTTTATTTCGTTTTATTTTGAAAGGTTTGGAATTCTGTTGGAATGGTTCGTTGTTTCAATACGGAAGATGAGAATTCAATAGACGTTGAGTTCCATGACACGTCAGTGCATCACACAATTCATATGAATAACTATTTAAATCATACCATGGCGTCATTGTCATCAGAAGTATTAGTACTAGCCTGTGAACACCAAGATGAAACTCCAAGGTAAGAATAGACCTAAAATAAATGTTTAGTATCCATGATATCTACAATAACTTGTTCCTTAATGTATTGTTCTAAGGATGACACGATTTCCAATTTTTATATTGAAAGTAAAGGCAACTATTTATTTTCAACTCACATAAAATAAATACATGTTAAAAAGGTTTATAGTCTTTCAGTGTAGTCACTAGTATTGTGCTTAATCCTTTGCCTGCAATGTGGAGTTTGTTGGATAACTGTAGCAGCACCTATTGTGTTGATAGTTCTAATGGACCGGTCTACCGCCTGAAAAATCTATTGAAAAGTTCTGAAACGATTGCCATGAAGAGGCTTAAGTCCAGAAAGTCGGGTGGGTGGTACAGCACTTCCCAGCTTCATTGATTAAATAAATCAGTCACATCATACACTGAATGCGCTTGAACGTTGTCCAGCATAATGATAAGTGAGTTCTGCAAAAAGTGTTGGTCGCAAGTTTTGTTCCAGAAAGAAATAAAAATGCTGCTCATTGACTGTCTTATATGGGGAAACTGTATCTGTATCTGTTAGTACTACAGCATTTCTACTATACACGAGAATCACCATAACTTTCACATTGATGGGGTTCTGACGAACTTTGGATTTTCGTGATAAGCCATAATGAAAATCCATTTGTTTCATTGGCCTTTCAATTGTGGCTCGTACTATTTGGTCCATGTTTCATCCAACCTAAAGATACAACATAAGAAAACCTCTCCTTCCCGCTTGTAGCGTTCCAAGTGGATACGAGCAGCGTCGTATTGTGTCTGTTTCTACATTTCCGTCAACTCGTGTGGAACTCATTATGATGCAGTTTTCCTCATGCTTAAGCGTTCCTTCAGAATGTGCAGAACAGTCGTATGTGCTAAATGTATCTTCAGGGCTATCTCACGAGTAGCATGGCGTCGATCAGTGTCTAGTAACATGGAACAAGCATTCATGTCTTCTTTACTAACACCAGGATAACCAGGCCCTTTCGTGTCTTCCATATTTTGGCGTTCCTTGTTGAAGACTTGTTCCACCTTGCCACTGTTCTGTAAGGCAATGCAGATTCCATCAAGCTTCTTGAACTTGATGACACTCCCATGCTGTACGGCCTTGGCACATTCAATTTTTATGCAATTCCGTTGTTTTTGTTTCGAAAACAACATGGCATCAATAACTTTGACTTACAGCACCCGCTTATGTGTGTAACAGATAGCCCGCTACATGAGGCTGTACTCTTCTCGTCTCGGAAGGGAAAGTCCATTTGTGCTGAAGTAAGATAGGTATGTAACAACATGTAGTATGAGGGACATTATTTGATTTAGTTGTAGCGTCTCTAAAATAATGTTGCCACTACTAAACTTTCAACCCTCACATATATTATATAGTATATAAAATATCTGGTTGTTGTTACATGTATTTAAATTTCTTGTAGGTGCTGCAGTAGATATTTCAATAAGAAATTTGCATATAACGTTATTCTTACTAGATAGGCCTAATTGCACATAAACATTTTCATATATAAATAAGTTTTATATCCATACTGTAAACTAATCATTATCAAAATATACCACTAGACATGTACTATAATACCAAATACGATTTTTACTGAAATTGACATCAATATAAACACACACATAAAATTTAGGCAATACAAACGAATACTTAATATAATCCTGTAAAAGTCATAAAAGAACAAAACCATACACAGGGAATACAATTCTTTCTTCTTTTAATAAGTTTTATATATATATATATATATATATATCGCCATGAACCGGTACCTACTAACGCACTTAACACATCTTCGTACTCTCCCAACAGTTGTCTGAAAAGGTATTGAACTTTTCAAGGTCCAAATTGAACATGTATTTATTGTGATTTGAAAATAACAATATGAAACTACATACGCACCATTTTGTTCGATGACTTGCAGAAATTTTGTTGTTTCTGGTCAAACAGTTGTGACACGTGGTTTTCACATGGCTCCTTTGAATTAATTTATCATCATTCAAAGAATTCTGCAGAGACCGAAACAAATGATTGATGTTGCCAGGTTCGGACTCGTACAATGGATACATTGAAGCCTCTCAATCAAGTTACTTTAATTTCTGATGTAAATATGTATGCACTCTGGCGTTGTTAGTGTGGTATAGGACACCATTTGTGTTAAGCAGTTGTGAACGTTTCTTTTAAATTTTCTAGGTGTACTCGTAAATTTTCTGCAGTACACGCAGCATCAAATGCACAAACTCTTCCGATCTCCCTAAACGCACAGTATCCCCTTCTTGGACATCAGTATGGGCTTTGCCACAGATTATGAAACTTCTCTTTACTTCAACCACGATGTTTTTCGCACATTGTTGTCGTAAGTTATTCACTTCTCATCACTCGTGATTGAGCACTTCAGAAATGGCTCGAGTTCATTACGTTTCAGTAGAGGTTCGCAGATACAAAATCGGTCGAGTAAATGTTTTTGAATCAGATCATGTAGTACTCAAACGTCGAGCTTATCTTTGTAGCCTGCCAAATGATTTAACATTGTCTGGTGATGGATGTTTAGGTCTTTGGCGATATCAAGGTTTGGTTACATATCGATCTTGCTTGATTTATGCCAGAATATAGAAGTTAGTTTTTTTTTTTTTTTTTTTTTTTTTCTGTAAGTGGTCGCTCACTGCGAGAAGCATATTGAACATCGACATTTCCAGAATGAAAGTGACTGAACCATATTTTGTCTGTTGCTTTATTATTATTATTATTTTAGGTTTGGTCTTCATCCACATTAAATTGTAAAATGTTGCTCCGTTCTTCGGAAAGAAAGTTCACTGATCTTCACAGCGCAGTATCTTACGTCTGATTACAAAATGTGCAACACTTCGCAAATCTACTAGGTTGAACTGACAGTTTTCAAATTACGTTAGGTGTGACCCGCTGCGATTCGTATAACATGAGGTTTGAGACACTAACGCCATCTCGGGCGCAAAAGGCTGAATACATTTTAGATTACTTGTTATATATGTTGTATAAAAAAAATCCCTCTTGTGTTTAAATTTCGTAACTAGGTTATGCGTAAGCTTATGAAGATTTAACAGAACGACTTCTTTCGCCAGTCTATTTCTCTATCGGTATCAGGAATAACAATAAGAGATAACAAGAAATGTATGAAATTGAGTACCCCAGAATTGGTTACTGGTCCTATCATATGATGTTCTTTGAAATTATATTCTAAGATGATGATTTTGAGTTTAGCGTCCCTTTCAGACATATGATAAGTGGAGCTAGAGCTTAACGTGGGATCTGAACCACCTGAGCTTCCGCCGGGAATCGAACCCGTGTTTTCCACGCCAAAGACACGTATGCTAACCACTTAACCACGAGGGAGCTCTTGTACTCTTGTGCCAAGAATAGTCGAACATTTTATATACATGGTGTTAATGAATTATACCAACAAACTTAAAAGGTGATTCCTCACATCAAAATTAGAAAAAAAGTTTATATGGGCCTATGGGCAACAGTGCATAGTTTCATAGCTAGGGCCGTCCAAAAGAACAGAAAAGTTATATTTCAAGTCTTGTTATTTTGAACATAAGAAATGTGGAGTGACAGTCAATATCAACGTAAAGGAAGTATACAAAAAAGCCATCAAAGGGGGACACGGTGACTCAGTGGCAGAGCGCTTACCTCTAGTGCGTGAGGTCCCTGGTTCGATCCCCGCCCAAATAAGTTTGTGGTGGACAACATCGTGTTCGTGGGTTTTATCGGGGTACTCCCGTTCCCTCCCACCTCTCATTCCACCAATTCTCCCATCATTCATTTGCCTTAATCATCATCTTCCTTAGCCTAACGGGCATAATCGTGGGCCATTAAACTGAAAGCAACGCCATCCAAAATTTCGTATTTCAGTAATGTGAAATGGGTGCTCAAGGAATTCCCTGCATGGCATTTTCCCCAGACATGTTTCCAACATAGTTCTCAAATATTGTCTGACTTAAGCATGATTCCAAAGTAAACAAAGAGAAAGCACTGACAGCAGTGAATACTTAATGTGTCGGTGGAAAGTCGAAAGTGTTAGGGACCGTCTGTTTTGTGAGTTTTAGTGTTTGGAATGTGAAAAATGTGAAATATACTGTAAAACAGTACATCGAAGCACGCGTTATTCTGAACAAAACGATCCGTCAGTCTCTAACACTTCTGACTTCCTGCCGACATATGTATTCACTGTTTTTAGGGCTTACTTTTGCCTAATTTTACCAACCTTTAATTCAAAGCGTATCTAAGATTTTGATTGTGAGCATATCTGGGAATTGTCCATCTGGGGAATCCTTTGTACACCCATTGCACAGTATTAATTGTGCATTTTGGGATAGCGTATGTGTAATTTTCTTTACACTGATATCGACTGCCACTCCACGGTTTTTCATGTTCATGTTTAACGCGTGTTGAAATGTAGCTTTTCACGCTTTTGGACGGCCCTAGGAATTGTTCTTTTTCCCACAGCTTCATATGTTTTTTTTTTTTTTTTTTTTTTTTTATGTAGGGAATCAGTCCGTGTTTATCGATATAGTTTATTAATATCCTGTATACGAGGACTAGGTGTAGGAAATGAATATGTTAATCTTTTTTCAGAACTTCGAAGAATTATAGCGTTTTAAAATAATAGTGTTTTTTAAATTTATTTTTTAAAAGAAAATTTGTTTCGAGCTTCATAAAAGCTTGTTCCAAACAAGTTTTCAGTACAATTTTCCTCCAGCATGGTAAAATGGACAAAAGTTCGTCAGTGAAGAGTTGGAGTTTTTACCAGGAATTTTCCATTTGGAGAAATTCTTTATTTCTTTATACCTTCCTGTTTTTTGAAATCTTGCTGAAAATCTTTGTTACGAAATAGGTTGATGTGTAATGAGTAATTATTAAATTCAATTAAAGATAGGTTGTGATATAGACCGCAGTATGGAATGTTGTTAGCTCAAAAATATTTTAAGAAACAAGATAAAATAATTACTCATCTTTCTCTTTTTATTTTATTTTATTTTTTTTATTTACTTATTTATTTTATTGTTGTTTACAGTAAAATTGTATGTCTTCAGCTGGCATCATGGGATGGTAATAAAGAATGGAGCTATGAACTTCCTGATTCGGAAGAAGCCCTAGCACTTGCTACTGGGAGAGGTTGGATAGCTGTTGGCACCGACACAAGGAATATGCGACTGTTTACAACTGGTGGGATGCAGCGAGAGATCTTCTCAGTTCCTGGTCCCATTTTGTGTCTGGCAGGTCAAGATGAAAAGTTACTCTTAGTCTTCCATATGGGAAGAGGTAAGTATACGAGCAATGTGCTAATTAAAATTACTTTTCTATGAGACATAGCTAGCACCTCCGGCCTATAGCTAATCTAGTGGCTAGCGTGCGCACCTTTAGCGCACGGGATTATGATTTCGATTTCCGATGGAATAGTCTTGAAATTTGATAACATTACAATGGTTCGAATTCCACCTTAAAATGTCCTTGGTGCTGAAAGGGACGCCAAATTTCAGTTCAATCAATTTACGCCACATCAGAACTGTTGTTGTTCACTTGTGCACTCAATATTTACTCGTCGTCTTCCTCCACTTGTCTAAAATCTTGTGTGTACGTGATGAAGTCTTCTTATCTGAGGTTCAAGGTAATAAATGTTGTTACTACTATGAGAATGAGAAGGGTGAACGATATTTGTTCGGCTGTTTTTATAATCATAATTCACTTGGGCAAGAAGCCTTAGAAAGGGTGGAAGACCCCGCCATGATAGAAGGCTAGTGGAAAATAGCTAATTTTGTTGTTACATTGATTTTGATAGGAAAGGTTTGCCAGGTAACATTCATAAGTCCTAAACGGCATAAGACCTAAAATATAGGCACTAAACCTGAATTTTAGGTCTTCTGCCGTTTAGGACTTGTGCCATTTAGGCCTTGTCCCTTTTTCATTCACCTACTTTAATTCTGAAATTCTCCATCACCACCACACAAAGTTGCGACGATGCAGTAACTTGTTGTCAATAATGTTACGAACGTAGCTAATTCCAACGAAACAGCTATATTTGTACTACTAAAATTATTATGATTACCTGTTCTGCAGTTATACATGAATTACATTATATTCATGGGCATTCTAGGAATTAATTATATAATTGATTAAGAAATTATTTTCTTTTAAATGGAGATACGAGAATCCCTTAACAAATTTCTAAAAAAGAATTTCATAAAAATGTTTAAAACAGCATATTTTACCAGACTTTTTTGAGACCAAGCAAGCATTCAGAATTGCATTATATATACTCTGTGGAGTGAATTTTATTAAGAGTAGGACAAAAGCCCACTCCAACTTTCAAAAGATAGAACAAAAGCCCGCCGAAGTTTCCTTAATTAGGACAAAAGCCTACTAGATCTTTCACAAGTGAACACTAAATATCGATTATATATATTAAGAACGCAGACAGTTACTATATTTCACAGTGTGTTTTGATAGAATTGATATGTATAAGCAAGAAAAATCAACAAATAACGTTAAATTACTAATGTAATATGCAACACAATACATTAAAGAAACCAATACATAGTCATTTATGGTTGTAGCCTGCGAACATTTACAGAAAAGCAGTCTTTTTTCATATTAAAAGCAAACTAAAGGTATATTTCCAAATTACGAAAGCTTCAATGAGGCAATAAATATATACATATTACGCACATACATAAATACATATTAATCATCATATTATTATATTTTCAGTTTGTTACGTTTTTGAAACCTGTTTCTTGACAGTGCGTGAATTTAAAACTACAGCCTGTGAGAAATGTACGAATAAGTTACGTCGAAAGAAATCGGAAATTGTTTATGAAAGTCCAGGAGTTTGTGTTTATCTTCTGTACTCTTACATAAAAGAGTTAAGATAAGTGACTTTCTGGGCATACTACTACAAGTAGAGTCGTTAAATTTTAATTTTAAAAAATCATTTTCTTAGGAAAGCAGGATATAAGAAAGAATTTTTGGAAATACGTATCGTAAAAAGGGTGGGGTATTTTTTTTTTTTTTAAAGTAGTGTATCTCGTAAATCTCTGAAGCTAGTAAAATGAAACTTGGCGTATAAACTTTCTATTGTAAAACAAACAAACAAACAAAAAAGCCCTAAAAATTCAACACATAAAAGGGAAAGAACAAAGGGGGCACTTTCTATAGTACTAAAATTTCCCACTGCTTATGAGATTTGGGTAGAAAACTCTTTTCCTTTAGGTTTGAGTTCGTTCAGTTAAGCAATGAGAGTGCACAGTGCATGATTAATTAGTTTTTTTAAAATTGTTTTAACATGTTGACGTAGTTTAATTTTTAAGAAGCGTTTCTTTCACATTCTATTATAAACATTATTAATTTGCTGTAAAGCCATCATTTGCCGTCCGTGACACAACTTTTGGCTTTAACTTCACATACAACCAAGGCTCAGGTCTCAAAAATGTAGCAAATCTGAAATATTCTTCTTCTTCTTCTTACTACTACTACTACTACTACTACTACTACTACTACTACTACTACTACTACTACTACTACTACTACTACTACTACTACTACTACTACTACTACTACTACTACTACTACTACTACTACTACTACTACTACTACTACTACTACTACTACTACTACTACTACTACTACTACTACTACTACTACTACTACTACTACTACTACTACTACTACTACTACTACTACTACTACTACTACTACTACTACTACTACTACTACTACTACTACTACTACTACTACTACTACTACTACTACTACTACTACTACTACTACTACTACTACTACTACTACTACTACTACTACTACTACTACTACTAATAATAATAATAATAATAATAATAATAATAATAATAAAAAATTCCAACGGTAACAGCTATGCTAGTAATACCAAAACTATTGTTAGTACTGGTAACGAGTAAAGAGTAGTTAATTACGAGTATGACAACTATTTGGTACGGACAGAGTTGAATATGATAAATATATGTGAAAAATAATTTACTTCAAATCAGCACAAAGAAAGCAAAATTTATGACGTATATAACTAAAACACGACATTATGTTACTAATACGAGGTCAATGGTATGGGAATAGAAAAAAATAGACATTATGAAAGATTTATGAATTACATTTGATAGGTATTTAATATTTTGTCACCACACAAATGCTATCATGCAAACAGCAAGAAAAAACAATAGGCTTTATTTATTTATTTTTTTACTTCAGAACGATAGAATACGTATTTATACAAATTATTTGTAAGAACTGAGCTAGAATCTGGTTCTGTAATATGAAACTGTATATCTAAAACTTTGACTAACAGATTGACAGATGGTAGCACCACAAGGATTTTTTAAGTCCAGTGCCGTTTGGGACTTGTGCCTCGTCCCCAGTTTGTCTAATGTGGAATATTTTGTTTATTATGAAAAGGGTAACTGCTATTGTTGAAAGTAGGGCGTAGAAGATTAAGTAGAGTGATCATGTTATATCACTTAGCAGTAGTGCTATTAGCAGCCAGCCGGTATGATTAATTGATGAAAATGCTATAATCTTACGAAGGGATGTTTGGTTTAAACCCCCCAATTGAGCTCACTAGTAAGGATAAGCTTAAAGTTAAATAAATGAGGTTAGTTGGAGATAGTCTGTAAGAGAGAAGCCCTAGAGAAGCAAGTTTTCCGAAACAACGACGATAAATTATCCTGTACGGAAGAATGTTTATAAAACTTACAACAGATTAAAACTCTCATGGTACTTCATATTATATCAAATTATCAATTTAAGATCTACATTTAATAAGAGTCAAGCGCGGAAAGACCTACTTTTAATTAAAAACAGAATCTGATTGAATCTAACTGCTTTTCAAAGCAAAGTGTAATTACCAGTCGATAAATTACAAACACAATACTGTCATTATGATCACAGTGTTGTGTGAGAAATATGTTGATTGTTAGTTGTATATTTGGAGCAGCAGTCCATTGAAGTGATCCAGTATTGTTAATCGACCATCGTAGAAATTTGCCCCCAGTGTTAACTACTTTTAAAAGAAAAATAGAAAACTATTAATTGTTCTTGTTCCTCCCTTCCCCTCTTAGAAATGGCGGACACGTTTATGTCTTGCAAAATAGCAATTTTGGCATTTGTGTGTGTTAACGCGTGAATAGTCTCAATTCCGGAAGATGTTAGAGAGCTGGAACAAGAGCCACCATTTTAAAGATTTTAAAGTTATACTATAATGATAAGATAGAGCTTAGTAACTTCTTTGTTATTTTATATTCCACACAATTTTACGGAGGTGTTTGTAATTCAATAAATAAGACTTTCGATATTCCTTCCGTATTTATTTTATTAGAGTGAAGTTTCAAACGCACTCACTGCATTTATCTTCAGAGTTGTACTAATTTGAAGAATTGTTTTACAATTATTATGATATAATTTTAATTGTTACGTTATTGTAATTTTATATTTTCATACTTAAAATTCAAATATTGTTACTTATTACATTTTGATTGAAATTCATATTAGTAACCGTTTTCTTAAATATTATTGCTTTTGTACTCTTCATTTTTTCTTTCTTTGTTGTTCTAAATTGGACTCCTGAAGCAGGCATTCGAAATGTAAAAGTAAAAGTAACAATAACACTTAAAACTTTTAGGAGGAGGAGCTATGATGTAGCATACAATAGATGAAAACTTCAGATTTTCCAGTTTTACCTAAGTTTATTATTAAATATCTCTGGTAGGCGAGGGAGTTACTATTCATCTAATTTAAGCTCATGTAATGGAGTATATGGAGACTAGAGTTATGAGTGTGGACCACTATTAGATTATACGTGTCTGAGACGAATATATGTATCCCTTTCTGAGTTTTTTTTTTTAACTTTGCAAAACTGTAGTAACAGGGACACTTAAGCAAAAGCCTTACGACATAAATAAGCCGTTAGCTCTTTACACGAAGTCTCAAAAATACGAGCTTCATCCTTCTACAATGTGAGGAAAAGAACCTATAGGAGGAGATGAAGTGGAACTTTCAGCTAGGATCAAATTAACTTATCCAACATTTGTGGCCGAACTAGCTAACATACTGTACTGATAATTGTGAAACATAAAACGTGCAATCCTTTGCGAACTCGTGGAAAGTTTACGTCATGAAGTGACTGCTTGATCTCAGCGAATGGTAGATCCTCAGAGTTGTTCTGGGGTTCGTACGTCATATCAAACATCTGTAACTACGATAAGTAATTCTGCATGCTTAGTGTAACATTAATATAACAAACTACTTGGGACATGATGGTTCAATGGTAGTGATAAGGTGCGAAGAGGTCCTGATTCGCTTCGATGTCATATAAGTTGACAACAGAGTGATCTTGGGTATACACGAGAGTCTGCTCCTCCCACAACTTTCATTTCATTTGCTCTTCCATCGTTCACGTGCACTTTTCATCTGTCTTTAGCCTGCAGCCATAACCGTAAGACAAAAAAGATTTCACTTTTCACTTCATTGCTGAAACATGTTAGTTCTAAACTATTTTTTCATTGATTATTCATTTTTATTTATTTATCTGTCGTTGTGAATAAATTCTATTTGTTAGAGTTGTATTATGTGGATGTAAAATTCTTATTCATGTGTTTTTGTTCCTCCGTTAATGGTACAGGTTTACCCGGGGACCAAAATCTTGGATATAGTATAATTACAGTTGGTGTTAATAAGATACGATTAACTCCGTTCCAGCCTTTAGCTTTGTCACCCAAATCCACGTTGATGTGGGCTGGATTTAGTGATGAAGGAAGTCCAATTGTTGTGGATTCAGTAGGTGTTATTAGGATGCTTACGAGACAAGGTTGTTGGTTTCCTATATGCGATACTTCTACTCACGTAAGTGCATACTTATAAGTTAATTAGTTAGTGTAGTATAAAGAACTGGGTAAAAGCTTCATTGTGAAATTTAGTCAATATGTGCTAAGCAAGAAAAAGTTAAATGTTCATAAATATATTTTTAAATGTAGCAAATATCACTCCAGTCTCTGTTTCCGATGGGAAGCAACTGTTGTTGAATACTATGTAGCCATGTTAAAATTCTAGATCATATGCCTTTATTATTCCCTTTTCTCTCTTTCGATGCGTATCCTTGCAATAAAAGTTAAGGAATTTCCATCCAATAATGAATAATACATTCAGAGCCGACTATTTGCATTGAACATTTTATAAACATAACTTACCTGAAATTGAGTAGAATTTCTGATGCTTTGGGGTGATTATGTTTATTAACATGATACCATTTATAAATAGTTCAAATTGCAGCGTACTACAAAAAGTGTGATTTTATTTCTTTTATTACAGGAAGGAGTCAAATTGAAGCCATTTTTTTAAACCTTCATCAAATTTATTTTTCACAATTGATTCAAAAAAATTAATAAAAAATAAAAAAAATAACATATTTATATGACGGCCACGTTGAGTTTTGAAATTTCAATAGCTTGTATTCAAATATGTCGTTTTCGCAGAAGGCTAAAATTGCTACAAATTCGCATTTGGAAACACTGGATATCCCTCCTTAGAATGCTTTTGTAGTTTTCTAATGTTGTTTTCATTAATGTTAGAACAAATTGTTTGGTTCCTGATATTCTTACGGCTGCTCTAATTTTTATTGAATACCATATACGTTATAAATATATTCTGCATCTTTGCTTAAATATTTATCTGATAGAATATTATTATATTTTTGACAGCAAAAATGTTTCAAAGAAAAAAAAATCAATTATTCTCTCGTTACTTGGTACAATTAAATGATATTGAAATATACAGATGTTTTTAACTTACAGGAAACTACCATTCTGTATCTTGTTGTTATGACCTCTACTGAATATTATTTAAATCACAAGCTGGGAAAATATTCGAAGAATCACAATGAAATTGAATCTTGATGGGTTAGTACAACTATCCTGTGCGCCTACATTGTTTAAATAATATATTCCTAATACATTTGGACTGACGTGAATATACACTTGAGTACTCACTGAATTGCAACCACCCCTTTACACAAGAAGGCATAGGCAGCAACAGAGCTGGTAACATGACCACCCCGATTAGGAGTATTGCAGAGAAAGAACTAATATGAGGCTACATGTTCGCAGACAACAACAAGCGTGTCAGTAACCCGGACAGCAATACCTATCAGATGCTCCCGTTCCAGTGTAGTAAAAGTGTGCAAGGAGTGGCAAAGAAAATGAGTAATGGCCTTCAAGAGGCGGAACTGTAAGGGCATACGTAAGGTCTCATCGCGGGGCGAGCGTCACGTCAAATGTCTCGTGAAAGCCAAACGAAATGAAATGAAATGAAATGAAATTTTTGAGTTTTACGTCCCACGATTATGCCGGTTAGGCTAAAGGAGACGGTGATGATGACTGATAAATGAAAATGGTGGAATGAAGAAAGTGGGAGGAAACGGGAGAACCCCGAGAAAACCCACGCAAACGGTGTTTGTCCACCACAAAGTCCACTTGGCGGGGGCTGGGATCGAACCCAGGACCCCAAGCACCAGATGTGAACGCTCTAACACTGAGCCACCGCGGCCCCTCATGAAAGCCAAACAAATCATAAATATCTGGGAATTACGTGACTAATACAATAGTGGATGCAAACACCCATATCCCACGCAACTATGCGGCGTACACTGGCATGCATTAAGTTCCACAGAAGACGACTCACTCCTCACGACTCGACACGGCGACTTCGTTGTGCTTGGGTGCAGGAGCACGCTAACTGCGGATGATTGGAAAAGGGTATGTTGGTCCGATGAATCATGGTTTATGTTACACTACGTAGATGGACGCGTGCGTGTGTGGCACCAACAGCATGAAGCTATGAATCTCTCTTGCATGGTGCTTATTGTACAGACACGTGGAGTCTGCTGTATGGGGTTTGGATCCTTCTGTTGGTATGGTGTGGAACCGTTTGTATGCATGGACCACAGTGGAAGATCTATTGTGTAGCTGACGGTGTTAGGAGATCACATATACCCTACAATGCAACACTTCTGCCACACGGAGACAGCATTTTCCAGGACGATAACGCATGATGCCACCGAACCATGACTGTCCTTCCTTGCCTTGAGGAACATCTCACGCAGCTGCAGCATTCACTCACTGTTTCTTAATTCTATAGAACATCTATGGTATGTTGTGGAACGAGCTCTTAGCATCATGATTCCTGCACCGATATCTGTGGGCTCATTGTGGGATGCCATCAGGAGTATATAATGTCAGATTCCTGGAAACATCAGCAATTTTCAGAGTCCATGCCACGCCGTGTCCAGAACGTGCTTCGGTTAAAAGATGGACTAACAAAATATTGAGTGAGCACGCAGTGTAGATTCTGTATAATACGTAATATAATTCTAATTTTAGTTTCGTTTTTCACCATAACATCTGCGATGTTTTGATCTGTAATGCATTTTTGTGAATACACTTGTATTATTGAAACTTATTGCTCGGGAGAAGACGATGGTAAGCACCACTTCCGGTGAAATTTTGTGATTAAGTAGAATGGGTTCGGATCGGACCACAGAACAGTATGTAATTTTGGAAACGTAACTGCAAATGGTAGAGGAAGCTTGTTTGGTATGTGTGTCATTGAATTATGTTGTATGCGGAATGTTGAACTTCTCCGATTTACTCGAAAGTAAAAAATGTAACATACCATTGTCTTCTCCCGAGCCGTGAGAGACTGTTGTTCTTAAAATTACCATTAATCGCACAAAACAGGCTTGGAAGTGCCTAATTTCAGTAAGCAAATTAGCAGTCAAGCTCACATAGAATCAAGAGGTTTTGTACAAATCGTGACATACGGTAAATTTACTAATTGTTGTTCTTAATTTTAGGTGAGAGGAAAGTCTGATCATTACTTCGTACTTGGAGTAAACGAGTCGCAACAGAATGTTCGGTGTGTTCTATGTAAAGGATCGTATTATCCTCATACAATGCCAAGGCCCACAGTTGTGGAAATACCTCTACAGGTGAGTCATATAATGTAACTTACTAAACTAACTATATGGCCTATGGAACCGAAGGTTCAGTGCCACATTCACAAAAGTTCTTCATTAAATTATGTCCTTAGCCAGCTTGATTCAGTTTATACTTTGTGTTCCTATTTTTGCGAGATTCATCTTAATATTGTCCTTCATCGGGTCCTATGTTTTCGTAATGATCTTTTCCCGATTGGGTTTCCAGTGAAAATTTTGAAAACGTTCGTGCTGTCTTCCATTTTGGGTATATGATCTGCCGATGTGTCTCTCCTGGACTTACTGACCTTAACCATGTTACATAAACGATATAAGTTACGCAGTTCCTCATTATGAAGTTCCCACCATTCCCCGTCCTTCTTAGTTTCAAATATTTGCCTCAGGATTCTGTTCTCAGGTACTTTTAGTCTGAATTCTTCATCTATGTTTCGCAACCATACAGCATAACAGGCATAATTATCGTCATATATATATATACATACTTAAGCATCAAACTCTTCGACAGAATTTGCGAGAGCAAAATATTTTGAATTAAATAATAACTCGAATTTCTTGCTTTCAGTCGACATTTAATTTCTACGTGGGTATAATTTTGTTCTGTTAACTATAATTTTGGTTGTCTAATAATTAAGAGAAAAATAAATCACTAGGAATTAAATGGTTAGGAATCACAGGGAAACAATATATAAAAATAAACAAATAAATATATAAAAACAAAATAGAAGAGTAGATTAGTAGATAGATAAGTAGATTTGAATTAATAACAATATAATGTATTTTAGTATATATTGTATTTTATATTATTGCAGTTTTTGGGTTAGGGATAGAATAGACCAGGATGGAAATATTAAGTAGTATAGTTCAGGATAGGTACAGATAGAGTTAAGCTGAACAGCATTTCGCAATGAAATTTTTGTTAATTTTTTATAGTATATTGTTGTTTGTTTTGTTGTTGTGCTGTGGTTTTGTTTGTTCTTTTCTTTTTCCCTTTTGCTTTCCCCTTGTCCATCCTTTTTTTCAAACATGGATATTCAATAAAGAAAAGAAAACAAAAAATGGCTATGATAATAACCCGTTCCGGCCAAAAGTTTCAGATGCCGGATCTGAAAGACGGGCCTGAGCCGTCTTTAAAAAACTCGACGAAGTGAATACTTTCATATATATATATATATATATATATATATATATATATATATATATATATATAATACGATCAGCATTAACAGACCAAAATTATATCCACAGCATTGTGTTCGTGAGTTTTATTGTTTCCTCTCACATCCTTATTCCACAAATTCTTCCATAACTATTCATTTCAGTTAATCAACCGTCGTCTTCTTTAGCCTGAAGGGCATAATCGTGGGATGTTATATTAGATTTCATTTCATTTTGCTTGCTTAATAAATTAAAAAAAAAAAAATCATCTTCACCACAAAAAAGACATTTTACTATTCTACTACCAGCAACTTCATAAGAAGTAAAATAACCTGTAAAAGTGCTTCAAATCCTCTAAGTGACCTTTTAATTATGCAGTTTTTGTGTAGTAGTATAGCTTCCATATGAGTTTTGTTTGAGGACGCGAAGAGGAATGTGGAAAACAACAAACAAAAAAATACGGTCATTTTCAACGTAAGTTTTCCTGACATTAACAATTTCCTAGCTCTCAAAAATCTTCATCTGTCCTTTCACCAATAAACGAGCTTCATGCAATCTGAAGTAGTATCTTAGTGATTAAATTTTATATTTTCACTAGTACCCAGGTGATAAACGGCAATTCAACTCAAGGTTTAAATGACCAATTGTCACCTTCCTCACGCGTGTTTCTTTAGAAGTTACGCTATTTATATAATACAACTACGTACTTTAAGTAGTTTTCCTCCGACATATTCCACCTCGAATATTTCGTTTAATATTAGTAGATTTGATCAATCGAATTAAGATTTAAAAACAGGTAAACAATATGAATTCGGGGAAATTAAAAACATCGAACATTAATATTAAAACATATAGTCAGTGATACCCTTGCGAGTAATTTCATGCAGAATGATTTTAATCATGAAGTTTCTGGTCCATATTCGATGCACATTAGTATTCAGTTACTTGTGCAGCACATACTGAATTAATTAAAACTCTAGAGAAAATTACTTACGAATATCCAAGAAGCAGTCAATAAGTTCCAGGAATTGATGTAGTTTTGGTATTTGCGATGTAATCACAATGAATCTTGTACAGTACAGCCCTGTGGTTGCCTAATTATGAGTTTAGTAAGTGTGAACAGGCGATTGCAGGCTGTGTATGGGAAGTGTAGCTGAACGGAGGAGTGTGTAGTGATCAGTTGATCAAGCAACGCGCAAACATCAAATTCATGTGCAAATTCGGGGAAATCTGATTTAGAGAGTTTGATAGCTTTAAAAACAGTTTAGCAACATCGGATGTTTGGTTCTTTCCAAAGCTAAAAATGGGTCTTCTCCGTTTCACCAACGTAGAAGAGATCAAAACTAACGCGACGGTTGAACTTCGGAAGATACCAAAAGAGGACTTTCGTCGGTGTTTCCACCAATCGCAGGAGCAATGAAACAAGTCTCTGTGTTCCGAAGGTGCCAACTTTGAAAGCGATTAAGGAAATGTGTACTTATATTGTAGTAATAAAGAACTAGAACAGAATTCCGGAAACTTTTTGATTGCTCCACGTAAATACTTTTACAAGTTTTTCACTTATCAAAAATATGGAATGTAACTGATGAATTCACTCACTTCTTTTGTTGTTATTGTTAATTTAAAATTAATGTTCTTATTTTAAAAAAATAAAATATCTAAAACTTTTCTTTTTCAGCTTCCTTTATGTGAAAAGGGCACTGAAAAAACTCAGTTGGAAGAGCAATTCTGGCGTTCAAATATGAAGTATAACACAATGGAAGTTCTTTCCAAGACGAAGTCAACCTACGATTTTGATAAAGGTGAAGCCGAAAAAATTCTGAAAGAGGCTATATTAAAACTGTTTGCAGTAAGTAAGAAGTTCTGTTCTCTTTAATTGTTAGCCAGTGAAATCTTAAAAATTGTCAAAAAATAATGTGTCTAATCTGGTCATAAATATTGTTAACAAAAGAAAAGTGAAAATCAGGAATATAGTGTAAGGTAATTTATTATGCATTAAAAATGTGAAGCATACATTGCTGAAGTTAGGTAATATGAATGGGTATTCAAAGTTCATTTTATTAAGTTGATATAATCGGGTTAAAAGGTATTTATGTTCCGACAGTTCTGAAACCGAAACTTACATCAATAATTGGGTGGGTCTACCTATATACCCCAGGTTGACAACTGCCTTAAATAATATCTTTACACAAAACGGTTTCCGTAGTGCATTAAAACCTCCCAAAAATTAAAATAATAATAATAATAATAATAATAATAATAGTAATAATAAATAAAAATTAAGACTTACTACACTGGTCCCATTGAAAAATCGGGTTTATGAAATAAAATGCATTTGCCAGGAGGAATAGATAGGTGTGACGAAAAGAAACTTCAAAATAGTAGGTAAAGAACATCTTAGAGACACCAAAGCAGAATACCCGGTTTTAGGACTGTCAAAACATTTGAGAGAAACAGTACAATATTGATGATTCAGGAATTTCATTGCGGGCTAAAAATAAAATTGCGAAACTTGTTTTCAAAAATTTGTTAAATCCAAATTTGGTTGTAGATAAAGGATGGTTTGAGTAAGGAACAGAAGGCGGTAATTAATAAATACGAACAACATTGGCATAGAAATAAAAACATCAATACGAGCTGGCAGCCTTCCACTGCCAAAGAATACACGAATTGAACCCGCCATGTTGCAATGTGCTGCTCCGTCATTAGATAAGTGACCTGAAATTTCGACAAGATATATTTCGCACTGCTCGACCCTAATGAGTCTGTTCCTTTTACTTCCCTCGTGTTTTTATTACTATTTCTCCTATTTTTAAACTCGTGATCAAGGCTCAGGGGAGAACCAAAAACTTGAAACTGCAAAGTGTTTTCAGGAATTACAGTTACCTGTAAGTAAGTGATTGTAAGAATCCCTTAGCGTGTTAATGTATTGTATGAATGATATTCTTATGTTTTGTTGGTGTCTACAGGTCTCTCACATTCTTGTTACTAATATGTACAGAAGAATTGTTAAATTGTCATTTCTTTCATAAAGAAACTGGAATTAAAAAACACTGCAGAAACAATCAAAGAGGTCTCTATCTGTCTTCGAAGCCTTATACCAAAGATGCAAAATGTGTTTATAAAGTGATTCCATATTCATATGAATGACTTATCCTGGTGGAAAGGCCAGAATTTAAGTGGCCGAAACTATCTAGTAAAAAAATCTTAGAGACACAATGAGCTATTGATAAGACGGTTTTGTTAAAACATTTATTGTATTACTCATTGTTTTCTTCAAAATCCTGGGCCCCTTGTACTCGTGTATATACAAGGGTCGTTCAAGGTTGACCGGGATTTTCGTACGTAAATAATCGATGAATAGCCGGATCATGATGAAACTTGTTTTGCTACGTAATGTATTCCTTCTCGAGTAACTAGCGCCCGGCGTGACGTATTTGGCGCATACGCAGCAGTTGCAGCGAACATGGCGGCAAGCAGTGTGTCTATGGCTGTGGATCAGCTGTGTGTAATCAAATTTCTTGTGAAGGAGAAAGTTAAACCAGGTGAGATTTTCAGAAGATGCAAGCACAGTATGGTGAACAAACGATGACACGGAGAAGAGTGTACGAATGGTGCGAACAGTTTCGCAAAGGATGGGAGCTGGTGACAAATAAAACGCATGGACACATTCGCCCGACTGCAGTCACAACAGTGAATATCACACGTGTTGAGCAAATGATTCTTGAGAATCGACGAGTAACAGTGCGAGATGTTGTTGTCGAGGTGAATATCAGTGTCAGGAGTGTTGAGACAGTCATTCATAACCACTTACGCTTCTGCAAACTGTGCAAGTTGGGTTCCCCTCCAGCTGACATTTGATCAGAAGTGGACACTTCCCGAAATGCGCTGGGAAGTTCTGCCCCATCCCCCCTACAGTTTAAATTTACCCCCCAATGATAATATGACAATATTATTGTTTGCAGCCCTTAAAGACCGTCTGGGAGAGAAAAAATTCGCGACAAGTGAAACACTGCGGAACCATGTCCTCCAGTGGCTACAACAACAACCAAGTTCTTTCTACGCCAAAGGAATCAGGGAGCTGCCACAATGATGGTAACGGTGCCTCGATGCTCACAGAGAAAGCTGACATAGTTTGGTGCTTCTTGTGCTATCTGTTTCCTCTGAAAAGTGCCGGTCAACCTTGAACGACCCTTATATATATAGCTTTTTCTAACTCACGATTCACCATTCTATTACACAGAGGTTTCCTTTACTTATGTCTGTTTCTTTCTATCAAAATTTTCCTTCGTGTACTTTAGCATTATTAAATACTGAATTCCCTCTCTAACATAAGCTGGAACACTCCTCCGCAACAATAGCATTTTGTAGTCAGCGAGAAGGAACCCAACTTATTGACTGATCTTAAAGTGACTCACTTGATATGTACATGTCTCACATGCTGCAGTAGTGTAAACTTTTGAGAGATACAGTTTGCTTAAACCCTGGCTTATCTAAGAAATTCTGTTTGATGTTAATGAAAGGAGTTTCGAGATCACCCTTATCTCACATTAAATGCAACGAACTATATTCACGCTCATATATGAGCTCCCGAAATAACGTTGCTAAATCAAAATTTTCTTCCAACAATTTTGCAAATCATTATCGCAAACGAAACACGCTTAACTAATATTCCCACAAATATCGTACGAAAATACTGCATGTATACAAAGAATTTGTCAGTAGATGGGAACAAAAAGTCACCGACGAATCAGACCATAAAGAGAATGAATTAAGAATCAGTAATATGAAGAAGCTATTACCATTTGACTACATATGTCTTGTCGTGTTGACTATACTGCACTACTTGTGACATTGATGTTAGTGTTTGTAGATAGTCTGTATAGCAAATACTATGTTACCAATGGTGTTCATTGATATATAGTATAAGATTTACCTTGTAAGTATCAATATTTTTCAATTGCTGGTCTATTCCGACCTATGGCTCCCGTCTTTATCAATGGTAATGATGAAACTGTGGCTGCAAATCACTTAAGATCTTTTGGTAACAAGGTGATTTTTTGTTCGTGTCCATTCATGTAACTGAGCAATTTTTTCGTGATTGCTTATGTGGTTTTCAAGAAATGTATCTGAAAATTTACCATTGTCTGGATTCTTGATCCTCACATCTTCATTGCGCCATGACTGTTACTTTTGGTCATTACCAGCTACAACTCTGGAAAAAGTCACTCCTGCAAGCGTCCATTAAATATTACTTTTAGAACTTCTAAACACGTAAACCCGTTTTACACTGGAGTATCATTCTTTGTCTGCGGAATAGTGTTAATAACTGTCACTTAGTATTGTATTATATGGTAAATAGTATAGATCAACATTTCCGATCAGGGTCGTAACTTGGGGGAGGCAAGAGGGGCAATTGCTCCCTAGGGAATCTTCCCGCCGTTCGAGGGGGACCCCTTTAAGATAAAATTTTCTTACTCCATATACGATACGAACATGGAATTATAAATGAAGCATCAAACATGTTCACTACATTACATAAACAAAACAGAACACAAAAGGTAAATAAAACAAAAACGAGTCGTGGGCCCATTTCAGTAAAAGATGTCTACTATTAGGGGCTCTAGAAATAATATTTATTCGTATAGCTTTGAGATTTGTCAATATGGCCCCCTTAATTAATTTGTCATATATGGAACGGGTCCAGGGGCGTGTGGTAGGGCCCACAGACTCCGGAGACCCACAAACAGTAAGAGAAAGATGGAAAGAAGGGACCTATTTTCGAATTTTGCGAGAGGGCTCGAAACAATTCTTCCTAGGGAACCCAAATATTAATGCTTGCCCCCTCCGGAAAAAATCTAAGTTACGGCGCTGTTTTTGATGTTGCATATATTTTTAAATTTGGTCAGTAATATACCATAAATTATCACAGTATAAATATTTCTCTGTGAGCTCTGAATAGAGATAACCCATTGAAGTACATAAATTCCGTAAAGACTTAATAGAAGAAAGACGGTAGCAACATGCCAGATGATAATCCTGTTACTTTGTGCTGTATGTGTCTCAGATGATTAATATAAATTACGATTATTATTAACATAAATACGTTTCCTATTTGTAGCTCTCCTGCAAGAGCAGTTACGAGTATCGCGCTGTGGAGATAAGTGAGATGATGCCTAGTCACCACGTAGTCCAACTAGCAATGAAATATGCTTCCAAGCTAGGGAAAATACACCTTGCTGAGAGACTGTCAGATGTTGCTAGGAAGAAAATGGAAGAGCAGGAAGAGGAGGACATATCTTCTAATTATTTGTACGTATTACTTCTTTGTGTTAGGGTCTTAACTAAGCTCTCACCAACTTTCTGGAGTTTTATTCAGTAACTTAAGGAAACTTAAGAACAATGAAGAGCATTAGCAATTTAGAAAGTAAGCAGGTAATATCTGTAAAATGCTACCAAATGAACTGATAGTGGTTGCAAGTTGTTCGCTTTATATCCGACTATTTTTAACGAGTACTCACCCGATCCTGTTTTGTTCGACTCCCAGTATTTTGGACTATCACACAGCATCGCAGTTTCCATTGCAGCAAACTCCGGCACAGAACAGGCGTGGGAATTCTGTCCCATTCCTCCCTGCAAGCTTTCAAGAGACCATCCAGAGTGCGCGGGCGGCGATATTGAAGACGTAGTTTCAACAGTCCAAATGCACAAAAATCCATTGGACTGGCATCTCCGTTTTTCAGACAGTGTCTTCAAACGGAATGACACGAATTCCTATTTTCTCTGCCATTTCCAGATAAAAACGTAATGTTCTGGCGGTATTACTCGAAGCCTTGTCCATATGGATCATCACCTGGTTCAGTTCCATTCCATACAATTGTGGGATGTCTCTCTAATAGATAAGTGTCAGAAGGATTCTTGGAAGTATCTCGCATTTCACGTTTTTGTCCGCCTTGCGAATCATCAACTTAATCTCATATACAAATCCTGTAACAACCATAAAGCCACGAGGAAAACTTTCCCCCCCTGTACTGACAAACAAATTTGCTGCGCCCCTTCCCGTTTATGTCAAGATATGTGATCGCCCGAATGTGACCAC
The DNA here is from genome assembly GCF_964235325.1 of Thermobia domestica. NCBI lineage: Eukaryota > Metazoa > Arthropoda > Insecta > Zygentoma > Lepismatidae > Thermobia > Thermobia domestica. The sequence goes on from NC_137462.1 coordinate 246,618,270, forward strand.
CAGCAGTGAGATGGATATATGATTCATCCATTACAACAAATTTCTTCCATTTGGAACCCGCTAGGGACTTTTCATACAGTTTCCTGCAGTTCGTCTTAACGTTCGGCAATGTGACGCGGTAGCATTTGGTGTACATGGGCCTTCCGCACACACTTCACACTGAGGCGCTTGCGAATTATTTTGTTCACAGTTGACGGTGCGAGGTAAAATCTGTGGCCCAATATCTCGTTGAGTTCGGGGATTTTCTTGGTACGCCAATCGACGGATCCTCCCTAAGCACTACGGGTGTCACTTTCTTCCTGGTGGTTTTCGTGGGTGAATGTTTCTCAAGGAGAGGCTGTTGTATGCAACGGGCACAATAGCTTTCGCAGTAGTCACCTCGAGTGTTAATCCATTCTGCCGACACTGTTTTACAGTGAGTACGTACGAAAACTTAGCATGGAAAAATAACCTTTCCAATACGGTTTATTTTCGGCGACATTCGATAACACTCACTCACCTACAAGGTCAGACGCAACGCTGCTCCCGCCAGTCAACCCATGGTTCCAGCATGATACGCCAGGTGGCAGCACCGGATGGAAATTGTCAGATATACAGCAAACAACCTTCTGTAGTGCAAAAATTTGAATGCCCAGCAGTTATGACGTCATAAACTGCACACTCAAACGTTTGGTCTCCAAGAAAATATTCGGATACAGTTTTTACTTTATTTAGTAGTATTTTGTAAATATTACCTGGCTCATTTTCTATTTTTTTAATATTCGTCATTGTTTTTAAGTTATTAAAAAAAACTTAATAAATGTGAAAGTGGGTTTAGTGAGGAGCATTAATGCTGCACAATGTCTCGCACATGTGGCCTGCCTGCATTTAAGTATACATGTAGTTGCTAAAAGCTTGAGATTTTAGAGTAAATTATTTTCAAATTTCTGCCACTTGCATCAGAATTGCCTTTCAATTTCTGGCTGAAGCTTCCCGAAATCTTGGATTCATCTTGATTATATCCTTTCTCAGAGTGTTCGTTCATTTTAGCATTTAGGTGTTATTCTTTTTTTAAATAAGATAAAAGCATGTCATATATATACACTTGAGTTTAACGTTCCACGGCTTTTCTCTTTATGCTAAAGAAAATATCGAGAAATGAGTGATCGTGATAGAATGTCATGAGGAAACAACACTTATTTTTTGCTCTGAGCCAGATTCGAAGCAGCAACACGTAATGCTTGCTATTGCCAGCCTAAAACGCTCGACCAGTCAGCCGGCAATCATTTCTTAACTGTTTATTCATCAGACAGAAGAAACACAAGGTACACGAATGATTCAGAAAACTCTTCAAATGAAAGTTTTTAAGATGGAATGTAGTGCAAGGAAAACCTGGTAACTTGGCCGCGTGCCTAACTTGATTTCATTTATGTAAATCCTCAATTTTCCATAAGACATGCATTACTTATTACTGTGTAAGTTGGCCATCTGTCTATCTTGGAAATGGGATGCATTGAAACAACACTATTTCTATGCTCTTAATATAAAATGGATCTCTATATGTTGGACAGGCGTGGTGGCTTAGTAGTAAAGCGTTCACCTCTGATGTGTGGGGTTCCTGATTCGATTCCAGTTCGTGTCAAGTGAGCTTCGTGATAGACAAACACCATGTGCGTGGTTTTTCTCTAGTTCCTTCCGTTTCCTCTCACTTTCTTTAATGTTATTTCATTCATTCTCATCATTAGCGTCTCCCTTAACCTACATCAGTAGTTTTCAAAGTAGGGTTCGCGGACCCCTGGGGGTCTGCGGGACCTAGCCAGGGAGTCCGCGACGCCTAAATATTGAAATGTGTTGTAATAAAATGCAACTCACCGCTGTTATGCAAGAAGTATTTTTCAGTTACTAAAAAGAAAGCAATTAGAAATTATACCTACGTTTGTAAATTTAAATGTTTTCCTTTACTATGTGCCCTGTGAATATAAAGAGTTGTCAAAAAAAGGCATTGCAACATTTGATACCTTTCCCTACCACTTACTTATGTGGGCAGACCTTTTCTGCTCTTTGCAGTATTAAAACCTTAAAGAGAAATCGTCTTAATGTGGAATCGGACCTAAGATTGATGGTGACATAATTTATTCCGGATTTCAATGCAATTATGGAAAAACAGAAAAAAATTCATTCCTCACATTAGTGACCCCATATTTGAAAACATTGTTTATTAAGTGGATTTCCTTTAAAAAAAAAAAAAAGTCTTGAAAGCTACTGTATTTTCAATTGAAATTCAGTTCACTAGGAAACAATCATGTATTTTTAGAATAAATTACTTATTGCATTATTTTTCTTGATCTTTTTGTTGTCAGTGGTAATTCTAATCAGGATATACTTTTTTTTTTTAATACTGTGTGAAATTTCAGATAGCATTGCAAGGGGGTCCGCAGATCACTTTTCGAATGAACAGGGGGTCCGCGTTATCGGAAAGATTGAGAACCACTGGCCTACATGGCAGAACCGTTGGATATAAACTGTTTTTTAGTTTAACATTCCACAGTTAGCACTTAGGCATTGCATATATTGTCAGAAAGATTACTTTGAATTTTAAAATAAAATAATTTTTAATTCAAGTGTTAAACTTCAATTCTTCTCTCTCTCTCTCTCTCTCTCTCTATGACCTATGAAACCCGCGGAGGTTCAATGCCGCGTTCACAAAAGCTCTCCACTGACTTCTGTCCTTAGCTAACTGCATCCAGTTTCTACTTTGTATTCCTATCTATGCGAGATCCATCTTAATATTGTCCTCCCATCTGTGCCTAGGTCTTCCTAATGGTCGTTTTCCGATGGGTCTGCCAGTCAAGACTTTGATAGCGTTTCTACTTTGTTCCATTCTAGCTACCTGACCTGTCCACCTAAGCCTCCTAGACTTGACGACCCTAACAATGTTGGGTAAACCTATAAATTATGTAGTTTCTCGTTATGAAGTTTCCGCCATTCCCCATTCCCGTTCCTCTTGGGTCCGAATATTCTTCTCAGGATCTTATTTTCAAATACTTTCAGTCTATGTTCTTCCCTCAGAGTGAGCGACCATGTTTCGCAACCATACAGAACAACAGGCATGATTATCGTTTTATATATTTTAAGCTTCAAATTCTTCGACAGAATTCGCGACGACAAGATATTTTGAACCGAATAGTAACACGAATTCCCTGCTTTCAGTCGACATTTAATTTCTTCGTGAATATGATTTTCCTCTGTTAATATTGATCCTAGATATTTGAAACTATGCACTTTATCAAAAGTATTATTTAATATTTTAACGCATCCACAATTTGCCGTATTACTGTCCCGACGCACTTCCATGTATTTCATGTATATAGTTTTCTCTGCATTTACTTCTAAACCCATGTCCCTGCAAGCGTTTTCAATTCTTCAGGAAGTAAAAACTAAAAATATTGTATTTAACATACTTCGCAGAAACATCATTATTTCAAACTATTCAGTATTTCAGTATACAAAGAAAAATAATTCAGTTTTAACCGAATAGAATTTTTTTATTTCAGTAGGTGTATCTCTATAGTGAGATACGCACTAATTTCTGAATATGAGTTTTTACACTTATTTGGATTTTGTATCAATCTTTAATTGTTTCTACTTTATCATTTGTAAAAAAAATGTTTATTTTCTTTCCTCTCTGTTTTACAAGCTACATATTTGAGTTTAAATTTTCTCAGTACTTTAAACTTACTTAGGATGTGACTTGAACTTGGGTGGGAAGTTGGAGCACCGTGGACAAACTCATAGACGAATAACAAGTCAGAATTTTGTTAAAGAATGAGTGCACAAGTATTGATTTTCAGAGTGCTTATTAATTAATGTCGTAAATAAATATACATATAGTACCCAAGTTTTAAAATCAAATTCAAGTAAGTAGTGAGTAGGATATATTTTAGTTAGAAGAGTGAGAGTATGTGCCGTGGTGCCTTCCGAAGAGTCTTCCGGTCTTATTTAAGAATGTTTTAGGCACGCAAATACATTAGCCACCCAATCGGTAGGAAGATTGTTTATTTTAATTAATTTTTATTTGCAGAACATTACAGAATACCTTATGTTTATCTACTTGTCTCTGACGAGGAGAGAATGATATTTCTAGAACTGTTCGTTCTCTCTCTCTCTCTCTCACACACACACACAGTTTCTCGTACACACACTGATGAATCGTTCGTGACTCCAAAGATGATAATTGCTTTTAATAAGTGGATGTCCCATAGATCCATGCAAGTAGTATGAGTACACCTCTGTATGGAAAGGAGTCAGAAAATACTGTTCATGAAACGTAGATCTCAAGCATGCATCAGAAAAACCGACCACATAGCATTCAAAATTTTGCATTCTCCAGCGGGTAAAGTGAATGTATGTTTTTCTAGTTTCCTTCTTTGCCATCAACTCTTCTTTGACATTAATCTGGTTACATGTTCTTTCATAATAACATTCAAGATGGTTGACAGTTGGCATGAGCAATATTCACTCTCTCCTAGTATTCTCTTTGTTTTGTTGTGTTGTCCTTATTGACTAATATATATATGCACATGTATGTATCTATATATGTTTTATCTGCTATTACAATAAGAACTTGTATATACAGGATGAGTCAAAAGTCTTTCGACATTTTTGTTTTGAAACCTGACATGAAAATGCGAAATCTGTTAATTAGATATAGTAGTAGGGGAAAGGCAGTAACTTGAGGGGTACATGGCGACTCTGGCCACAACCTTGAACGGAGATTCAAAATTTCATATGTCGCATACCATGAATCCAAAGGTGTAATTGTTTCTTTCGTATCTTATATGGTTTGCACCTTATAAACGCTGAAAGTTTGAAAAATCACCTGCAAACTGCGAGTTACAGCACATATTCTATTTGGTGGTCATCCTATCTAATGCACAGCTGTAATCACCTATCCACCCTGACTGCAGATACAGGACAATGTCTGGTGAAATGTAGCCAGACGCAGCTGAATGCGTTCCTTTAAGTGTCTTATATTAGGAGCTTCTCAGCGTATCACATCTGCTTCAGATACCCTCACATATAGAAACCAAGGAGTGTGAGGTCCCATTTCACTGGAATACAGCGACCAATCCACTTCCCTGAGAGTTGTGCGTTGATCAATTGACGCATACCAACGCTATAGCAGGGAGGGGTATCATGTTGAAAATAATAAAGAAAACTGCCGTCTGGGCTCAGAAGGAAATACATGTATCTGCAGGAGCGTCAGGTGCTGTGCGTCGTTACAGTTGTCGATGAAAACGGATCAATGATGCGGGTGTCCCATATGTCACACTACGACACTAGCTTTGCCGAACTTTGTTCTTTACTCTGATCAACCTAGTTCGGATTACTGTTACACCAATACTGACAATTATTCCCATCTATTTCCCCGTTCAAACAAAAGTACATTTTGTCACTGAACAGTATGCCACTTGTAAATTAGGGATACAGTTCGTATTGGTTTATGGTTCACTTGCACAAGTCTACTTATCGATCTAGGTCATCCTTATTTAATTTATGTTGCATATGAAGCTTATAAGGATGCCAGCAATCTGTATGCAATGTCCAGAGAATGGAGCACTGGCTGATACCACTTTATAGTGAGAGACGACGAGTAGGCCTACTGCATTTGCGACTCTTTCTCAGACGAGGGGGCGCGGTGGCTCAGTGGTGGAGCGTTCACCTCCGGTGCTTGGGGTCCCTGGTTCGATCCCAGCTCGCGCCGTGTGGACTTTGTGATGGACAAACAGCGTGCTCGTGGGTTTTCTCGGGGTTCTCCCGTTTCCTCCCACTTTCTTCATTCCACCATTTCACTCATATATTATCATCACCGTCTCCTTTAGCCTAACCGGCATAACCGTGGGACGTAAAACTTAAAGATTTCATTTCATTTCTTTTCTTTCTTAGACGATACTAGAGTCATTATTGCAATCTTCTAATTGATGGCAGTCTGGTTGCCCACTATGTGCCCTATCTTCCATAGTGCCAATTTCTCGGAATGCGGTGATCACGTATACAACATGCAGTGTTATACTGGATGTCTGTCTGGGTACTGCATTGTAATCTTCTGCGATTACTTCGGAATTGCGTTCTCGGGATATTAAGGTGATTTGTCTTCTGTCCCTTTGTAAGAGGCATCTTGGATTACCTGCAACGATAACGTGCAAACTATAGAAGACGTGAAAGAAACAACTACACCTTGGGATTTCTGAGCTCATGCCGATGCTACTTGTGTGCAACATGGCCCCCTTTCCCATTTGAAATTTTGAATTTCCACTCAAAATGGCGCCCATGATTGTCATGTACCCTACAAGTTGCGCCTCTACTATTGTTTCCTGTAAACACATTTCGCATTTTCTTCTCAGGTTTCAAAGTAAAAGGGTTTCCAAAGATTTAGCTCCCCTTATATATATATATTATATTCATATTCATTCGTGCTTGTTTAAAGAAAATTTCCACCTTTTATTTATTTATTTTTCAGTAGTGGGCCCGAGTATCGTGAAATATCTTATAGACATAATGAGAGAGCATATTCAGTGCGCAATGATGATGATGATGAGGATGAACCTCCGCCGACCAATGATATTTCCAATCATGAAGAAGAAAATACTAATGATGAAGGTTAGTTATGTAAATAGTAATAGGTATGTTTGATTTCAACACATACTTTTGTTTCTCACTAATTTTTTCAATAATTTAACCGCTGTCAGAACCTGACAAATTTATTGAAATTTGAATGTATCACCCTGCACACAGGGGACCAATGGCTAATTTTGACATTTCCGCTGTCTGTCCAATCAATTAACCCACACAAAAGGCAACTACATGTTATAGCAGTATTGCCAGAAGTGAAAGAAATAAACGAAATATAAGTTCGATCACGACCGATTTATCCTTTCCCTACTAATATATAGAAAGTTTCTTTATTTGTGCAGGTGACCTGTCAGTGGTGGCAGATGACTTACGATGATGGCTGTATGATGTGTTAAAGTCATCGGACTTCAACCAGAGGCACACCGTGACATGACCTGGAAAATAGAAAAGTTCTTTTGTTCTATGTTTTTCATTGAAATAGCATTTCTAAAAGATGGAAACTTGAAATGGTCATCAGAATGTTGCATTAAAATATAATTTGATGAATTGTTGAAATAAACTTCCACCTTTTATTCTTCTTAGACAATTGCAACATATTGCCAGTGGAACTTTTCCAGCAGGACATATTCGCAAACTTAGAAATAAAACTCTTGTACAGACTGCAAATGACAAACAATCAAAGTTATTACTCAAATGCACTTCCTTGGGCACAGTCCCAATAAAAGTTGAAGTACATAATCAGTTGAATATCAGCTTGTTTTGACCATCACGCGTGTCGGAAGCCGAAATCAACGACAAATTACTTGAGCACCATGTTCTGAAAGTTAAGCGGGTCTACATGCAAATGTGTGCTACAACTGAAAGTTTCATAACATCATTACTTTTGGCATCTCAAACCTACCTGCGCATCTTACTGTAGCATATCACGGGCTTAAAAGTGATACCATAGATTCCGTTTCCTTTGCACTGTTTTAAATGCCAGTCTTTCGGCCACTCATCTAGTCATGCAATGTCTCTTGCCATCTGCGGCAATTGTTCTGGCACAGCATACGGTCCAACATAATGTATGGTCCCGCCTAAAGGTGCCAATTGTAAAGCAGTACTTCCAGCTTGGTCTCGAGATTGTCCGACTTTCAAGGACGAAAAAGTAATCTGTGAACTTATGATTACTGAAAAGATCTCCGCCACTGAGTTCAGTGAGTGGTGTTCGGTCCAGAGTTCATCGTCTTCAGGTCTATTCTATTTCGTCTACTTTTTGCGTTCCTTGTGCAAAACGAACTGATCGCTGACCAGAAGCGGATTGCCAATGAATTTGGCCAATATTTTGCTGCAGTTTCTAGTTCGGTTCATTATTCACCTGATTTCCTATAAGTTTAAGTACGAGCAGACTGTAGACCCTTACATTTTACGTCATCAAATAATGAAGAGCACAACTTGTCTTATACTACTGTTGAACTTACCACTGATCTCACTGGCACTATAACACTTCAGTTGAACCAGACTCCATACATTATGCTATACTTCGCTATCTTCTGCAACTAGCAAACAACATCTTTTAGTTCTCTATAATTGCATCTGGATTGAAGGATCCTTTGTTAGGCTTATTTTCCTCTATCCAGTAACCTGGGAAATCGACTACATCCATCTCCAATTATAGCCCAGTTGCCTTAACCAGCTGCTTGTGCAAGCTATTGGAGAAAATAATCAATGAGTGTTTATTGTGGTGTTTGGAAACTAACTCCTTGCTTTTCAATCTCTAATGTGGTGACTTGTTCCGGAACTTCTGTTCCACTACTGATCATGTTGTTCATCTTGAGAGTACAATCCAGGATGCTTTTCGCGATCACCGTCTTCTTGGGCTTTTTGAAGGGTTGGCGTTATAGAATTTTACGTCAACTATCTCGTTGGTGAGTACGAGGCAGTATGGGCTTTCTTCTCCATCAGTTTCTTGGACATCGAGTTTTGAGTTCTATTGGGATCCACATTCTTCGACCGCTTCTTGCAAGAAAATAGCCTTCCAACGTTTAGTGTCGTAAGTGTGACTCTTTGCTGAAGCGGTAAATGGTTCTTCCGTTCATGGAATGTTGTATGTAGACGACCTGGCAATGTATTGCCACTCTTTTCATCTCCGTGTTACTGCTAGACAATTACAACTCACTCTGAACATTCTTTCACATGGGGGGGGCGCGGTGGCTCAGTGGTAGATCGTTCACCTCCGGTGCTTGGAGTCCCTGGTTCGATCCCAGCTCGCGCCGTGTGGACTGTGTGGTGGACAAACAGCGTGCTTGTAGGTTCCCTCGGGGTTCTCCCGTTTTCCTCTCACTTCCTTCATTTCATTCATTTCTCATAATCACCGTCTCCTTTAGCCTAACCGGCATACCCGTGGGACGTAAAACTTAAAGATTTCATTTCATTTTTATACTTTCACATTAGTCAACGACCACTGTATATATTTTCTCCATCGACAAGACTGTGTCCACTTTTATCCCTTACGCAACTGCACATAATATCCAGAACTTTATCTGGACGATACGCGCTTTTATTTTGTTGACCTACATCCGATTTTCGAGCGTTTAGTTTGATCACCGACTGTCTTGGGCAGTCCATCTACAAGCGGTAAAGTATCACTATCTAAGAGCACTCAATTTTCAAAGTTTTGTTCCATGTTTCTTAGGATGCTGTTTGCATTGTCCTTCTGTGATTGTATCGTACCCTAATCCGCTCAAAATTGGACTATGGATGCATTGTTTATGGATCCGACAGATTTACCAGGTACGCCAACTTAACACTCATCATCTTGGCATATGTTTGATGACTGGTGCATTCCGTACCAGTCCTATTCCCAGCTTGTATGTTGCAGCACAGAGCCAGCTTTTAACTCAGCGCTGTCATCGGCTAATGCTCTACTATTTTGCTCATCTCAAATTAATGCCTCCATCTTTCACCTTTTACACTGGAAATTGTAGAGCGCTACCAATGTTATCAGGCATGATCCAACGTCACCAGGCCGTGTGGAATTCGTGCTCTGGAACTTTTGGATGATCTTGCCGTCAAAGTTCCCCCGTTATGTGAGTTTGGTTTTCTACCTACACGCCCAAGGAAGATCTTTCTATTTCTTTCCATTTGGCCCAATACAAGAAGCCAAGCACCAGCCCTCACGAATTTCAACATGAATATCGTTCCCTCTTACAGCAATTTTATGTATATACAGCTTGATTTTATGTATATACAGCTGTACGTACTTACAGTATTAAATTACATGCCATTTCATCACTGTTCACCGCTGAACTGGTTGCAATTTTACAAACTTCACGTTATGTGTCTGCATGTCATTTGTGCAGGAACTTACTCTATACTGACTTCGAAAGTGCTTTGAGTAACGTCTTTGATGTACAAAGTAAACATCCTTTCGTCTGGCAGGTCCTACTGTTGTCATAGACTATTATCACAAAGATGTGAAATAGAACTCTCCTTGGTTCTGAACCATATTGACATAGCTGGTAATGAAGAGGCAGACCGTGCAGCGAGAGATGCTGCTTAGGAAGAGAGCTTCATCTCCCCATGTTCTGTGTTCACTATTCACTGCTTATTTGGATCAGCGCTGACAGCTCAAAAGGACTAGGCTGTCAACAGTAAATTACATGTACAGTACTCAAACCTGCACTTGGTGTCTGAACCACCAGCTTAAAATCTTCTCAACAGGAGGAACGAATTTTAACACCGCTTCACATTGGAGATTCACACTTCTGCTTCGTGTTAAAGACCCACCGTTGTTTGCAACCTTCGGAGCTAGACAAAGTATTCAGCATCTGCTTGTGGATTGTCTTCATCATGCTCAGCTTCGAGCTGACTTTATCCTATCAGCACACATACCAACACTGCTCGGAGATGACCACCAACGAACGATCTCTTATATCTTTTGTTTCATCGGCACCTCCATTGCCTATCCGCATTACGATTGTCCTGGTTTTATACTTAACTCATTTCTTGCTCCCTCCTATGTGTTTGTTCCCTGTCTGCCGTCAGTAAACACATTTTTAGTTTCCAGTTCAACGAATAATCCAAACAAGTAATTTACTTCTTAATCTTTCATACAAACTTGAGGCTTCCTTTACCCTTGCCACGTAGGCCCGGCAAGAGAAGATTAATATCCGCTGTGTTACTAATTTTACCCCAGTACTTTTATCACTATTTGTGTGTTACCTATCTAATGGTTTCTTTCATGGCAGATTTATTACTGAATTGAGATATTGACGGGTTTGAAAAGACCTTTGTAGTATCACGCGCCCACTCCCAATCTGTCATTTACTTACCCTGTCTTGATTCATTACTGTCCAGGTAACGAAAGTTCTATATCCTTCTTAGATTTCCGGATCCACATAAATTGTCCTCATTGTCTGTTCATATAATTGCTAGTAACTCACCGTTTCGTGTTTTATTTAAATCTCGCTTTCAGAGTTAAAATGCCTTTAAATTTTTGTCCATTCTGATCGGGAACTTACATTGTCTGGTAATATTTCATAATATTAATGTAATCTGATTAAAAGAAAACAATCTTGCATCATGTAAACATAACTAAAGAGACAGAATAATAGTGTTACAACCCAACATAAAGTTGTATTTTTTTCAAATTTCGCTACGTCATATTTCAAATCTGTTATTCTGAGATTTTATTGTACTTGTTTCTATTGCTCTAATTTTTCGATATTACTTTCAGTATAGATCGCTTTTTTGAGATGAGCCATCGTTAATTAAATCTTAGAGGATAAGTCTAAACATTCAGTTAAAGAAGAGTGCAATATCAACAAAGCTTGATTTATTTATTTATTTATTTATTTATTTATTCATTCATTTCTTAATTCTATAAATTCTACCAATGGATGTCCTAGTTCTTGCCGGATACCGTGAATGAAATACTCCTTTAGTTCATAGTTTTATAATACTTGAATCGCTAAGATTTCGTCTACATAAGAATTGTTTATTCTAGGTTACATAATATCTGAAATGTTTTCTTTCTTTAAGGTAATGTTCTTCTAGCGTTGAATAGAAGAAAATTGGAAGTTGAAGTGAAACCTAGTCTATCCCCTCGGCAAAAGAAAGTTAATCCTTTCAAAAAAGGTATTTCTCCGAGTCCAGCTGGAAAAGGATTAGCTAGTTTCGATAAGACGCCAGTTGTAAATAAGAATATTAGACCACTTGCAACTTTTGAAGCACAATCAAAGGTTTGGAATTTACTTACAGAATCTACTGGTGTATATTGTTCACTTTGATTTTTTTCCTTTCTTTTTTTTAAGTGTGTGTGTGTGTGTGTCTTGGTGTGTGTTGATGCACACTTACTTTGAAAAAAGTTACGTTTGCTTGTAAAATTTATGAAAAATGGTTATTATAATAACATATACAGGATGTTCCGGGACAATACTTTGAGGAATGGCAGTATGAGTGATTCTAAACAAAATAGCTCAAATAAACATGGGCCCAGTTCTCAGCGGTTTGAGAGCCACAGGTTGTGAACTATTTTTGACTTTACGTTGTGTATTGATCACCTTGTATTTATTCTACAGAGGTGAGATGTAGAATTTTGAAAGGTAATGGAATGACCTTTCCAACGGTATGCAACATATGGCAGTAGTGTTTTTGGAAGTAAAGTTATTGAGGGAAATTTGGTAAAGTTAAGATTAAGGGAATTGGGTAGCAACACTGATTTCCCGATTTCCTACAAGTAGAAAAGTTAACATGTTATGTTTATAATCTATGGGTTAACAGTTAAATAATATTTTATGACATCAGCAAAAAGACCTAGTTTTCCGAAAATTTCTTGTGTACTAGCAACCTCGTGAGCACCAAAGTGCAGCATATGATGCGCAGTAAATGTCTGTACATTATAGCACAAAACAGAATAAATATCATAGAATACAAGTTTTTTTTTTCCGGAGAATGGGTAAAACCTAGTCGCATTTTATCTGAGATCACTTGACTTTTTTAAGCGATTACATGGTTTTAATGCCGTGTCTTAATGCTTGCCTGAAGAATTCTACACTGATAATGTGAGTGAGTGGTCCAGGAAATAACCCCACCGAAACTACAAAATTTACCCGGGGCATATCTCCGATTGTGTTCAATGTGGGCCCCCGCTGATTGAACTTCCCCTAAAGGAAATCTGAAATTATCACTGCTGATATTTATGAATTATGGTACACATCCCTTAAATAGTCCTACAGGAAGTAATAGAATGGAGAGAGATGAAAGGAACGATGCGGCAGCGTTTTCCAGGTGGTTTGTGTAAGTAGATTTTGGTTTGTATAGTTCTTTAGATAAATGGCGGAATAATTTCCCAAAATACACGTAACTGTTTTGTAGACCTTCCAAAAAGTCAGATGTCATGACAGTTTGTCTTTTAATTCAGGACTTGTCTCACACAGTCCCAGTTAGGCTTATATTTGGAATGTTTTTCCAGGGGAGAGTAAAGTTAAAATATTAGGAAGGTATACAGAAACTATTTGCTAAAAGACATATATCTGCCCAAGAATGATATGTAATTGTAATTTAACTTAGCTCGGGGGGAGGGGGGAACGATCTGCTGTAGGGAAGATAAGCCTTTCCACGAATATGTTTGCGTGGATGAAACACTGATCCCAGTCTCTTGAATTTTTCTTATAAAATCCCAATATTACTTTTCTATGTGGCACAGGCCTGTCAGGATATTTTAGCACAAATTGTTTCCAAATCACTTCAAAACTATTCGTTTTTAAGAAGGTACTGATAATAAACATGTTATTGCATTGAGTAACACATTTCAGCAACAAAACATAAACAGCTAAAAACAACACTGAACATAAACCATTAACACACATAGATAACAACAGCAGTTTGTGTGTCTTTTTACTCCAACGCCGAATTATATTGTCCTGAATCGTTCAATTTTATCTTGAACTTATTGAGGATAGTGTTACCAACTAACAAAAAATACAAATAAGTATATGAATTTTAAGTTCTTCCTTCAGATATTAACATTTAGATTATCTTGATTCTTATTCTGTTTTCCCTATAATTTGCAGATATCTTGTACGCATCATATGCGCTTCCCTCAGTGTTGCTAACTGACAAGAAATTTTCGGAAAAATAGGTTCGCATGCTGATGTTGTAAAATGTTATTTAACTGTCAACCTATACATTTGTAAATTTAACGTATCAACTACGTATTTAATCGAAAACAAAAGTCCTCAGGGCATAGAATTTTGAAATTGTTTTCGCGCAAAAAAAGTGTTTTCATTATTTTCTTTCTTCTTATACGTAACATTCTTTCCTTTCTCTCATTTGTGTGTTAACTTATGTGGTGAATTTCACTTTCATAGAAAAATATGCCAAAGAATCGCTTTTTTTCATGTGTAACTTGCATTCATATGACACGTTTTATTCTTGATTATAACGGTTCAAAATTCATGGAACAAGACTCTGTGGACACCCTGTATTAACACCACTCTCAAGGAGCACATAAAAAGAATCTCGAGAAGATAAACAAGCTATTTTAGAGTTAGCTAAGCATCTACAAAAATTTAAACACACAGTTCAGGACAACACTATTTTGCACCGTGCTTCATCTCAAATTGGGAGGAATGTATTTGAGGCTAATTTCATTGTAACAAAAAATCTGGATCTAAACATTGAGGAAGGGAATTTTGACAAAGCTTAGGGTAACATAATTACAAATTTTATCAATAAAAATTAATAATCAGTTTTTTTTTCATACGTAATCACTAAATCCACCAATTTGGATAAAAATATGCATTTCGTAATATTAAATTTCATAGTGTGTTTCCAAGATGTCTTCCTATTGAATTTGATACTGTATCTGTGTGAACTGAAAAAAGCTGCAAGAAATGTTTAAGAGGAAATTTCTATTTTAATACTTGTAAATATAGACGTAAAAATAATGGATTATAGATAAGGTTCAGTACACTACGGTCTAGAATAGAATAATTTTTAGTGGTGAGTAAGTGTCCTTAAGACCTTCATTACAGTGGGCTTTCCTTTATCGTAATTAGATCTAACAGTTGTAAATAATTACATAAGTCCGACTAAAGTTTTAGCATCGTAACATGTGATCAACTTCTTGCATAAGATGACATAAGCCTGTTTTCCAATCCTGAAGAAGGGCCATGGATAAATTTACTCGAGATATCGACTATTTAAGGAATTCTGCTTGCTATAGAAATATTATAGGGCTAATAATTTTTATTATAAATTTAGAGATGTATTCCTCACATTCCACTAACAATTAATATAAACATCATTGCTCTACAGCCGACCAGATAACTCACTTTCAGTTGGAGATGCATAATCATCGCATAGTTAACAGCACCGTTATATCTGGCTTTCTATACCAGATCTCGAGCAACTCGTCAAGCAAAAAATTCGCTGCAGTATCAAAATACACAATGTTACTATGTAACTATATCACGTATAAGCATTATTTTATTTCGCACTCCAAGATGAATAATCTGTGATTCTTGCTGAATTTATAAAACACCTTTAAACATGTTTTTCGATTATGTTTTGTTCCTCGATTATGCTACCACCTAGTGGCAAAATGGTAAGACGAAATAAATGAAAAAGAATAAAGGAAGCACTCAAAATGTGTTTGTGAGTGAAACAAACAACATGATTAAGCGAAAATGAAGAAGTGGTGTGATCTAGCGATTTTAGACTAGTTTCCAGTGTTATTTCTGGTTAAAGTTTTCTGGTCGAATTAAAGTTACAGACGATTGCCCACACATTGATAATGAAAAATGTGTCAAACTTTGACAGTTTACTAATTTACACGACAGTTTACTACAGTTTACACGACATTTGTAAAGTAACATTCCAGGTGAATTACACATTTATTCTACATCACCACTCCTCGTTTAAGTAAAAATCTCTCAAAATGTGTACCAAAGTGAGGAATTTTGATTTCTGAAAGAGGTATGGTTGATCGAGTAGAGTTTAGTGCCCCTTTCAGCTGCTAAGTTATATGAGATGTCGACGTCGACATCCAGTTTAACGTGGGATCCGAATAACACGAGCTCCTACTGGGAATCGAACTCGGATCTCCAGCGCCAAAGACGCATAAGCTAATCATTTGGCCACGTGGAAACTCATAAAAGAGGTGTGAAGGAATTAGTTGGTTCTCGGAAGGTGAATCATTGTTTTACGTAATGCTTTCACTTAACAAATTAATTACCTTAAAATAGTTAAACTTTGCAGCAGCTCGGGGTTATCCTGTACTGAACATGAAAAATTATTAGTTTGAATATATGTTTCCAATGTTGTATTTCGTGACGTAGTAATGACGCAATATTATAGACGGCAACGTAGAAGAAACCTTGAAGAAATGTGGCAGTAATTGAGCTGTTACTTGCTTTGTGAGAAGACAGTAAAGTTCAGTGGATAGATATATGCAAATGATAAATAGAAAATAAATCTATATCAGTCTCTTAAGTACTATGAAGATGAGGGCATATGGTTCAGTGGAGAACGCTTATCTCTGGTGTGTGGGGTCTCTGGTCCAATCCGCTCTACGTAACTTTGTGGTGGACACCATCATGACCATGGGTTTTCCTGAAGTACTCCTGTTTTTTCCCACATTCAATTCCACCGATTTTTCCATCATCATTCAAGGCCTTAATCAACCGTCTCTCTTAACCTAAAGAGTATTATGTTAGACGTTAAACTACGATGTTTCATTTTCCCTTCATTTCATGTACTGCGAAGAAGTAAGCGATATTAAGTTAAATATCGCTCTAAATTTCTACGTCTGTAGAGACGATATTAGAATGAGAAGTTCAGGTTTTACTCAAGCAATGAAAGTGAGACGCTTTATTGCTCTATATTTGAGTTAAGAATCCGGATTGGGGTTATTTTGAACCATGTGAAAGTGTAAAATAGCAACTACAGATTATCGGTACCAGTTGCTGAAAGTAATGAGATCGGTAGCAATAATACAAGAAGAGAGAATGAAAGAAGCTAAAAGCAGAGCCAGATAAAGAGTATGGCACATGATGATTTGGAAAGACGTTAACTGCAATATGAGCAATCGAAATCTAAATCTCGCATCGTGGTACGTGTTCAATTCCAAAACTAAAAAGCGTCTGCTCTGTGTAATGAGCTGAATTGCTATGATGTATGAAATGGGTGTAGATGAATGTTTACTTTTTGTAACGTTGTAGAAGAGAGAATAGTTCCTTATGTTTGTGCTGCGGTATCATAATAACAAAATTTCCTATCGCACGTTATTTATGTAATATTACACACCGAAATAGATTTCAGGAAATGTTCAGAGAATTTGTAATACATTGTTAAAACCAGGAATAGAAAATTACAAATTTATATATTTCTGTTAGAATTATTTCTGTTTTCGTAACTCCCCATAGTAGACTAATTCATGTCACACTTTTAGCTTCACACCAAGCGGTACTCAAGAGCACGGAAATTACAAGTTTGTAGTGGTGCAAAATAAATGCTCATAGTTTATTTTGCACCGATTTTTAAAGCCAGTTCCATCATACACTAAAGGAACGGAAACAAATCAATTCTCTTTTTACTGTATAATGATGAAAACTGAGTAAGAAATCATATTTTGCTCAAAAATTTGCTTCAAAGTATACCCACTTTACGGTACAAGAAATACATTTTGCTAAAATGCTTCATCAAAAGGGGAGAAAAAGAACAAAAAAGAAAAGCTGGGAAGCATCCAGATGGTTACCATGTTATAGTGCCTGAAGATGCTGAATACCTGGAACGTATGTTCTGTAATTTTTCAGTCTTTTAGTCCAATCTAAATCTGATGAAGTGTTTTACCGAAACATTGTACACTTTGTAATTATTTTAATTTTTCCTACGTTCCAATCTTTCATATATATATATATATATATATATAATACAATTTTTTGTTGTAATATTTTCTGTTTAATTCTTTTATTTTTAATTTGTGTTTTGAAGGTGAAGCAAAAGACCCTTACTCCATTAAATAATAATAATCAGAGAACAAGTAGCAATAAGGAACAGAAGACAAATAATAGTAAAGAGCAGAAGGCGGGAGGCAATAAGAATTTCCTTGATTGGTTTGAAGAAGAGAAAACGTCACTGCAAGAAGAATTTCCTGATAAGAGTATTTCGGAGTTAACCAAGTTAGCAATGAAGAGATACAAGGAAATACAAAGTGCCCAAAAGACTCAAGTAAGTAACATTACTTTCCAAATAAGCTTAAAAAATTCCGTAATCCTTATTAAACGCAGTGAATCTATCTACGACGTAAAGAATGTACATTTTATAATGATTGTCATACATCTGTTTGCAGATCTATGCATTTTTCAACATCTAAGCACTAAATTAAAATAAATAAAAATACGAGTCGTAATCTTCTTCTGTGCCTTTTTCTGTTTTCTTTTTTCTATGTGTATCGTATTGCCTAACTAGTAACTAATTTGGCCTAATTGAGAAATGACTGCAAGAAGGCTTCGAAACATTCCTACTATTCACTCCACCTAAACTAATAGGGAGTCAAATCAAACTTTTGTAGTCCGTGTGGTTTGAAAGGCTAAATGTCGACTTTAAGATTGAAATTGTGTGGCTGGTCAGTACACGTATTAGATAGCGAAGTGGTTAGCGAACTGACGTGGTAAGCAGGAAACCTGAGTTCTCCAGTCCAGTTGCTCATTTTTCATTCTTTAAATTGCCTTAAATTCGTACCTAAGGTGTGATGTGACAAAATATTGGATGCAGTAATGTAACGTGAAGTTTCGAAATGGGTAGACCCATAACTAGGGTTTGTATAGAAGAGGCCCAGTCTCTTTGCAATCACTGTGAGTCGCATAAAACCTTGTATGTAACCATACTGTTGTTTGGTTGATGGTACCACTTAGACTCATGGGGCCTTATACAAAGTAGTTTTGACGTATGATTAGCATCATACTAAAGGCCTGACTACTGCAGGAAACATGTTAGTCGAACTCTTTAGTAATGGCACTAATCACGCGTCAGAACGACTCTGCATAAAGCTCTAAATATCTTACTTGCTTTTCATCTTTTTCCACAATCAAGGAAGACGAAGTGGGTTGTTTATTGTTAAGTTCAACTTTTTCCTCTATTGTGAGACGGGTGAAATATATCTCGTTCTCAGTGAGATCATCTACTAAGTTTCGCAACAATTCTGTAGTAGATCTACATATGTCGCCTCACTAATGCACCTACATACTTGTACACGCATATCCCGCAAAACTGATAAACTACTTTGTCAAAGGAACAAGTAAAAATGGATATAGACCAATATTTAAGTATAAATCCTTCAAATCATACACATAAACTTAACCACTTCACCCACAACAATACACATCAGCGTACTAATACAAAGCGGTAGCGCTGCAGCACACAATGGATAGTGCTCTTATATGCTTTTACGGAAACAGCTATTCTTATATTTAAAAAATAAATAAATAAAAATAGAACCAGTTGAGAATGCTCCAAGAGCATTGCCAGAACAAACTTAAAAAGAATGGAGAGATGAAGCTGGAAGGATAACTGTCATTGTTCCTAGATGTAGAAGTAATTTTTTATCCACATCTACTTCTCTTTCTCGCAAAAATTAGCAAAATATCATCTCTCTATGACTCGTTCTCGAGATGTGGCTGCTTAAATATCTAGAAATTCGAAAACTTTGACCAATATCTGGAGAACAGTGGCTAGTTGATCAATAGACAGTTAATCAGTGGTCACCGGTTACTATTTGGTACCAAAATGTTCACCATTCTCTTAGATATTGACCAACACCAATATGATCTCTGTGTGACGTACGGTTCCTGAGATTTGGCTCCTTAAATCTCCCGAAATCGGGACTATCTTTTGGCCAATATCACGAGAACGGTAAGTCATAGAGAGATGATATTGGTGTTTATCAATCCCTAATAGAATGTTAAACATTTTCGTACCGATATTAATTGATGGCCACTATCCAACTGGCCACTGGCCAAACCAGTGGTCAGTTAGACAATGGCCACCAGGTAATATTTGTTACCAAAATATTTACCATCCTCTTAGGTATTGATCAACATCAATATCATTTTAACAAAAGAAACACTGACCAAAGCTTAAAATCCACTTTATTTTAAATTATAATTTGTAACTGTTTCGGATATCTAGCTTATCCTTCTTCAGACACTATCGAAAATAAATCCCGAGCTAAGGCTCCTTAAATATCTAGAAAATGATCATTTTTTGGTCAATATCATGGGAACGGTAAGTCATAGACAGATGAATCCCTAAGAGTATGGTAAACATTTTGTTAACGATAATAATTGGTGGCCACTGGCCAAACCAGTGGCCACCAGTTACAATTTGTACCAAAGTATTTACCATTCTCTTACGTATTGATCAAGATCAGTATCATCTCTCTATAATTTATGTTTTCCGAACTTTGGCTCCTTAAATATCTAGAAATTGGCCATATTTTGGCCAATATCACGGAAACGGTAAGTCATAGAGAGATAATATTGGTGTTAATCAATACCTAAGAGGAAGGTAAACATTTTAGTACCGATATTAACTAGTAGCCATTGGCCAAAGCAGTGGCCAGTTGGACAGTGGCCACGGGTTACTATTTGGTACCAAAATATTTACCATCCTTTCAGATATTGATCAACACCAATATGATCTCTCTATGACTTAGGTCCCCGAGACATGGCTCCTTAAATTTCTGGAAGTCGGCCGTTTTCTGGCCAATATCTCGGGAACGGCTGGAGTGACGCGAAAAATTTAATCACTTTCTCTAATAGTTTTTGATGCTCTATCGAATGCAGGGTTCAAAATTAAAAAAATCGCAAATAACAGACAGACGGACGGACAGACACACAGACATAGAGAATTCAGTAACGAACTTTTTAAGTTCGTTGAAAATACTATGCATCACTTGGGGTACATAGTATTTAAAAACGGTCGTCTTATGCTCAACATACCTGCGACGATATTCATATACTCTTTGTAACTTGAGTGTTTGTAGTTTTGGGTCAATGGAAGCCGACGCAAAAGCATGCTTGCCGCTAGTCTAGCGTTCGGGAAACAGCGTTAAAGCAGACCAGCACACACTCATTACCTTGTTTTACCATTGAGCAAATACTGGACGACGCTGTTCAGTCTACCATTGCTGAGCATACATTCTCTCTTGTGTAATTATGTAGTAGTCACATTGCGCGGTTCGCTACCGGTCGTAACCATTTACAATTCTCTTTTGTCCATTGCTTTCATATATATCACTGTCCTGGTGATATTCCCTGTACAGAAACGAAGGAAAGCACTATTTCACCCAAGTCACCAACCCCGTCTAATAGGTTTTTGGCATGTGTAGAAGACTTTCCACGGTTGTTACAAAAGCCTACCAATGAACGGAGGAGCAGAGAGTTTGTGGATGGTGTTACTTTTTAACATAGTCCCCTGACAGATACAGATAGTCCCCGGCATTTAACATAGTCCCCGGCATAAACAGATTTTGCCCATCGATGTTCAAGTGTTAATAAAGCTGATAAAAATGATTTGTCGAATGCGTGTAAAATTTCATCTACGGCATGCATGACGTCGTCATCAGTGTCAAAATGAGTTCCTTCGTATTACTTTTTTAGCTTTGAAAGGAGAGGAAATTCAGGAGGTGCCAAATCAGGCGAATAAGCAGGTTAGAGGGCCATAAATTGCTGCCATTGCGATGACCTACTTGTCGCTAGGGGCAATGTCTCGATGGAGTGACACATCTGCTGTCAGTTTTTTACGACACTTCTGCCGAATATTATCATGCAGCTGTCGTAGACGACCTGCATAGTACTCCCAAGTCACTGTTCGCTCCTTTGGAAGATAATACACCTTCACTATCCCTTCCGAATCTTAGAAACTACAGCCATCACTTTTCCAGCTGAGGACAATGATTTGGCCTTCTTCGGAGGTGGGGATGAGGCGGTTTCCACTGCCTGGAACTTCGGATTCTGGTTGGTAATGGTGGTCCCAGGTCTCATCTACTGTTATGACTCGAGTATGAAAGGCATCTGAATTTGTCCGGAAGAGATGGAGATTATCCCTTGAAATGTTGAGTCTGGTGAGCTTTTGATCAGGTGTCAAAGGTTATGACACCCATCTTGCGGAAACCTTGCTCATTCCCAGATGCTGGGTGATAATTCGATCAACACTTGTAGTAGATAAGTCCACTGCCTCAGCAATCTGCTTGATGGTCATTCGCCGATCATTCATGATGATTTCATCACTTTGTCAATGCTCTCCTGAGTTAGTGCTTCCACGGGCCTTCCTGATCGATTATCATCTTCAATGGAGGTTCTCCCCCTCTTAAATTCGGCTGCTCATATCTTCACTGTAGCATATGAAGGTACACTATCATCTAAAGTAGCAACCATGTTGGCGTGGATGTCCTGGGGCTTTAAACCTTTCTTACGGAAATATTCAATAAAAGCTCTCGCCTTCAATTTCTCCACTTGTCACACTTCGCTCACTTTTCTGTCTTTCTGGACCTGTAACAACAGAACAAAAGCCTATATTAATATCAAATTTGGCATCACAGGAAGGTTCAATAAATACGGCCTAAAAGTATTACATGTCTAGTTCTAATATTTTTTGATTAGCTATAGAATTTATGTAACAATCCTTGTAAATTTAGTCACGCATGTTTCCTAGGCTGACCCATTTTGTAGAACTTTAGTGTGCCCTACCTTTAGTTTAGGTATCCAACTAAACTAATGGGGTTACGAAAAAGTGAAAAAAATAAACTGTTGTCTTGAAAATAGGTGAATCTTTGTCTGGGAAAATCAGAAAAAACAGTTTACGAAAATGTGTGGGAACCCTGTATGTGTAAAATAATACTATTAAGTACTAGATTGTATTTATTATAAAAGCCAAGATTGCGAGTAGTGATAATAATTACAAATAATCCAAAAGAAAATACTTCATGCTCTCTGCAATCATTATAAAAACTAAGAAACGTTTTCGAGGATCACTATCCTCATCATCAGCTTCATTAAATCTGAAAAAGATTAAAAATATATGGGAAGGTAAAAGGATAAGAAAAGTGATTCAAAGTAAATGCATCATTTCACGTCAACAACACAATAGCGAATGAACGTTGTTGATCACTGTAAAGCTAGTCACTGTTATTCCATTCCTCTATATTTCCAGCTGACGGCAGCATATTAATAAGATCACTCCGTATCGGGTTAATTTTATCTTTGTCCAGATTGAGAGCATGTTATTATTTAAAAATGTAAAAAAGACTTTCTAAGTTTGCATTCAGTCGTAGTATTTGCTTTTTCTATTAAGCATACAGTAGCAATATTATTCCCTGTGATGTAATGACAATCCAGATAATCGTTGATTATTAAAAGTCCTGGTAGCGGGAACGTGTTCTGCAATTTGCTACAAATATTCCTTTTGCTCTAACATATTCAATTTCTCCCTTATATATTCGTGGTCAGGAAATTCAGTACCTCATAAAGAGAGGGCACGCGAATAGTTTTCAAATGTCTTTATTAATCAAATAGTACAAACAGGTTCAACAAAAGATATACAATCCTTGAACTCTATACCCAATAAGTATTACCACTGAGAAATGGATTGGTTTCCTTTGGCTTCGCATGTTTCCACAAAGATAAAGAAAATACTACAGAAATGTATTAATCTTCCAATTGGAAGTTCCCGCAAAATCAATTGGAAAAACCTAACTAGCTTTAAATCGTATTTTACTGATTTTCAACAATCTAGGTGAGGCTTACAGTGTCCCTTGTTAATGCGATAAATTGTATATAGATTAGACCAAAAGGAATATTTGTTTCCAGAGAACATGTTCGCACTACCAGAACTCTCAGTCCTCAATGATTATCTGGATTGTTGTTACACCATAGGCAATAATAAAAAAACATAATATTGTAAATGTTCGCTTAATGGAAAAAGTAAAAACTACGACTGAACGCAAAATTAAGTAGTCTCTTTACATTAATAAATTAGATCATGCTCTTAGTTTAAACGAAGTTGAAATTAACCTAATATTTTTACTATATACTGCAGCCGGTTGGAAATGAAGAGCAATAACAATACTGAGCAATGACTAGCCTTACAGTGCTCAGCGATAGTTCCTTTACCGTAATGTTGTTTGACATGAAGTGGTGTATTTAGTTCGAATCATCTTTATTATCCTTTCACTTTCTCACATGTTTTTAACTTTTTTCAGACTTAATGAAGCTGATGAAGAGAATCGTGTTGCTAGAAAATGTTCCTCAGTTTTTATAATTATTGCAATGAGTATGTAACATTTTCCTTGCGTTTTATTATTCTTGTATTTATTTTTCAGAAAACCCAGGATAAAGCAGAATTACCAGCAAAGGAATCCGAAGGTGTAGAAGAAACCGAGACAAGAAAATGTGAAGAGGATACTTCAGATACAAAAAAGAGAAAGTGTGAAGAAGATACTTCAAATCAAGAAAACGAAAAGAAACCTAAACTTTCAAAGACTCCATCTGCTTCCAAACTTAAAGCATTCATGTTTAAAAAGTCCTAAAGACTGTGTTCTTTATCTCTGTATAATATTTATGTGAACGTTGAGGAAGTAATAGTTAGGATACAAGTTAACTGATCTACAAGAGGAATAATCTTTTGTATATTTCCATTCTTCACTGCCATTTTGTATATTGCTACATATTTTAATATAAGTGTTTTTTTAACATAAAAAAATAAAACTTCGATAATTTATTTAGTGATTGAATTCAAATAAATGGTTCTAAAGATATAAAACTTCCTAAAAGAGCTGTATTGGAAGTGATAAGGAGTATAACACATTTGGAGAGTTTACTTATCACGAATATGTTACAATATTTTTCAATCACGTTAGTTTTTAGACTGCTGTGTCCATTTATCTGTCGATAGATATCAGAGCAGAAACGTAAAATAAGGCTAGAAGCAGTTTGGAATCCATCAGCGTACCAAAAATGTTAGCAGATTAACAGATATATGACTTGAGGGTCCTAAAATGGTTTGGAATTCTTTGTAAAGTGTGGGGGTCCATCTTCCCCCTTAACTCTTTATTCAAACTTTGAATGGTAAAAATCAACTATTTCTGGTTCATCATTGATCACAATACAGAAGACGAAGATAGGGATAACAAGTTTCTTGGAATCGATTCAGTGTTCAAAGAAAATGTTCCATCTTCACCCTTAGTCACCTAGTTTAAATACCGGAAGGTGGTAGAAATCCACTAAAATTTCCGGTTTCAATATCGATCGTGATAGAGCAAAAAACGTAGAAGAAAGCGTGAAATAGCTTTTTGATACAGATTTTCAGTGTGTCAAGATTAAGGTCCAGCTCGAATTCAATTCAAACCAGAACTCAGTTTCAATACTGATCCCATAGTGAAAAAACGGTAATACGAGGTGCATGTCAAAAAAATAAAAGCCGATATTTTTTAAAAACCAAGAAAATGATAGAAGAAATTTATTGAGATTGATATACAAATACATTCCTTTGATATTTTTCGACATACGTAGTTACCATGAACCTCCAGATATTTCTGGTAGCGTGGCACAAGTTTCGGTATACCCTCTGTCTAAAATCTATCACCTGAAAGTGCAGTAAGTCTAGAACTGATATTTTGAGCACTTCACCTTCGTTGAAGTGCTTCAATGCAAATCACTTTTTCGGGTGAAGCAAAAAAAAAAAAAGAAAATCGCTAAGCGCCAAGGTCAGCGCTGTAAGGGTATTTGTGAATAGTTCCCATCGAAATCTTTGAATTGTCTCAACAGTATGAATAGCTGTGTGTAGGTGGGCGTTGTCATGAATTAGAATAATCCTAGAGGGTAGCATTCCTCTCCGCCGATTTTGGATGGCACGTGGCAGAATGTTCAGGGTTTGACAGTACACATCCGTTGTAATTGTTCGTCCTGATTTCAAGAATTTCACAAGAATCACACCCTTTTGCTCTCAAAACATGCCATGCCATGAAACCAACATTGCTCTGACTTCTGCTTGAGCTTCCTAGTGGAGTATGATGTTCAGATTTCATCCCCCATCACCATGTGAGAAAATAGGTCACTCCCGTCCTATCTTCAGCAGGCGAAAAACATTATACGCAGCTGTCATTCTTTGCTGTTTGTGAGCGGGATTTTGTATCACGGCAGCCACTTCATCGTACTGCTACTCGCACATACAGATCTCCACTCGGACGATTCTCTGTTGCAAACACAGAATACTAGGGCATGCTCAACTTCGTCAGTGTTGCCCACCCCGTGTAAAAATTTATCGGCCCTTTTCTTGAAATGCACCTCGTAAATACCGATAAACAGTGTTTTGATATGGATTTGGTATCTCATGCGTAGTTTCCATCTCCACTTTTATTTTCCTGTTGCAACCGAAAGTGACCATTTCCGTTTTTAATATTAATGTTAATAGGGTAAAAATAGTAATACTGATTAATAAATATGAAAGTTGTGGGTTAATTTTTTGGGTTATATGTCGTATCAAATGAAATTAAACCTCAAAGGGGAAATAGTATTCCAGCCTGTCAGAACTGAAGTATCGAAACATGTGAGGTGGTTACTATTTTTTCTCTATGGAATTCAAGTAAAAGTGCCGTTCTGCCCCTAAATGCTCAATCTACAATTTATTGATGGAAGAAAAAAAATCTTACAATATTACTAAAAAAGATAGGACTTTTCCGGGCTGCTACTAAAACTTGTTACATGAACTAATACACGCTAGGAAACCATAAACATAAGCATATTAGAACCTAGTCATCTGGTCCGACGACCGTGTGCGTGGGTTTCCTCGGGGTTCTCCCGTTTCCTCCCACTTTCTTCATTCCACCATTTTCATTCATTACTTATTATCACCGTCTCCTTTAGCCTAACCGGCATAATCGTGGGACGTAAAATTCAAAGATTTCATTTCATTTATTTCACCTGGTCCGACGAAAAGTTATTCCGTTCCAACTACGTGAAACAATATCAGCTGACACGTAGTTCGAACTTCTCACCCTGGCCGAGTCTCAGCTCAATTTTGGAGTTATATGACAGTTGCGAGTCCTGGTGAACTCGTGTCAATTTCTGAGAGAATGACCAGCACAACCTATATTCAATTACTAGAGAACACGCTGTTGGCATCTTTTCAAAGCCATTTCCCGGAACAAGATGAATTCATTTTTATGCACGACAATAGTGCTGTTTATGCATCAAGATAAACAACGGAATAGTTCGATGATCACCCTGGACTGATCTACTTAGATGGCTTCCCAAATCTCTTGATATTAACCCCATAGAACATGTTTTGGTTTCCATGGTTCAAGAGTGGGAGATACGTCGACAGAATCGGGATCATTAACTACTTCAGGTTCACGTCATGAAACTAAGATCATTTCCAACTTCATCCGTCAATGTGTTCCAATGTGGTAACAATATGAGGGAACGTATGTCTGATGTAATTGCCGCAAATGGTGATTATACGAAGTTTTAATGTCTCTATGCGTAAATACGACGTAACTTCTATACTTCTTTCCGTATTTGGAATAGTTGTAGGGGGCACGAAGGCTCAGTGGTAGAGCGATCGCCTTTCGCTCCAAAGGTCCCATCATGTGAGTTTGTGGTAGACAACATTGTGCTCGTGGGCTTTCTGCAAATTCTCCCGCATAATGTGTTCCACCAATTCTTTCATAACTTATTTTCATCATCATCGCTTCTTTTACCCTAGCCAGACTAACTGTGGACACTTAAAGTTTCAGTTCTTTCCTATTGTAGTCGGAAGTGAAAATTTTATTTCGTTCAATATATCTTCTTTATTCAAACTTCTTGTTTCTTTCACAGCTCTGAGACAAATGAAAATCTTTGTCATGATTATTACTAGAAATTCTAGTAAGAGTGGTTATACGTTAGAAGGTTTTTTGTTATACGTATTCCCTATTCATGTGTTCTTGTGGTACTTTAATAGTTAAGTAATTATAATTTCATTGTATGAAAGATAAAAGTTTTAGTTCATTTCATTATTTTCTGTTATGTTTCTAAACGCGAGGGAAGAATTTCCTCTTATGCTTATACAAATTCAGAGGGAACTTTTCTTTAATGTGTTCTCAGTATGTTTTATTCCTCTCTCTATTGAGTAAGCGCAATCCTCCAGAACTATTTCAACAAAGCATAACTATTCTGATTACTTCTTTCATTTATATTCGCATTCCTAAACAGAGATAACACATCTTTTCAGTATTTTATTATTTCTTTAAACAAGTCAGGTAGTGAGCCTTAACCCTTTCATGCATGAATTATGTTCTCATTGACATATGATGATTTTTTTTCTTACAAATTGTTCTTGGTGTTCTGTGACATGTAAAACTGAAAATTTTGAAATTTGACATTTTCTTAGCAGAATTTAATCATTATCTGTCCAGTTGATTGGACCTCATGCATTTTGAATAAGATAATCATTTCTGAATTGTGGTACATAAAGTTTGCAAAAATTACACTAAAAGTAAATGGAATAAAAGTTATATTGTAGAAAATTTGCCAAAGTGATTTTGATGCAAGTAATAAGATAAAATTCAACATATGCATCAAAATCGTACAAGTAACAACTATTCTCTGCCCTTTCCCAAATTTTCAGCCCAAGCTTTCGGTTTCTTGGGTATATATTGCTTTATGTTAAGTCTACACTTAAATGGTATGATTTACCTGTCAATGCGTTCATACTCTTCATCATTTACAGCAAATTCGAATCTCTCCTTCAGTTTAATCATTTCATATTGTAACTCATAAAGTCTGTCGTTCGCATCTCGAGGCTGTGAATTATAGAAATGAAGATATCTCCATATAAGATCAAACGAGTTTACTGTCATTAGAACTTTGCAACATAAAATTTCATTTGAATACCAATACTGTCGTCTTCTTTGGGTATTAGATATAAGTCATTACAAGATTTATCTATTTCAAGAAACACTTTTATTTCACCTGAATCAATCCAAAATGTTCCTTGCAGTTTTGATTCGCACACAGATTGCACTGAAACACTGTCATTTACAATGTCATCTGTAAATAACTGCGAAAGCAAGTCGATTTGTTCATTTCTTTCATTTCCTGTAAAACTTACATTTTATTTCCAAGAAATTGAGAAACATCTTGAGCAAATTTATTGCCATATTTTGACCACCTCATTGTTGGTTGTTGTTGTCTCTGGTTGCATCTAGTCAGAGGAGGATC
Source organism: Thermobia domestica (assembly GCF_964235325.1). NCBI lineage: Eukaryota > Metazoa > Arthropoda > Insecta > Zygentoma > Lepismatidae > Thermobia > Thermobia domestica. The sequence continues at coordinate 246,647,126 of NC_137462.1, forward strand.
TTCAAATTCTTTTTCTTCATTCGCGGATGCTAGTTCACTTCTGTCATCCTCAATATGCTGAGTAACATGTGTTCATGGCAGATTGTGTGTAAAGGTCTACATGTTCCTGATTTCAGTTTGGTTTCAGGAACGATGGTCTTTTTGGGAGGTGTTCTGAACATACTAATTCTGTCTGCCATAACGTGTTGGAGTCAAGTTTGGTGACATCAACTGGAAATCGAACCTAGATTTCACATATATTAGACAGAAGGTTGACGAGGCTCATTGGTTGCCACAGAGGCTCCAATTATATTTTTGTAAGTGGTAAGCAACATTTTTTGCAAAAATAATAATATCTTCATTAGATGCATAAAGTCCACTACGGTGGACAATACTGCAGACAAATATGCTTCAAGTGCATGCTGTCCACTAAATGGGACATGTCTGTTTGGATGATTTCTGTAGATGCAAGAACAAAACTTGATAATATCATGATGTCAGCTTTTTTCAGACATTGTAACAAAGAAAAGAAAGAAAAATATCACTTGTTTGGTACACCCTCCGTAGATGATGTCAGCAGATATTTCAGAAGAACTCAGCACGCCTCTTTCTTGTCTGTTTCAAGCATGCACCGATGACGTTACACCCCTGCTTTAAGAGTTCCACGCTAGGTGTCAGGAAAATTTAGATCGTCAGGCCACCCAGGTAACTTATATTGATAAAACAATACACTTGGGTTGCGGGTGGAGAGTTCCGACAGAACACAATTGTAAATAATCAGTAGTGTCCACTCCAGTGAGTGTTATGCACGAAATGGTTAACTTCGTTTCAGCCGAGCTCGAGATTTTTTTTTTTTTTATAGCATTTCTGATTGTTCAAGAAACAAAAAGGATACGGCGTGAGTGGGAATCAATCCGTGGACCTCAAGATATCAAATTACGTTTCTATCCAATACTCCACGAGGAACCATAGTTAAAAGAGGAACACTGATTGATTTGTTACGAGAGGCACACACATTACTCCGGCCTCGTTGATCCGATCCTTCTCCCTCCTATGTCAGAATTTACGAAACTTAATAATATTATTACGTTTATGTGTAAACCTAAGACGTATCTGACTTATATCTCTACTATTCGTATCAATACCATCGGCTATGTGACATTTTGCCTTCTTTTGTCGTTCTAAAAATAAAAACTTTTTGACGAAAACTGAACTTGCAACTTAAGAAACATATAGTGTAGAGTATTGCCAACAACACACTAGACATTGTTTATAAAAAGATCGATAAACGCTATTCACTGGTTCATTGTCCATGGTTTGGACTGCAAGAAATGAAAATATTTCTTCGCGCTAATATGTCTGCCAAGGTGAAATGTGTTTCTACTCAATTTGCTTTTTTCGTATAACTGGATAATTTTAAAAATACTTCTATTGTGGTGAAGAAAACAAAACAGCTTAAGCAGGAATCAATCTGAGAATCCCACGATTTCAAATCCACGTTGTTATCTATTACACCACGGAGACTTCTTATAAAGGAAACGATATATTGAGTGATTTGTCGAGAGGCAAAGCACCTTACATCGAATCTTTTTCCGTGTTTCGTTTTTATTGTCTTGTTTTTGTACAACGCATGTAAAATATTTTTCACTGCGGTTCCCAGGAACACTGTTTTAACTGACCAGAAAATAGTTCATGGTTTCATACTATCGATAGCAGCAAGAGGCAGACGATACTTCGCGAAAAACATGCGTTTAGTTGTTTGACAGTTAGTACACCTAACGCATTCTCTATTTCAAATGACGTGAAAGCTTCCATGTGATATCCAAGCTTACTTCCTACAATTATATATTCAGTTTACTTGCATATCATTTGTATTTCAGGCAAAAACTGTATCATTTTCCTGTTTGTTGATATAGTGATTAATTTGCTTATGCCGAAAGAACGGAATTATATGAGAGTAATAAGGTACTACAATTTTTCTTAACTAAGGGTATAATTGGCGTTGTCTTTCTACAACTGTGCCAAATGTCTCTGTTCCCTTGGGCGACAATTTATATAACGGTTCCTGGGTTGGATCCCGTATGTCCCAGTTTGGGCATTATATAAAGAATTTGCCTAAAATTCACATATGTCCCTGTGAGGATACGACATTCTATATAACGTTAGGTTTAATTCCTGTTAAGAAAGAAACCATTTTATATAAGGGTTTGTGTTCAATCCCATACGTCCTTGTTTTCTAGGAGAGCATTTGATAACGTTACTGGGTTCGATTTCTATTAGTTCCCATTTGGAAATCGGCAATCATATAATTATAGGTTAGTCTCAGCGTTGGCTCGGAAATACAAAGCTGATTATATAGCCACTTAACTAAACGGTTCGGAGCAAAGAGTTTGGGACAGAACGTTTGGGCAATACACACTAAAGACAGATTCCAATTGTGCCTCGTGTTCAATTTATGGGGACTAATTTAAATATACCTTAAAATATAAATCTAAATTATTATGTTATGTAATTATATTATTTTGGAAGGATACATAAAACGTGTATTTTATATTCAAATTCATAACTCTTAAAAATCACTACATAAAGCACTTCACACTTTAGAATATATATATATATATATATATATATATATATATATATATATTTATTATGGTAGTACCAATCTTAGATTTTATTTTCAAGTTAAATCTAATTCTCATTTTTAGTTTATGAAATAAGAAAATACGGAAATTTGTTAACTTATGGACAATTGTATCTGAAGAATTAGATCACGATGTAAACTCTATTATACAATCATGTCTATAAGTTTGTCTTATGCGCTTATGACAGCTTTACCTACATAATTGAACTCATTACGAAAAGCTAAATTTCGAAATTTGTTCTGGAACTGCTGGAACCCGGATTTCGATTACTGCACGTGGCTTTACGTCACATCCACGAGCTTTTATATTATCAACCTCAGCAAAGATCCTGATATAAAATATTATATAATTTCAAGAAAGAGGCAATTCATCTGAGAGTTCATGCAGTTTAGGAAGTTCATGGAGTGAATTCAGCACAGCGGTACTCAGACATACGATCTCTGTCCATCATCATCATGAACATAACGAGAAGTTCTCTACTCCTTTCAAGTTTAACACCGCCGAAAGAGTGGGTGTTCGGCATAACCACTATACGACCAGTAAAGGACTACTAGTCATCAATATTGTATCTCCGAGGTAATAATTCACCACCAACAAGAACTATATCAGGGTCGGAGCTGAGCATTAATAAAAAGCATGGAATTGGAAGTTTCATCCTCATCAGAACTTACCAGGTATGTGTCAGAGAAATCTGTTTGTGATAGGCTTTACAAGTGGATAAGACAGTTCACATTCAACATTAAACTCTAATAAACACTTTTTAATTTTGATTTATGAGATTTAGTTATTATACCTCTCGCTATACACCCCAAATTAGAATCTAGATTTAGAACAATCTTATATATCAAAAATATGTATATTGGTATATGAATTTGATTAACTTTGACGTTATAAAACACTTTGCGAAATAGACCCAAAAATTATTTGTCGTAAATCACACGCGGAAGACGCAACTTATCAATTTATAGTCACTTTTCCATTAACGCTCATTACTTCATTTCTACAAATAGCATTTTAGATGAGTTTTCTGGATTCGATGGCATTCTAAATAACGTAGGCCTAGCCTTGTTCTTCGCAGAGATGACTTCATCGGTGTATCACTTTATTTCGTAACATATACTTCAAGTTCAGATATTATTATTTTGTTACTGGATAAACTAAATATTATTCATGATAGAGTATTTTTCAACGTTATACCATTATTAGTATACAACAATTTGACATTAATAACCTGCCATACATAATTTTAGTTTCTGCATCTACTTGAAGGACAAAATTTATAATCTACATCATGCACTGACTGTTGGTCGCATAGTCAATGGAGGTCGACTGAATCTTGCTTCTACAGAATGTTTTGCCTTGCTTTTACCAAAAAAAAAAATCCCGATTTTTACTGAATTGAATAACTAAATCACTGATGTAATTCTTAAATTTAGCTATGACATCACCAGTTGAGAGGCGTTGTTGAGATTCCTTCTTTCTTTATTACCAAACATGAAGAGCTGAAAGAGTCCAGGTCAATCTTGGACGAAGTCAACAGCTCCCACTGTCAGACTAGTTTTAGATGGAAGCATTTCTCGTAGCAGATGTGCTGCCAAAAATCTCATACAATATTCTATGGCATCAAAATTATATGGTGCTTTTACACGGTAACATTTTCATAACCATCTTGTGACGTAGCAAACAAATCACTGGAGAAGAGCGCAATTATAGCTCCGAAACTAAATACAGATTTCAGTCGCTATTTCTTCTAAAGCCCTTTGTCGCATATGCTTATTATGATACAACGGACTTTTGACGGTACGGATCCATAGATTTATAAAATTTACAGAAGAAATTTCTAATATTTTAATAGAGTAGTGTATAGGTAGTGGAAATATGGTGTGCACTTGCTGCTGAGATGCATATTTACGTGGAAATATAGAAATTAAAGTCGAACCTGAAATGCACGTAATCTTCCACAAACTGCCATAAAATTTTGGCAAGTCTGTAATTTCCCCATTTTATATCGAGAACAGAACCCAACCAACCCCTGCTGGGCTTCTAACCCGTTCCTACTACTGCTACTATTATTGGAGTATAGGTTCGATTACCGTATGTCCCTGTTTGGGATAAGGCAATTTATGAGGGTATTTGGGTTCGTTTCCTGTGGGCTACCGTTTGTATAAACAGATTTAATGGTATCGGGTTTGATCCCTGAACGTCTTTGTACTGATTCATGAAAGAAACAGACTCTTGGACTAGGAAATACCAACCCACAAGTAAACATTAACGAACTAAGAACTAAACTGGTGAAACTCAGGATTCGAACCATGAACTTTTGATATGTATCGTGTTTGTGATTATTTCCTGCTTTCACCTCAGCTGAATCAGCTGATTGTTCCATTCGTGGTTACCCAGTGTACTGTCAGAGTTCGGGGAATGTTGGGTGCAACATGTATTTCCTCTCCGTATATTTTGTATAAAATAATACCAACCTGTTGTACTGCGAGAGCTGTAAACATACGGAATCAAATACATACACAGAAATTATTATGTAATATGCACATTTTCACGTCTCATTGTAATTACTTGGAATAACAAAGATCACTGAATATATTTAATATATATATATATATTTGCAACTGTAAGCCATCACAACACTCAAATTATTATAACACAAATATTTTTTGTGGATAATTTGATTTGTCTTGTCTTCTTCACCATCTAAAGGTGTTTCATCAATTTTGCACCCTCCTATTATTGTGCAACAAATGTTAATAAGGGAAGAATATATATATATATATATATATATTGTTATTGTTATTGTTATTTAATTTTTCCTTGGAAGTAATATATTAGACTTATTTTCCTTGTGCCTTCTGTTGGTTATTACGAGTTCACTGTAAGGTTGTTGTTGGTTTTTTGTTTTTTATTTATTTTCAAGGTTTGCATATTACTTCCTTGTATAAGTTAGTTTGAAATGAAAATAAATTAAAAGGAAGGTAGTAAGATTTTTTTTTATTTTATATATCAAGTCCTGGCTTCACTATATATTGTATAATTGCTTTTATTCCTTTCCAATTGTTAGATGCCAAAACCAGTTTGTAAGAAAAAGATCCATGTCCCAGAGTAGAGTTCAGTTGTTGGAGTAGATTAGTTCGGTGTGATTTAAATAGTTCGCATTCAAATATTAAGTGATTCAGGGTGCCGGTACCTTTATCGCACCAACAATCATAAGTATCCTTTCTTTTTATTTGAAATAACTTAGACGGAGTTAGTGCGGTGTTAAATAACATGCGATAATATATTATCACTTCTCGTCTAGTCCAGGAAGATAGGTTTTTGGAGAAGATTGCAGTATTGTTTCCATGAATTTCCCAATAAAGTTTTCCAGGTAGTAAGGATTCTTTGATCTCCATTGCTTGATTTCTGATTTTTCATACTCTGATATTATATGTTTGAAATTTTGTGGTGCTAGTTGAATATTTATATTTTGGCCTGCTTGACATGCACTTTTGGCGGCTAGATCAATAATTGTTGAATTTGGATCAAGGTTGACATGTGCTTTACTGAACACAAATGATATTTGATATTTATTTTTTGACATAATTGCATAAAGATATTTGATATTTAATATGAGCCAGGTAGACTTTTTGTTCCAGTGTGTTGAGTTGAGAGACATTAATACACTTAAAGAGTCGGAACACATTACTGTCTTTAGTATTTTATTTCTTTTTATGTACAGTAGAGCCTGGCGTATCGCAAAATCTTCTCCTTCAAATATGGATGTATATTGTGGTAGTCTGTATTTAATAGTTGTGGGTTTTTCAGGAATAAATATTGCGGCTCCGACTTTAGAATTTGGAAATTTAGAAGCATCAGTGTATATATAAATATAGAATCTTTGTCAAAGAAATGGATAATATCTTTCCAAATATTCTGGTAGATTGATTGTTTTAGATCTTCGTGGTAAATTGGATTGATCTGCGTAATGTTTACTTGATAATCCCAGACGAAACAGCTTAGAGTGGTAACTTTCTGAATATGTGGATTAATGTTTTTTAAATCCAGATACGCTTGAATGAACCATGGTTTGTTTTTCGAATAAGGGGTATTTCTTTTCTGCAGAATTAAGTCTATTTGTTGTAATTTATTTGAGATTGGAGAATTGGATTTTCCAGGAACGTTTAAGATATATTGGTAAGCATATTTCGAAATAATTATGTGAATTGGGTTACAACCAATTTCTGATAATAGACCTGTTTTTGAGCAGAATGCCGGTTGTAAAAAATTTATCTTGCTAGTGAATAAAACATTTGATCCAGTTTGCTGATATGGGACTGAGTATGATACATGAATATGATGCCGTAAAGTACCTTTGATATAAAAGCTTGTTTAAGAATAGTAACCAGGGATATAGGATTAATTCCCCATTTTTTGATGCAAGACAACTAAGTAAATTTTGATATTTTATAAATTCGGTCATCAAGCATTGAATGTTTTCTCCATATTAATTTCCTGTCGAGGTGCATTCCTAGATATTTCATTTCACACACTGGGTTAATCTTGTTGTTTTGCATTTTTATACTGTATTGTTGTTATTTCCTCTTCCTATTAAAGATGATGGATTTAGTTTTTTTTTCATTAAGTTCTAAACCGTTCTGATTCATCCAATTGTTTATTTTGTTTAGATTCCTTTCTAGTGTAGGGAGACTACTTTTGATATTATTAGTTTGCATGCGTATCAAGACATCATCTGCAAAGCCTATCAACTAGCATGGATGCCAGTTGTATTTCATTAAATCCGAGATGTATATGTTGAAGAGGATAGGGCTTAATTTGCTTCCTTGTAATAGGCCCAATGAGGTTTCCCTAGGAAGGGAATATGAATTGTTCCATTTAATATACAGTTTCCTGTTAATTAAGGAGTTGTGGATGATTGTTATCATTTTTCCTGGTATTTTTAATTCATGCATTTTTTTGATAAGATTATCTAATATAACATTGTCATATGCACCCTTAATGTCCAGGGATATTGCTAGTAGTGAACGCCTTAAGTAAAAAGATTTGTAAATATCTAATAACAGTAACGACAAAGCATCATAAGTTGAGAAATTTTTCCTAAATTCAGTTATATTAGGAGGAAGAATTTGAAAATGTTCTATAAATCACATAAGACGATTTAGTAAAATGTTTTCGAATATTTTCATTGAGCAGTTTAGTAACGCTATAGGACGAAAGTTGTTTGAAGTATCATTCTGTTGTTTAGTTTTTGGAATTGGAGTCACTAAGATTTTTTTCCATGTTGATGGTATAATACCAGAGTTCCAAATGTTGTTGTAGTAGTTTAGCAAGATTTGGAGACCTTCTGATGGGAGAATTTTATAATGTTTGAATCCAATTCCATCAATACCTGGGGATGAGTTTTTATGTACATTTTTTAGGACAATTTCCAATTCTTTTATTGTAAAGTCTTTATCTAATTGAGGATTGGGGTTGCTAAATAAATAAGTGCTTAGTAGTATTCTGTCGTTATTGACTGAACACGGTGTTAGTTTGCAATGAAATGATTCAATCCAACTGAAGTCGTTAATTGTGAGAGAGTTTACATTGTTAGTTTGGTAGTTTCTGAATTTCTTCCAGAAGTTCCATATTCTATATGTTGACATGCGATCTGGTAAAGAGTTACAGAAATTTTGCCAGTATTGTCTTTTGTATTATTGATTGTGATTTTAGTTAGGGCTTTCTTTTGTTGGTAGTTAGTAAAATTAGCAGGAGATTTTACTGTTATAAATTGTTTGAAGGCATGTATGCATTTGTTGACACTTTTTTGACATTCGGAGTTCCACCATATTGGTTTGTTGCGTGTATTCTGCTTAGAGTTTTTAATTCTGATCCGCTCTTGTTTTTGTCTCTCTGATAGTCTGGAGGCAGAGATTTTGATTAATTTAAACAAGTCTTGTTCTCTAGTTAAATTTGAAATATTTTCTTGAATTATACTGCTAAATGCTGTCCAATTTAATTCCTCTGCCACATGCTGAAGTTTTGATTTAAAAGGTACCTTGAAATTATGAGAATTGGCCGGTAGCTGATTTATTATGTGAGTTTTGAAAATTATAGGATAATGATCACTGTTACACGTATGAAAGTATGTAGACCATTCTGCTTCAATATAATGGTCTCTTTTGGTTAGGGTTAGGTCTGGAACACTAAAAGAGTTTGGGGGCGCGGTGGCTTAGTGGTAGAGCGTTCACCTCCGGTGCTTGGGGTCCCTGGTTCGATCCCAGCTCGCGCCGTGTGGACTTTGTGTTGGACAAACACCGTGCTCGTGGGTTTTCTCGGGGTTCTCCCGTTTCCTCCCACATTCTTCATTCTACCATTTCACTCATCTCTCATCATCACCGTCTCCTTTAGCCTAACCGGCATAACCGTCGGACGTTAAACTTAAAGATTTCATTTCATTTTTACTAAAAGAGTTATTTTGAACTCTAGTTGCAGACCCGTTATTAATAAACCTAAATGGAGATTCTGTAAGAATTTTAAGAAATTTGCGTCCTTCTGAATCTGTTCTATTTGATCCCCATATGGTATGCGATACATTAAAATCGCCACAAATGTAATCGAATTCTTGTTGATTTTGTAGTAAAGATTTCCAAAAGGAATTATTAACTTTTGTTTTGGGTGGAATATAAAGGTTTATCAACTTTATATTATACATTTGAATTCCAATATATTGAATATGCTCATGGTGATCAGCTAATTGTACATTAAAAGTTTGATATTGTAAATTTGATTTTATACAGGTAGCGATTCCTCCATGTGAGTCATGTCTCAACTGATTGATGCAAGTGTAGCCCATAATTCTTAGTGGAATATTAGGTTTACACCATGTTTCTTGTAGCAAGACTATATCCTGAAAATATATATTAATCAGTGATTTTAAATGATAAAGTTTCCCATACATACCTTGTGCGTTCCATTGTAAAATAATCAATTTTCTATTAATTACATTATCCATTAAAGTTTATCTTAATATAGCTATGGTTAAATTTTATTTTTTAACTGTTTTTTTCCTTTTTTGGAAAACTTTATTCAATCTTAGATTTAAAAAAAAGTTATTGAATAATTGTATCCACTTTCAGTTGTGCTTCGGTTTCACTAGAATCTGGTTGTGATATACTCAGGTGTCGTTGAAGAATTTCTCTTAGTTTAAAGATTTTATTTTGAGATTTTCTTGCTGGGTTAGTTTTACTACCTATATCGTGATTTGATACCGCTCAGTCAGTGTCTTTAGGTATACGGGATGTTGATGATAGGTTTTGGTTCTATTAGGAAAGTCTTTTCCTTGAAGAAGAGCGTTGTTCAAAAGGGTGTGCTGTGTGTGTGGTTGAAAAGGTATTTTCCTTTTAAAAGCAGGTGCTTCTTCTCTTGAACCCGAAAAAATTCTGCTACCGTCCTTCTTCACGCTATAGGAATTCTGAAGGAAAGTATTAGATGTCGTATGTAGTTGATCTTTAAAGTTTGGTTCAGGGTCAATGTTGAATTGAACCGTTTTTTTGGAGTTATTGTCACTCATAGTTTTTGCGGATTTATGTTCCACTATATATATATTTTTTTTTCCTGGTGGACTTCCGAATGTTTCTCCGCGCTGGGATTCGATTGATGGAGTGGATTTGTTTGAAATAGCTTCCGAGTAAGTGAACTGTTTTACTTTAGAAGAGAATGGTGACAGAGAAGTTTGTGCTGTTGTATCTCTGTTTATTTCAAAAAGAAATGATGAGTTATCTAAAGCTGGAGGTCGTCTTATAATTGTGCTGGCATCATTAAAAGATATTTTCTCTTTGGCCATTAGTTTCATGATTTTGGATTGTCTTATGCGTTCTACGCATTGATTGTAGTCCGCTCTGTGATTGCCTCCGCAATTTAAGCAATAAGCTGGGTTATTGCAAGAGTCTAATTGATGGCATTGGCCACACTTGACGCATGTGGGTTTTTTTGCGCCACAGCTATTTTTTCTGTGACCAAATTTGTAACAACCAGATAGGCATTGTTTAATACTTGGTATATATAAATGTACATCTCGTTTCATGTAATATAATTTTATATCTGTAGGAAGTGTTTGTGCATCGAATGTTAAGATAACTGTTGACGTTAGTTGAAGCTCTTTGATATCATTTCTGCGAAAGATTCTGCGCGCTGAGGTGACTTGAACGTCACACTGTATGTCTGATAAAAGTTCGTCCATGGTTATCTCTGGATCTATACCATAAATGACGCCAGTTGAGTTTAATAGATGGTTTGGGATAAAAGCTTCCAATTGATTGTTAGTTAAGATGGGATGTGTCATAAATTTGTTGGCTTCATCACCCGAACGAAATTTAATTTTTATCAAGTTTTCAATATGCTCAATACCTGGTATGTCAGCGTAAAATATCTTTCGACTGATAGACATTGTGTTTTTTGCCTATGTCTTCGGATCGTGATTTAAGAAAGATTGAGTAAGGTGCTAGATGATGGGCTTGATATTTGTTCTTAACTATATAAGTTGCATTAGTTTCCAGGTTTGTAAACTTACTAACCATATTTCCATTGAGCTTTGATTCCTTTTCCGTAATTGTTTTAGAGGTTTTATTTTCTGCGCAATTTGAGGTTGTCAAAACTACCTCTGTTTGTTCTGTTTCCATAGTGATGCATTCTGACTTTTGCATATCTATCGAGGAAGTATTGTCTTTTACTTCCATCATATTCTTAATCAAACTTTAAACACCAAATTAGCATAACAGAAGAACTATATAACACGACAAAATGAAACAAATTAATAAATGAATAAATGCAAAAATATTTGAAGATAGAAAAGGAAAGTGATTAAAATTGATCTCACCCGAATGTTCTAGAATTGCACTAGTCACTCTGGGTGATGATAATACTTTTGATGAATTCTGTGAATAACTTCAGAGTTGAAGAGAGCACTAAATTATCAATGCACTTATTCTTAAATTTCTGATAGTCCTTTGTAGATTAATTAATCACTTGATAAACATTTAGGCTATCACATTAATAATTATCTTCACCACATCAACAGTTCGTTGAATGCAAACCGCCATCAATCGCATTACCCGCCTAGCTCAATGCAAAGCACGAGCAATGAAAACACATTCATTTGATTTTTGATTTGGCCCCTTTCGGATATTCGCGACGGAAGAACGATATTCCCGCACGCGTAATTACGATTACGAAAGTCAGTTGACCGGTAAACGTAAACACTGATCATTAAAGATGAGAAATTTATCCACAGATTGTTGAAATTCTTAAACTCCTCCCACATGCTGGTTCCATCATCGGTTTTAATTAACGGAAATTGCTGTTTCATCTTTGTTGCACTATTTGATGGACAGGTGGAACTTTCGGAGTATTCTAACATCGAAAACTTTTGGTATGTCATTCTTTATATTAACTAGTGATAATGTAAGTTTCATATGTTACATTGAGAATTTTCAAGTCACTATGGTTACCACATACATAGAATTAACTGGGAAATAATGTGAAGTATTCCATTCTCTATTTGCTATAGGAATTTCACTGCTTATAATAAGTTCACTTCACTATAATTATAAAATAAATAAAAGTCAAGTGGGGAGCAATACAAAATGATCCATCTTCGTTCGTGGCTAGCTTCCCACTCTCCGCGTCCAGTCATTGCTATCTACTTCTCTCGCAATGAAGGCGCATGAATACATTATGGGAATTGAAGATAGTTCCCACAAAACATTTAGTTTTAAGGTAACTGATTCACTAATAAGAAATGATTGAATACTTATTAGATTATGAAAGCACATTAACCACATTTAAACAGATGATAATATTAATAACACAAAATATGCACATTTTTGCATATAGTCCGTTGCTGCCTTTAGCCCTGCAATTCAGCTTCCGAAGGTGGGGAGAAAAAAAATTAAGCTGAGTTGAATTCTTCGTTCATATATGGTCATACGAAGAGAAGAGTAGGTGGGCAACCACACACACACAGAAACTTGTGAGCGAGAGAGTTCGCAGCATTCCAGTTCCAAGAATTCTGTCTTGGTGCGCACTAATTCTAAGAAATCCTCTTCCGTATACGAGGGTTGGTTAGAGTACATATAACGATAGCGTTATACTATTACTACTACTACTATCTCTACTACTCCTGCTCCTATTCCAACTACTACTACTACTACACGTTCCTAGTCCTACTACTGCTACTTATTTCTATTCTTACTACTACTTACTCCTCCTCCTTTTCCTACTACTACTACTTATATTGGCTACTATGGATCCGTATAGTAAAACTTTACGTTGCTTTGCTGGTTTGCAGAAGACCTGTTAAAGTGAACCTGCACCGGAGAATGCAAGAGCACACCTCGAAAATGATTGCTGAAGGTACAATAAAGGAAACCAGAGAGAAAGAAGTATCTTTTTTATGAATTTCTGGGTGGATTCATATAGTAAAACTGCACGCTTTTAACTTTGTACAAACAAGGATGTTCCTCATATTTTTCAATCAGCCTAATAATAATATCCCTACTTCAATTCATTTGCTTTACTACAATTCAATTTCCCACACAAAACAAGGAGCATGGATATTTGGCATAAAATCTCTCGCTTCCCTTTAACACACCACGGCGCTGCAATCGGACCCGTAATGTTTTGGAAAATGCTACGAAATAGAGCAGGTTTTATCGACAAAAAATGCCATAGGATATGCAATGGCATAGGAAATACTATATCATTTACAACTTTACACGGTAGGATATCGATGATATGACTTTTGCTGCGATAAATGCTTCCGTTTAAAACTAGCTTTAGATCTTTTCCGCAGAAACGACATAAGACGTCCAGTAGGCTGAGCTTAAATGACTATTCAAAGCCCACTTACACTATTAATATTCCATATATATATATATATATATATATATATATATATATATATATATATATATATATATATATATATATATATAAAAGAAATACAGTGCGTTTCACGAATAACACTAATGCCCATCTTCTGAAGAAACCAAGGCAGATAGAAACATGAAACCTTTTGTAACCTTCAAGGGACATAAAACAGAACATTGTGTTGATAAGGAGAATCCCCATGAGGTGCGCTCAAGGAGGTAACGAGTCGTAACTACAAGATTTTAAATAGCAACCCCCATCGTGTGGTGCCTAGTTTGAAAGATACTCACGTGTAGAGACAAATTTTGGAAACTACATGTCCCTATCTAACATGGCGGCCATCCTTAAAGTACGTTCCACGCATAGCACTAAGGCCCATCTCCTGAAGAAACCAAGGCAGATAGAAACATGAAGCTTTTGTAACCTTCAAGGGACATAAAAGAACATTATGCTGGTAAGGAGAATCCTCATGAGGGCGCCCAAAGGGGTTACGTTTGGTAACTTCAAAATTTTTAAATAGCAACGTCCATCGTTCGAAGGGTAATAACGCGTAGAGACCAGACCTCGTTCACAACCAACTCTAAAGTCTAACGTAGTCCTAGTTCGAAACGAACGCACAATACACGTACCACACGTTTAGCACTGTAACAGGATTGCAAATAAAAAACATGCAAATTGAATTGAAACGGATAGAAAAGAGAGTACCATAATATTAACGAAAAATGAACCCTGCGAGGCTCGAACCCTGGACCGCATGCGTTACCACTGCTCTACTGTTGAAGTGCTACTCTTGCTAGTGAGTAGATGTATTTCATGAGGATGAGTTGCCCGTGGTGGTGTTTTGGTGTTGGACACAAGGTACTTGAGCAAAGTTATTCTGTTTACTCGTGCACCGTTATCAGATATGGTTTTCCGACCAACACTGCGCTACATTACAGCCCGGAGTAGTAGGTCTGAATGCCGTACACGAGTGTCTGTATTGGTGCGTTTGACCTTCCTACATTGCAGACATAATGTGGTCATGTGGTCCCTTGAACAGAGAATTAAAATTGTGTTACTCTTTGGTGCTACGAATCGTTCGTACAGTGCAACAATACGGTTGTTCAATGAACAAAACATGCGCAACCCGATTAGTGTTTCTCCTGTACGCCATTTATTACTCAAATTCTTTACGACAGGCAGTTAGGCCAATGCTCCAAAGCCTCGAAACCCTATTGTTTCTACGGAGGAGACACAGATACAAGTGTTAGCGGAGCTGACTGTACATCCTCAACAGTCCATAACAATGGTGGCTCAAACGTGTGGTGTATCACGCACAATGACATACAGAATCTTAGAAAAAAAAAAAACTTCCATCCATACAAACCACATATGATCTAATAGTTAAGTGTACATAATCCTGATATGCGTATCGAGTTTTGTAACCAGATATGTGAGGCATGACGTGTGGGACCATTGTGCTGACAAACGTGTTTCAGCGATGAGAGTACGTTTTACTTGAATGGTAATTTCAACAGGCATAACTGCCGATAGTAGTGTGATACAAATCCTCGTGTATTTCGGATGAAATACATCTACACACAACACCAACAGTCGCTGAATGTCTAGGCGGGTATCTTAGGTAATCACATAATCAGGCCCCTCTTCATCGATGGAATATTAACAGGTGAGAAGTACCTGGCAATCCTGCAATATTTGTACCAATGATTGTGGAGGCAGTGGAAGAGAATCCCAAAGAATTTGGAAAGATTCCGCCTGTTTTTCAGCTTGATGGCTGTCCTGCCCATTTTCACCGTCTTCAACGTGACTATTTAGACGGTGTTTTTCTGCGACGATGGATTGGTCCTAAAGACACCATTGAATGGCCAGATCCTTGACCAGATCTTGCTCTACCCGACTTTTTTCTCGGGCTATTTGAAGACTATTTAGTTCCGCACACAACCGAACAGCATTGCGGATTTGTGCCAATGCATAGTTGATGCCCGTTATTCCATACTTAATGACTTGTACCCGGATTCGAGAGAAGTTCGTCCTATGTTTACATTACTAGCAGGATGTGAGCAGTGCACAGTTCAAGCATCTGCATTAATGTGGTATGTCCCAAACGGTACCATGTTTCTTTCTACTTACAGCTTTGCAATGTTTCTTCGACCGTACTTTACGGATGGCCACCATGTTGGATAGGGATACACTAGCGACATGAAGTTTCCAAAACTGGTCTCTACATGTGATTACCTTTCAAATGAGGTATCACATGATGGGGGTTGTTATTTAAAATTTTGTAGTCATCTCCGTAACCCCCTTAGGCCCCTTTTGGGGATTCTCCTTAGCATAATGTTCTTTTTTTATGTCCCTTGAAAGTTACAAAAGGTTTCTCCCCTGATGGGCGCCCTTGCTTGAGGTCCCTACTTCGATTCACAGCTCGCGCCTTGTGGACTTTGTGGTGGACAAACACGGTGCTCGTGTGTTTTCTCGGGGTTCTCCCGTTTCCTCCCAACTTATTCATTCCACCATTTCATTCATTTCTCATCATCATCATCTCCTTTAGCTTAACCGGTATACACGTGGGACGTAAAACTAAAGATTTGATTTCATTTCCTTTCGAGCACACCTAATGGAGGTTTTCCTTATTAGCATAATTTTCTGCTTTTTGTGCCTTGTAGGTTACAAAAGGTTTCATGTTTTTATCTACCTTGGTTTCTTTAGGAGACGAGCCTTAGTGTTATTCGTGGAACGCACTGTATATATTTATTTATTCCCAAATCCGTTGTTTTAAATTAAAATAAACTTTAAAAATAGCTGAAATCATCCTTATTCTCGTTGGTTACAGTTAAAATCACTCAAGAATAAGTGATCGAAAGGAGTTCTCCGAAGAATTTCGAGATTTCCTTATTTAAACAATGAGATAAGAAAATAATTTTTGTAGATAAGTTTCATCCAAATCATTTCATTTTAATGCAATAGGCAGTACGTTTTCTTCGAAAATTTCTAATCATTCCTAGGGCTTGCGATTAGTCTTTCGCGAGTGAAATAATAAATATATGTTCTCTTTTCCCATTAAAAAGAAAAAAAAGATACACCATCATTTTTGTTAATAAAATACTTTGGTGGAATATTGAATATATTTTTTTAAAACTCGTCAGTAATTTCTTCTGCTTGAGGGTAAAATCAGTCAATAATATAATAGATAATTATGCCCTTCATTTTAACAAAGTATGTCCCTGGGAGTCGTAAAAATTCTTCGATTTTTATGAAACAGTAAAACTGTTACATGGTAAACAATTGAAAATTTTAATTTAAAAAATCTCATTCTTCTACAATGTACACAATCACTAGTGCTATACAATCTAGCGTTTGAACAGTTATCAACGTGCCAGCAGGGCCCACAGCAAAAGGAGGCCATTTAAATTCCAAAGATTATGATGTTACGGTGTTAAAACCGATTTTTCAAGTTTTATATTATTCCTTTAGTATTGATCCATAGTCATGTAACATTTCGAAGTTTGTGTCTATAATAATAATAATGATAATAATAATAATAATAATACGGTAATCAGAAAGGATGTCACAATCTCTCTCTCTCTCTCTCTCTCTCTATATATATATATATATATATATATATATATATATATATATATATATATATATATATATATATATATATATATATATATATATATACAGACTGTTCCATAATTCGTGTTATTTTCTACAGCGCTGGGAGAAGATGAAGTTTATACACTATTAATGTAAAATTTGGCACTCTTATTGAAAAATATCTGAATTTTTCGAATTTCTAAAGAAAATAAAAAAAATTGCTGTTTAGTCCCCCTTTTAGGGGTGTAAACACGAAAGTTCATTTTCCTTATGGGAGATTCAATGTTAAATTTTAGAAGCAGTTCTCTCCAATAATTATTCGTGAAGATTTTGGAGCAAATGAGTTGTATTTGTTACAAAATGCAAAAACACTCATTCACAAAGCTAGTAAAGCCGTCTCAAACATTATTTTGCGAAGGTCCCCCTTTTGGGGGGCAAGGGACGTAAAAAGGTAGTGGGTGATATGTTACCAAAATCACAAAATTTATTTTCGGAATGCCAGTAAGCGTGAGATTAATCACAAATGTCACAGAATTAATGCTCCAATGTCCTTACATGTAAGAGTGACTGATAATGGGGCTACAGCCCCCTTTCAAAAAGAAAAAAAGAAAGAAATCACCATAAATATCCTTAGTAGGGACATACGAGAAGAAGGTATTTATGTTAATTAATGTGAAATTTGGCGTCATTGTATCAAATGAGTATGCGTTTTTCAAATCTGGAATGTTATTTTGATAACGCACCGTCTTAGGGGGGCACAGGGGGCGAAGCACTAAATGATGGATCTTTATGAAAATTCAAAATTTTGTTCCGGAAATTCCAGTGAGCGTCAGATTTTTCACCACTGTCACAGAATTAATATTCTAATGCTCCTTGCATGTGCCAGTGACTTATATGGGGCTATAGCCCCCTTTTAAAAATAATAATATCACCATAAATATCCTTAGTAGGGACATACGAGAAGAAGGTATTTTTTTTTAATTAATGAAAAATTAGGCGTCATTGTATCAAAAGAGTATGCGTTTTTCAAATCTGGAATGTTATTTTGATAACGCACCACCTTAGGGGGGCACAGGGGGTGAAACGTAAAATGATGGATGTTTATAAAAATTCCAAATTTTATTCTGGAAGTGTGAATGAGTATTAGGTTAATCACAAATGACACAGAATTGGTATTCCGATGCTCCTTGCATGTGCTAGTGATTGATGTGGTGCTAGAGCCACCTTCCACAAATCACCAAAAATTACGATAAATATCCTTAACAGGGACATACCAGAAGAGGCTTTTTTTCTATTGGTCGATTAATGTGAAATTTGGCGTTATTGTAATAAAAAGTTATGTATTTTCCAAATCTGAAATGTTATTTTGGTAACAGGGGACAAAGGACGCGGTTGGTAATTTTTGGCTTTGGAGGGTACAGGGGCCGAAGTATAAAAATTCCAAATTTTATTGTGGTAGTGCCAGAATTAATGCTCCTATGCTATTTCCAGGTACAATCCGCAGCAAAGAACCTGCAACATGAGCATGTAAGTTTATTGTGAAACTACGACTAACAGCACAGGGAATCAACGTAACGTGAGAAACCTCGGCGTCCTCCCCTGTACACTTATTTTGGAGCAAAAGACTTCGTCGTTTCACAATAAACATATATGCTCATGTTGCAGGTCTTTTGCTGCGGACTGTACCAGTGACTGATATTAGGCTACAAACCTTTTACATAAAACAATAGAAATTCATGATGAATGTCCTTATACGCAAGGACCTACTGGCAGAAGGTAAATATTTTTCATTATTAAAGTGAAATTTGGCTTTATTGTCGAAAAATGTTTGTTTAGAAAAAGAGCTAAAGCGACAACATGATAACGGTCATGTGTTGATCTCTTTTAGTGGCGTCAACTCAAAATTTGATTGGCCTAACTGGAGTTTCAATGTAAAATGCGGAAAGCAGTTTGCTCTATATTTATACGAATTTTTAAATTAGCAGTTTTAGGTAGAAAATACGATACCATTCCTCTTCTTCCTCCCCTTTCGTCTATGATGGTACATGCGTTTCTAGTTTTATTACTCCAAACCTTCAAATTGGGGAAGATAGGCAGTAAGAAAAATTCAAACTTTTCGTTATTTCCCGTGAGCGTCAAAATATTTGGAAATATACCAAAATTAATGCTTGGAAGCTACCTCCATGTGCCAGCGACCACTTTAGTAATTCAATTCCCCCTTCCCGGTCCCAAAATCATTTAAAGAACCACATCACTTTGTTTTATTATCTTCCATGCTTCTCTCTGGCCTATTCAGAATGCATGCTAAGATATGTGTGTTTAAGAAGCACTGGAACACGTCCGAATCATTTGTTGGCGTCCCTCTGTAAGCTGATTTTAAGCAATGTCAACAAACTTTTGTTTATAAAACACCCTCAACTTCTTGTTCCTGACTCAACTTCTCGTTCATGTGTGCTGACAACAGTTTCAGACCTTTTCTTATCGCAATACACCAACGATTTACGAGTTAACGTGTTGACAGTTCAATAGGATTTCGTGTCTGTAATCAACACCTGGGTTAGATTGACTTCTTCGGAAATGGACATTACATAGTAGGTGAATCTCGGGGATAGACTGGCTTAATCATTTGATAATTACTTGTCGTTTCCAGTATACTTTAAGAGTGCATTCATACTGTAGTGTCCTTCGATCATGCAGTCTAACTCAGGATCAGCGTGCTAATGTAATTGAATGGTACATTTTATCAGAAAAATCTGCAAGAGCAACAAGATCCCGTATAGTTAAAGAACTCGGATTAAAAGTACACGATATGCAAATTCACCGTTTGTACAAACAGTTCCGCAGCAATTGTTTTCACACTGCCCATCTTGCATCTAGAAAAAGTGCAGGAAGATCTCCAAGTGTATCTACAGAAGAAACAAAAAGACAGATGTTGTTATCTGTTACTAGTTCACCGCGGAAATCCCTTGCTCGTCGAAGCTTAGGCTTAAATATTAAGAAAACTACGCTACAAAGAATTTTAAGAAACTTGAAGGTAAAACCATACAAGGTCCGAATGGTTTCTGAATTGTGTGCAAGTGATTATGGTGATGGTGTTTATTTCTGTAACTGGTTTCTCGAGAAGTTAAATGAAAACCCTATGTTCTTATTTCAAGTGATGTTTTCCGATGAAGCAAAATTCTTCTTAAATGGTTCTGTGTCCTCATAACATGCAAGAGATTGGTCATCGATACAGCCGAACGTGAGATCAGAAGTGTCAATAGACAAACGAGGAATAATGGTATAACTGCGACTGAGGTGATAGGACCTTTCTTTTTTGATGAAAATGTAACAACGTCATCATACCCAAAGCTACTAAGAGAAAAACTATTTGCTGAACTTGATCGTTTAAATTTAGATCAAAGTGATGAATTATGGTTTATGCAAGATGGAACGCCAGCGCATCGCTCAAATACGACTATAAATCTTTTGAGAGAGAAATTTGGGGAACGGATTATTTCTATGGGGTCAAGTGTCGAATGGCCACCAAGAAGTCCGGATCTTACACCATGCAATTTTTTTCTTGTGGGGATTCCTAAAACAAATTGTCTTCCAAAAATCATGTAACAGCGTACAGGACTTGAAACAGAGGATTGTCCACAGTATAGTCATGATCACTCCAGATATGTTGGAGAAGGTGTTCACAGTTTCTTTAGTAAATCGCATTAATTTATGTCTTGCTCGTTCAGGAGGGTATGCCGAATAAAAGTAAGTTGATTTTATGGGTTTTACACTTAGGTTAATGATCTTTTTAAACAATTAGTGATAGTAGAGCCAAAAAGAGTTGTTTTCAATAAAGAATAATTTCCAGCAACTGATTCTTATTCCTCGGGAAACATTTGTTTCTATTACAACCGTGTGTCCGTGTGTATTACGTCTGCAGCACATACGAGTAAGTTGTTATATGGAAAGTTGGATAATACGGTTATTGTGTAAGAAGTAATGAAAATACACGCTTTTTCTTTTTACGAATAAAGCAAACAATATTGAAACTTAAAGCTCACTTTTAATTTTTAAGATCTTACTTTTCATTAAGATTTTTTTTTTTTTTTTTTTTTTTTTTTTTGTTCCTGCTACGTTTTCCATTGTCATTTTGTGTTCTATTTCGAGATGGTTCTGCTTAAGTGTGTAGAAAATACGTAGGTGATTTGAGTGAGATTTTCTGCTATAAAAAGAGCCCTAATTGATTTTTAAAAATATAAAATTCTTTGATTATATTCCAGTGACAACATAACAACAAAGCTATATGCATAATCAGTTACACTGACGGAAGTTATTCATTTACAGTAATTTACAGGTTTATTGTATATTTTATTTTTTTTGTTTTGCAATAATGACAACTTACATATTAATTATGACATATTTATTGTGAATTTTTGTGATTTTTGGAAGAGGGCTGTAGCCCATATAAGTCACTGGAACATGCAAAGAGCATTGGAATATTAATTCTGTGACATTTGTGACTAATCTCACGCTCATTAGCATTTTCAAAATAAAATTTGGAATTTTCATAAAGATCCACAATCTTATGCTTCGCCCCTTTGCCGCTAAAGGTGGTGCGTTATCAAAATTATACCGAATTTTAAAAAAAAAATGCCAGCGCCAAATTTCACATTACTTGATTTTAAAAAATAGCTTCTTCCGGTGTGTCCCTCTTAAGGATATTTATCGTGATTTGTGGAGGGGGGCTGTAGCCCCACATCAATCACTGGCACATACAAGGAGCATCGGAATCTTGATTCTGTGTCATTTGTGATTAATCTGATACTCATTCACACTTCCAGAATAAAATTTGGATTTTTTAAATAAAGATTCAAATGCTTATGCTGCGCGCCCTGTGCCCTCCTAATCCGCTGTCACGAAAATAACATTCTATATTTCAGAAACGAATACTTTTTTATTAAGATAAATTATTTTACATTAATTTGACAAGAAATAATGGTTTCTCGGATGTCCCTGCTAAAATATTTATGGCTATTTTTTTATGTGATTTTTGGAAGGGGGCTGTAGCCCCATATTAATCACTGGCACATGCAAAAAAAAAAAAACATCGGAATATTAATTCTGCAAAATTTATGATTAATCTGATGCTCACTGACATTTCCAGAATAAAATTTGGAATTTTTATAAACATCCATCATTTTATGCTTCGCCCCCTGTGCCCCCTAAGGTGGTGCGCTACCAAAGTAACATCCCATATTAAAAGACACATACCTTTTTAGAACAATAAAATTAAATTTAACTTAATTGATTTTTAAAAAATAGCTTCTTCCGGTATGTTCCTGCTAAGGATATTTATAGTGAATTTTTAATATGATTTTTGCAAAGGAGGCTGTAGCCCCATATCAGTCACTGACTCATGCAAGGAGTATCGGAATATTAATTCTGTGACATTTGTGATTAATCTGACACTCACTGGCATTCCCGGAACAAAATTTGGAATGTTTATAAAGGTCTATCATCTGATGCTTCGCCCCCTGTGCCCCCTAAGGCAGTGGGTACTAAAATAACATTTCAGATGTGAAAAACTCATGCCTTTGTGCTACAACAACGCTAAATTACACATTAATTGACAAAAAGTGCCTTCTTTTCGTATGTCACTACTAAGGATATTTATGGTGATTTTTTTATTTTTGAAAGGGGCTATAGCCCCATATAAGTCACTCGCACATGCAAGGAGCATTAGAATATTAACTCTGTGACAGTGGTGAAAAATCTGACACTCACTGGCATTCCCGGAACAAAATTTTGAATTTTTATAAAGATCCATCATTGAGTGCTTCGCCCCCTGTGCCCCCCTAAGGCGGTGCGTTATCAAAATAACATTCCAGATTTGAAAAACGCATACTCATTTGATACAATGACGCCAAATTTCACATTAATTAACATAAATACCTTCTTCTCGTATGTCCCTACTAAGGATATTTATGGTGATTTTTTTCTTTTTTTTTTTTTGAAAAGGGGCTGTAGCCCCATTTTTAGTCACTCTTACATGTAAGGACATTGGAGCATTAATTCTGTGACATTTGTGATTAATCTCACGCTTACTGGCATTCCGAAAATAAATTTTAGGATTTTGGTAACATATCACTCACCACCTTTTTACGCCCCTTGCCCTCCAAAAGGGGGACCTTCGCAAAATAATGTTTGAGACGGCTTTACTAGCTTTGTGAATGAGTGTTTTTACATTTTGTAACAAATACAACTCATTTGCTCCAAAATCTTCACGAATAATTATTGGAGAAAACTGCTTCTAAAATTTAACATTGAATCTCCCATAAGGAAAATGAACTTTCGTGTTTACACCCCTAAAAGGAGGGCTAAACAGCAATTTTCTCTTATTTTCTTTAGAAATTCGAAAAATTCAGACATTTCTCAATAAGAGTGCCAAATTTTACATTAATAGTGTATAAACTTCATCTTCTCCCAGCGCTGTAGAAAATAACACGAATTATGGAACAGTCTGTATATATATATATATATATATATATATATATATATATATATATATATATATATATATATATATATATATATATATATATATATATATATATATATATATATATATATATATATATATATATATACAAATGGTAATCAGAAAAATGGAAACACCTGAACGAAATTGCAACTTACCAGATTAGTATGGTGTCGGGCCACCTTTCGCCTTCAGAACAGCCTTGATGCGACATGGAATGGAGGCATAGAGGTCGTGAATGGTAGCAAGTGGAATTTTACACTATTCCTCGTGCAGGGCATCGGCCAGTTCTGTGAGAGAGGATGGAGGTGGAAATCGTCGCTGGAGTCGTGTTTCCAAGACGGACCACAGATGTTCAATTATGTTGAGATCTGGGGATTGGGCGGGCCAGGGGAGGTGTTGAACTTCATCCCGATGTTCCTCAAACCACGCTGCAACAACGCCAGCTGTGTGAATGGGTGCATTATCATCCTGGAAGATGGCGTCATTGTCCGGGAACAACATCCGGACCATAGAATGCAAGTGGTCTCCTAAAATTGCGACATAATCGTTAGCAGTGATTCGTCCGCTAAGTGTGACCACAGGACCCAATGAAAACCATGATATTGCGGCCCAAAGCATCACCGATCCGCCGCCATATTTCACAGTTGGGCGGAGACACTGCAGATCATAAGATTCTTTTGGCGTTCTCCACACATAAACACGGCCCGTGGTTGGGAATAGGGTAAAGGATGACTCATCCGACCATATCACACGTTTCCAATCCTCAACGGTCGAAGTTGCATGGTCGCGGCACCATTTGCGGCGTGCGAAAGCGTTATGATCCCTGATGAGCGGTTTGGCCCATGCAACACGACCCCGTAAGTTCATGTCATGTAATTCGCGGCGGACTGTAATTGTCGAAACAGGGTGGGGGAGGTGCTGATTGAGTTCCTCCGTCCTTGCTCCGCAGTGGCACGACGGTTCTGCGTGACAATGCGCTTTAATACCCGGCGTGACCTGTTACTCATGATTTTCTTCCGCCCACTGTTCCGCTTCCCCGATGTGGTTTTCCCGTGTGTTGTGTAGGCCGTCATC
Organism: Thermobia domestica; assembly: GCF_964235325.1. Lineage (NCBI taxonomy): Eukaryota > Metazoa > Arthropoda > Insecta > Zygentoma > Lepismatidae > Thermobia > Thermobia domestica. The sequence continues at coordinate 246,671,858 of NC_137462.1, forward strand.
ACCTTCGACACTGTCCCACGCGACACACCTAACACAGTAGCCACTGCCGTCACACTCACTCCACATAACCGCGCACCAACAATTTGCCCTCTTTGAAAATCTGAGAGGTCTCCCACTTTACACTACCTCCGTCTGCTGCAGCCACTGGACACTGCTGTTCCACTGCGCCTGACGTAATATGGAGACCGACCTAACACACCACCCCAGCGGTCCGGCGCTGCGGGCGCCACGATACCACTGCCAACCCATACATCTGACGTGTTGCCAACCACAGGTGTTTCCATTTTCTGATACTCATCTCTCTCTCTCTCTCTCTCTCTCTCTCTCTCTCTCTCTCTATATATATATATATATATATATATATATATATATATATATATATATATATATATATATAAACATTATATAACTATTATATAACATTATAACATTATATAATATATAACATTATATAACTATATAACTATTATATAACATTATAACATTATATATAACATTATGTAACTATATAACTATATATAACAAATCCTGACTGAGTGGGTGAGTGATTGATCAAAGCTCAGGCCAAATTGCTTAAATTAAGAACTTTAAATTTTGGATAGCGCATAGAATTTGTGACGTAATGTACCATAAAAAGTACGAAAATCAAGCAATGACACAGGACGTCGAGACGATATTCAATCTCCGTCCATCCATACAATCTGCAGCGTATCAGCATCAATCGATTGGACAACGTTGGTAATTCGAGTACGAAGTGTTGCAATATCTGGAACAGGGCTTTCGTAAACACGGTCCTTGACGTGCCTCCAAATGAAAAATCGAAGGGGGGGATATGAGGGGGAGCGCGGTGGCCAGGAGATTGCTCCATCCTGATGTCTTTCCAAACGATCCTTCACATCTAGAGACCAATGAGGGGGCGCTCCATCGTGCTGGAAAGAGGTTATGTGTGGCTGCAGTTCCAGCACCTGAGGGAGTAGGTACTCATGAATCATGTCGTAGTAAGTAGACCCAATAACCGTGTTCCCAGCAAAAAAAAAAAAAAAAGGACCAATTATCGATCATGCATTAGAGCACATCAAACTTTTAGTTTTAGGCTAGATCGAACATGTTCACGAATGAGGAAGTTCAGAACCCTATATATGAATGTTATGCTGGTTAATATATGCAGACACGTGGAACGTGGCTTCGACTGAGAACATGACCAGTGGCAAGTACTGCTTGATTGTTTTCGTTCGTTAAGGCCATAATGCGAGCAGCAAAGTCAGTCCGCTGAGAAAGGTCAGTTGGCTCCAAAGCTTGTGTAATTTGCACTTTGTAGGGATGCAGCTGTAACCACTTGTGGAGAACCTTATGAATTGTTGATCTCGGGACATGCAATTCGCGTGAAGCATAACGGACCAATTTCTGAGGGCTGCGCTGAAATGTCACTTGCACGTTGTCTATCACTTCTTGAACCACACCTGGTCGTCCACTCCGCTGCAAGCCCATTACGCTACCTGTCTCTAAAAACTTTGCAGCCCATCCAATTATGGATTGTTTTGATGGCTATCTCGTCCATACTTCTGGCGGATTTGTCGCTGCACATTTACTAGTGATTTACCAGCTCAGCTTGTACCACATACACGGCCAGCTCAGCATAGGACCACCGATTTGGGCCTTCTCCTGTGCTGTCGTCATTGTCGCTCACAACAATCTGCAAGTATACAAAAAAACATGTCAACTATTAATTTCATTAAAAGGATCAGAGTAATAAGAATACTACTCAACTATCATAACTTAATAAAACTTGGAGAGTTGTAGAATACGTTGCAAAAAACCAAATGTCTTTATCTGCTATAGTTTACGAGCTATATTTAATTCTAATGGTTCCAGGACTTTGTGGACACCCTGTACAATTTTTATATAATATGAGGAAGTAGTGACTGACTAGTTCGAACATACAAAGTAAAAAAGTTTTCTATAGCTTAGATATAAATCTTGCGTGACAATGAACTTCGGAAGAGTGGAAGGGTGGAGATCTTTTGGAATTTCCGTGGGGGCCATGCATACTTAGTTATGCTACGGCTTTGGAATTTAATAAGTGCAATGACCTTGGAATTTGTGGAGAATTATCTTATTTCTCTATTCAACGCCCGACACTGACAGTCTTGTGATTACTAGAGAAAAAAGCCATATCTCCTTACTGATATTACACGCAATGATGTTAGTTAAAAAACAAACAACTCTCCTGTGTGTTTTATGCGTATAATGAAAAAAAAAACACCTACCGAAACAAATCACAACAGCAACAAATCCATTTTCAAACATCATATAGAGACACTGGCTCAAATCCTTTGGGAATGAGGGGAACATGTCCCTCCAATCTTGGAACTGGGGGGGGGGACTGTTTCCCTAATAATCCGATTTCAAATGTGTTTTTTGAGGAGGAATGTGATGATTTGTGTTGGATTGCCACAAGGGAAAGTGAGATGAAATTGATGTCCCCCCTCCAGAAGTCTCAAATCTGCCCGCCTCCCAATGTTGAAGACAACTTTGTTCCCCTGATCCTCCACACCATTGTTTTACAACTTCATAAATATTTTGAACATCCTTTAAAAATAGTAGATTATGGGAACGGTCTTATCCGCCCCCCCCCCTTCCCAATATTGAAGACAGACTTGCAGCGTTGTATAGAGACATTTAATGATATTACTGCGACACTACGAACACAGAGTAGTATTAGGCCTACACATTCATATCTAGGTCAAACATTTTTTGGCTCGACATGCATCCGTCTGATTCGGCTCGACTCAGCCTTGGTTATTTTGCACTGACGAATGCGTACTGACTTGGATCAAATGGAGTCTGAGTTGGATCAAGCCATGCCAATGTAAATATGTTTTCTTTTTAAAGTCTGAAAATCATAAAAACAGTGAAAGAAATGTAATAAACCTAACTTTTGATTTAAATTTTTAAAGGGGAATGTAAAATAGAAAAATAAAGAAAGAAGAGTAATGAATTTATTCTTTCTTTTGTAGTTCAAGTTTGTGTTTTCACAGCCTTAGCCAAGTCGACTATTCCACTGTGTATTATTATAAAGTACATCAATTGTAAAAAATGATTATATTATTTGCTCTAGATAACTTTGGTCACGCCATTAATATAACCAAATTAGCGCGGGCATAGACCCAAAATTCGCCTGCATTAAATGATATCGCAGATAGTAGATAGTAAAAGTGGGGACGCCAGGGATGTCCAAAGATGGAATCAAAAATAAAAAGAATTAAAAAAGTACTTGTATTAAACAAAAACATTGTACTAAACCAGTGGTTTGCAACCGACATGTCGCGACACACTGGTGTGTTACACAGTTTCTAATGCTTCTTGTAGACGATCCAAGAAAGCTTGAACAAGACCATTCAATACCTGAAATTTACACGTTCAAAGGAGTATTGTTCGAGACACTTGAACAAGAGTCTCGAACGGACTTGAAACAACTTTTACACGATCATAGAGGTATTGAATCTGTTTTATATTCTTGTTAATAGATGGCAGTCCAAAACAAGAGACTGTAACTATGAAAACAAATGAAAGCGAAACTGCGTACTGATTTAGCTCAGACCTGCGCATGAATAGTTATAATATTAGCATATTTTTCGTAACTTTCTGCAGGCATTTGTAATTTAATAGATTATATTAAATAACTTAGAAAACAGGTCAATTGATTTTGCAGCAATCCCATCGAATTTTCACTAAGTAGTTTGTCCCTTTTACATTAAATGCGAGTTAGGTGACGTTAAAAAAGTAAAGTGCTGCTTAGGTATAAAATCGTTCCCTATACTAAGCTTTTTTTTAAAAAAAAAAAATCTGATTCTTCAAATGGCGTGCTGATCACAGAACCACACTCAAAAAGAAAAATCGAACTGTTTCCTAAAATTGTGTGTATCACGAGGCAATGACTGCCATTTGATGTTATTTATGCATTAGCATCGAAGACTGTTTTAAGAAAAGGCTGAAATCACAGAAAACCAAACGAAACAATGATAATATTTTTCATCTAGAGGACTTACCGCCCATATCAGCATCAGACTTTCTTCACAAATCTATCCCTGTTTTGGTACTGGTTAAGAATAACCCGTCAAACGAATAGTAATTTTACTGTTAAAATGTGTGAGTGTGTATGAAGGAGAATTATCTGAAATACCGTAATGTCCCACTGTCGAAACATGCCTGTATGATGTAGGAAACCAGTATTTTATGTTTATAAGTTTAATGTTACCAGTATCAAATCATTACAAGAGCTATAGTTCAGTTCAAATGAGTGAATACTATGTCAAGGGTTTGTTGCACTATTCTAACTTATACATGATTCTTATTCTTGTACTATAACCCCAGTCGATGACGCGCCTGCTCCGTACGGACTACTCTCCTGTGGACCCCCTTCAATGCTCCTGCCCCGACACTGTTAAATAGCATCTCGATTTTATTTATTTATTATTATTTTTGCACAGTCTTGTATGTAGCATATGTTAGGATGCACATTTGTACCTTACGGAAAAGAACTAGTAAAATTAATCTGCACGCATGAAAGCAACATCTACCTTAAGAAATAACTTCTCAAATACTACGTGTGGATTTCGTGATAAAATAATTAGATTACAGTAGGATAACATGTAATCATTTCCAGGATACTTCAGTTTGCAAACATATTATCAATCTGTACGCAATTATTTGATATTATTAGAAATTAATAACAGTACAAAACCTCTTATTAAATCAAGAAAAGTCAGTTATATGTTCTTTTTATTTAATGGTCTCTTCTTTCTTAATCTACACTCGGTATTCTTGTATATTAAATTCTCAAATTAATACTTATACTTCTCACTGCCTCAAAATTTAACAAAAGTTATGGGCGTGCAAGCATTATAACTATATAAATCGTGAATATTATCAATAAAAAAATACTAACAATATCTTGCGGCGCAAATATTAGCTTTTGTTTATTATAATACACACTTGGAATATCAGATAATTATGGAAAAGAGTAACGAAAAGATATTTATTCAACTGCAGCTAAGTCTCACGACGGCATCATACTTGTTTTGTATTTTCCTGCACTCAAACTCGAGCGCTGATTGGCTATTGAATGCTCTTGAATTGGATTGTTTAGAACGGGACCGAAACGAAATTTCTTGAATGAAACTATTGAATTCAAGAGAAAAATGACGTCAGTGCTGACGTTATTTTCATCAAATAGTCTTGAATGGTCTTGAACAAGAGTCTTGTTCAAGCTTTCTTGGATCGTCTACAAGCAGTATAAGGCATGTCGTGAAATTTTAGAATTTAAATATCACGAAGAATTTAATAATAATTAGTTAAAATCGAGACAGACTGTACCAGTCAACACCCTCAACATCAGCAATAATGCTCAGTGCTTCATACAGTCATTATAAAAATTGTTTTCACTATTGGGCCTATAATAGATGTTATTATTATTATTATTATTATTATTATTATTATTATTATTATTATTATTATTATTAAAAATATCAACAAGTGTGTCGCGTTCAGTAAAGTGTGTCGTCAGCCAGAAAAGGTTTGGAACCACTGTACTAAACAGGAGTTCGAGACAATTCTTCAAACCCTGACGTCATGTTGTCTCGAACCCACCATTGAATTTATTGAAACCAAGATCTCTTTATGTAGTAAATGTTATATAGGGTTTTACATGAGAGGATCGTTATAAAGTTTACTTCAAATCTTGAACGTTATAAATCATTGATAATCATTTTTTTATAATAGAGAAAAAAAACTTGGTCCCAGTTCCCCTTTACTATATTACCGAGTCAGATATTTTTAATAGATATCAGAATTGATAGAACTTCTGAGTGCTAATGGAAATCTTCAAATTGACTTTGCTTTATTTTTCAAATCATCGTTGCAATATTACTTTCTTTCTACATGTTACAATATTAGCAAGCGCATGAAGATCGTATCTTATTCATGTTTCTTTGCGCTTGGCTACATCATTACTCTTTTGTTTTAAAGATGGCCGACTGCTGGGAAGCTGTGTATCGCTCAAATTATGTTAGAGGGAATCGTGATCTGTAATATAAAGAAAAGTAAAACATGTAGAAAGAAGAGATACAGTGAATGATCTCAAACTCAGAAATATATGGAAGTGGTTAGATTGTATGTATTCATATAAAGACAATAATCGTACGAAGAATTCATAAATTATGAATGACGTGAATGGGAAGTCAGAAACTGTCAAGAATGAAAGGCCCGAGGAAACGAAAGGTGACAAAACTGTTTCACGGAAGAAGAAAGAAGAAAAGCCATCTGGAGGCAATAGATATGTTAACTTACCAAAGGACACAATAACATTTGCTGCAGAAGCAACCGGTATACCAAGACTGCCGGACGATGTAACAAATATATTGGTGGAGGATACTTCGTATAGGTTACGAGAAATTATGCATGTAAGTGGATGTCTGTGAATCAGTTTTATCATTATAAATTTCGGGATAATTTTGAGATTGGGAACACAAAATCAGGTAGAATCACCATGTTTGCGGGAGAAATGAGTTGATGTTACTAAGTTCTAACCTAACCTAATCTAGCCTAGCCTAAACCATCAAAAACACAGAAAATATAGGAAGAAAGGGACAGTGTAGCAGATGGGGCCCAGCTATTTTTTCTAAAAAGTGTTACAATTTCCGAAGTTTCTGTTCATACTAGTTTAGTTCAGGCAAGGTTAGGTTAAGTTACTTCATGTCAGATTATATTAGTGTAAGAGTCCAGCATAGTTTTCGAAAAAATGATGGAATTTCGTTTATTTCTATTAATATTAGGTTAGTTTAGTTTAGTTCAGGTTAGATTTGGTTAGGTTATGTCAAGCCTAAACATTTGCTTCTTCTATTTCTCCAGTAAATTTTGCATTTTTTACGTACTTCTGGGCCCCGTCTGCTAAACATTTACCGAAGAAAATACGAATTTTAAGCAAAGAATTCTCTCCCTCCCAAATCCAAATATCTTATCTTAACCTACCTAAACCATCAAAAAATACATAAAATATAGCAAGAAAGCACGAAATTTAAGCAAAATATTCAAGCCTCCCACTTCCAAAAATATGCCTAGACTTCAAAGAATTATGCATCTAAGTAAATGTTAGGGGTTGAGTTGCGTATATGGTACCTGTATGTCAGAAGAGTACAAGGCACTATTTACGCAGACGTTGTTACTAATTATGGCCTAAAGTTTTCTTATGCTCGCATTTTTATCATGTTGGTTGGCCTACATTTACTAAGATTAAGTTAGGTATTATTTCTAAATTTTTATCTTGGTTGCTTTCTACGATATGACTGGTTTGTAGGTTAGGTATTATCATCTCAACTTCTTGTCTTGGTTGCTAAACAAAACATTCTCTTCGCTGAACAATCACACACATACCCACTTTTGTATTTGGTAGAACCGTCTGCGGAAGTAGAAGGGGGTGCATGCGTAATTAAGTATTTGTTACGTTAGTTTCTGTTTATATATCGTGTGCGTAAGTTTACTCATTATGGCACTGGTGCAGAATGGTCCGTCATAAAAATGGTACAATGACGGTTAAAGTGAGTGATTGAAGATGAAAGAGGATCGCCAACCATATTTATTTCCATTGGTGGAGTATTTTTGCAGAATATAGGAAATTAGTATAGTATGTTTATAAATAAAATAACGTTACTAAGTGTCATACCATTACAGGGGTTATTTTAGGGTTAACGTGAGTGAGTGCGAATCAAAGACGACTGTGAAACATGCCGATTTTCACGGGCAGTGTTTCTATATTATGATATAGAAGACCTGTATTATATGTTTACCAGTGTGAAACGAATATAAGTGCATTAACGTATGCTGTTGTGTACGGTATTAAAAGCTATTGAAATTTCCACGTTTATTCGAATACCTTCCATCGGTAACACACCGGCTCCGTAAGGACACTTTCCCGTATGTGGCTCCTGCTGCACTTCTGCCCTAACACGGTTCGATAGTGGCCACCTAGCACAACTTTAATGGTGTTTTTGCACAGTAGTGTCCATACATCAGACCGCGTATTAATGTCCATAAGGAGAGAGGACATCAGTTTGCACGCATGTTATCAGTCTGTGCAATCTGTGCAATTATTTCGGCATGCGCCAGCGTAATAACAGTTAAGAGCGTCTTAAGTCATCATTTGAAGCAAGAAAAGTGATATATATATATATATATATATATATATATATATATATATATATTCAATATGACGTACTAGTCTGCACAGCACCCCATTTTATAAACAGGTTGAACAGGGTTTTGAGAATGAATCCGTTCCACTAGGCTCGTTACTGTTTTTGCCGTGTATCATGGGTTTGTGTGCGGTCATGTGATCTCATCCACTTGTTAATTGATCGTGTGATTTAAGTCGGGCTACTCGAAGATTGTCTTGTGTATGGGTCTGTGCAGTGTACCGGTATGTTACTTTCCTAGTATATTGGTTAATGGGAATTATAATGTGGGAACAGCGAGGGGGGGAAAATGAGTTATTCGTGGTGTATGCCTTAAAATCAGGGTTTGCTCAAGTGGGCCCAGCCCGAAAAAAAACCGGTGGGTTTTTCGGGTTGGACCCACCTAAAAAAAACTTTAAAACCGACCTGGGTTTTTGAGCTTTTGTTAGTATATTATTGGTACAACTATGATGATCACATTGAAAGTGATTTTTACCAGATTTTGGACTTTCCTTGGGCGAATTAGATTCTTTCACATTAAGGTATAAAACAACATTCACCATAAGACTGAATGGGGAAAAAAAAAAAAAAAAAAAGATAATTATAGATCAAATTAATGTATGGATTATGCTTATAGCCTATTTGTGAAGTAAGATGTCCAGGTTTATATTTTATAAAATACGTTCCGTGAAGTGTACTTGGCGACGCCGAGGGACGTTATTCCTCAGACATTTGACAGGTTTAAGGCCATAGGTGCCGGTACTACCAGTAAATATGTAGTGCATTTAGTAAAACTATTAGCACTATTTTTTATTACCTTGATGGTAACACAAGTATTTTTCAGTAAAATTTAGTTTCCAACAACAACAGTTTAGTTCAGTAATTTGTTGCTACTCTTCAATTAAGCATTCTGTAGACTCAACACCAGCAATAGCGTAAAAATTCTTGTCAAATTTAAGAAACTTAATGTCCAGTGTTGCGAAAACTACGCAACGCATACTATTGCAAGTGCTAAATTCAGACTTCTGTATAAGTGGAAATTTCAATGTACAGTAAAGAAAACTGCATTTTCGCAGGTAAAAAAAAAAAGTGCTCGGGAAATTCGCGCAATTGAGCGCACAGAGCATCTGAAGTGAATACTTCAACAATAAAACTATTTATTTTACGCTGGAAGATATTTAATTTCGTAAACAATTACTTTATAAAATATGAATTGTTTTGTTATTTGTTTTAAATTAATTTTCTGGAAAGAACCGTCTTGCAACAAGTGTTCGGGAAATTCTCGTAATTGAACGCACAGAGTATCGAAAATGAACTTCAACAATAAAACCATTATTTTACGCTGGAAAATATTTATGTCGTATAAGACATTTTGAAACATTTATTTTATAAAGCATGAGTTATATCTTTGTTTTAAATTAATATATTTGGCGAACGTTACTGAGGATCCTGGGATAATTCGATCTACATTTGTTCGTCGTATGCCTGTACCGCACGTACTACAGGGTACCACTGACTATCGTTTAAGTTTGAATTTTCGGGATACAAGCACGAGACACACATTAAACTTCCTACATAGATTTTGGCATCATACTAACGTAAAATTGCGAAAATGGTGGCCATTTTTTTCAAATAGCGGGTATCTACGCTACAAAGCGCAATTTTCAGTCTTTTAAGTTGAATTTTTTAGAGTAGAAGCATGAGACACTAAATTAGCTGTATGTATTTTGGCAGCGATCCAACATAAAATTTCACAATGGCGGCATTTTTTTTAAAAAATAACAGTGAATAGAAAATTGTTGCAAGTTGTGACAATGATAGTCTTAATTGTTGCAAGTTGTGACAATGATAGTCTTGAAATCTAAATCAAATTTTAACACTTACTCCAAAGACATTGAAATATTTCGATAAAACCCAATTAAACGCGAAAAAACCCTTATGGGCGGAGGTGGGTTGGGCTTTTTTTTTTTTTTTTTAATTCAAATCCTGCTTAAAGGTGCAGGGGTTCACCTTAATCAATCATCTCGTTAAAATAAGTACAGAAAGAAAGGGGTTTCAAATCGGTCTGCAATTTTCAACTTTCTCGCAGTAACCCCTGGCAACTGTAATTGTTCTTGGCTAACTGCGAAGCATTTCAAACCAGAAGACTTTGTAATTACAATCACCATATTCGATTCGCCATTTTGAATTTTGTAATTTTGACGTCAGATTCTGAATCAGTTGTCCTAAGACTCCTTGACATAATTTTTTCTACCTTAAATAATTGTTTTACGGCTATGATTAGAGACCACCCTAACGTTGGATGGGTGGTTTTTACCCTTGCACCCGCAGCATTGCCGAAATAATAAGAATATATGCCGATTATTTTTCGATGTACTACAAATACGCAAAGTTTCATTCAAATCGATGAGTTACACTTCCGTAAGTCTCCGTGTTAGTGGAAAATAAAATCCTATATATAGAAGCTAGTGTTGGGCAGAAATATTTTATAAGCATGCTGGTGAATTATTGAAATTTCGGATATTTATTTCAATTTTTTTTTCTTAATTTTGATATATAATGAGCGTTGCTGTTGGTGGTGGTGGTGGTGTTCTTGACACCCGTCAAGTCTATAATGTAACATGTGTTTTTTATCATACATTTAGTGTTCTCCATTGTGTGTTTTTGTATTTTTCTTTATCCCTTGTATTTTTCTTTTTTAGAACAAATGAGGTACGTTATTTTGTCAGGTTATTAATCAAATATTTATTTATATGAAATATGAATAAGATCACGTGAGTCTTTCTTGAGAAAATCGTCCGAAAAAAAACTTACTCACGAAAATAAATCATCCCTCATAGATTTTTCTATCAAATGACTTATTCCATAATATAGGGTTATTAATTAAACATTTAATATGAAATAAAAGACAATCATTAGATCCGTTTCCGAGAAAATAGCGTGTTTTTTTTTTTTTTTTTTTTTTTACCCGTCAGTAAACTACCCTTAATTTTGTGAGTAGGAAGATTTCGAAAAACCCTTACCTGGTCGTACCATAAATACAAGTCCAAAGTTCTAAGTATAAAGTGGTTAAGATATATTTTAATATCCTAATAACGTATGTTCCATGGATACGTTATGAACCAAAATCACAAATAATTATTCAAAACAACCACCATTAGCATGCACACAGTCCACTCATTAATTGCATTACGCAACACATCAACTGGAGAATCTGCAGCTGCTTTCCAAAAGGGAACGCTGTAAACTTTCAATATTGGGATGCCTCTTCTTGCAAGTCATTTTCCTGAAGCTTGGATCACAATTTGTAGTCCAAAGGGTTTAGGTCCGGACATGCAGAAGGCCAATCTGAAGTGGAAATGAAGTCGGAACATTTGCCTTCAGCCACAGCTGGGTTGTCCGTGCCTTGGGTGCTGGGGCTGAATCCTGCTGAAAGCTCCAGCTCTGTCTATGGAAGAGGGTGTTGGTGAGATTCTTGACTAGTCTCTCAAGCACTGTCTCCTGGTACACTTTGGCTCAAGTTTTGACCCCTTTTTACAGAAATGGAGCTACATTGTGCCCTCGCAGCTCACCCCACTACACCATGACTGAGGCAGGATGCTGACCTCTTTGAATCCTTGGAGACTTTTCACCAGCTTCCGGTCATTTTGAGCATTGAAAATCTCCTCAACACTGAAAGTATTTTCATCAGTGAATTGAATTCGACGAGTTTAGTCTATGGGCCAGCCAAGATTTGAGTATAATTTGGGGGTACTAGATTTCCTTCAAACCACAATTGTATTGGTATCGTGAGGACCACGAAAAACTATGATGGCCGTCTCGGAACGGTAGCTTTTCAAGATGGCATCGAATCAAAGGTGGCGCCCAAGTAGATTTATAAAACTGGCAATATATCGGCTCCTAATTATCTAATTTTAACGTACCAAAAAAAAAAAAAAAAAAAAGATATCTCATTATGTTTGCAACAAGTAACGTCCTTATCATTTTGCCGTATCTTGGACGATACATGAGAAGAATAATAAAAAATGAATTTCGAAGGGGTTTAAGATTTATTTAATCTATATTAATCGTGACAACAAAAGATTTTATGAAAAAAATACTTTGGGCAGAAGAAAAAAGACATTAATTAGCTTTCGTTTGATTTATTTGTGAACATTCTATCAATAATACAGCCGGAAATATCAAGATTTGAATGTTCAAAGATCCGCGACGTTAAGAATACTCAAGTAAAAATCGATCTTTATAATAAATTTTCTCTTCTGCAAAAAGCACGTAACATGGGCTGCATTTCATATTATTTTACTCTTTTTAAATGTAAACTTATCTTGCAAATTTTAGTTCTCCACTGTCTGAAACCCAACCTCTTCGTTAACTGTATATTCCTCAGGATCTGTTTGATGAAGGTTATCACAGTCTGCGAACTTACAAGCAGGTGTATACTTCATGGTAGTAATCAAACAAGAACAGCTAAGTAGCTTACAGGAACGAGAACAGTGGCAACTCAAAAAGCTTAAAACAGCATTATTCTCGTGTCAGCTTCTTCTTGAGAGGATGACAGGTCTGGCACTTCATTGATATCTTTTCCTGTACTTTTTAAACACTTGTTTCCATACATTACGAACAAAATATTTTCCTTTCAAATCTTTTTTTTTTTTTTCTTTCTTCTTTCTTTCGCTGCCAACTTTCTGCTAGGAATCTCGTTAGCTTTTCTTGCAGTCACTACTCTTAAGAGTCGCTTTCAGTTTCTTTTACCTTATGTACACTCTTCATCACCACCTCTCAAAGTTCTTCCAGCGGACTTTGATTTCTCTTTATAAGTATCAAAAGCTACTTCTATTCGGTCACTGAGATGACCTACTTTTAAAAACTTCTAGCAGTATTAACTGAGGTATTTCATCAAAAGTACATTTTCTCATGTAAGTTATGAATAAGCTCCATTGCGTCAATAACTGTTGCAGATTTACGTTGCGGACGGTCAGTAGGTGAAACCATACCCTCAAGAAAGTTTGCTACTGTGGCTGTATTAATCTTCCTTAAAGTACCATCAGGATTCGCTAGACTTCATGGTAAAGGACCCAAAGGAAAATTTCTTCCATGTTTAGGTTACGGTTTCTGCTATCAAAATCATATTCCCTAAAATATTTCTATCTGTCTTTTAAATTATTTCTTCGTTATTGTTTTACGTTAAGTAGAGTCAAAGAAACATTTAATCATTTCTAAACGATCATGTTGGAAGTCTTCGTAAGCTTTTCTCTCCTTTCTGTCTTGCTAATAATAAATCATTTTGAACTTCTGTCTGCGTTTTTAAGCCTTTGAAATGTGCACAATGTTGAGGAATTTTTGTCGAAAGGGTTGATCCAGTCATTCTGCAGAAGCTTAACTAAGGCCGAGACTTATTCTTCGTCTTTAGATATACAGGTCTTCTGAAGAACCGGATGCTGGTATTTCTTGTCTGGAATGATTTCCACAAATTTTCGCATCTTCTCAAGTGCTGAAGCTCGATATTCTGCGGTTAAATAGTATTTACTGACTGCTCCAAGCTTTAAACTGAATTCGTTCGTCCCACCTGCTGTCTGTGTATCTCTATTTACTGTCTCCTCTAAAGCCTGATCAACGGAAATTCGTGCGAATGGATTCTTTGATTTACGCTGGACAGAACATTCTACAGACATCTAGAACTCAAAAATGGAAAGATTTGTATTTTTCAATTGGGATAGTTCAGCCAGTTGAATTGATAAGTACCTGGCATAATTCATTTTATCTAAAGAAAACACCATGGGGTCATTTCTTGCAAACACGAAAGGTAGGGGGACCAATTACCTTCCTTACGAGTTCGAATCAAGCCCAATAGTAACTCCACTAAATCTATGTAAAACATTCAGAAAGACGAAAGTACTCTATTCTCATGTCTCAAATGATTCATATAGCCTTCGAAAAGAATAAACATTTCTTTGATTTTGTCGTCTCCGTACAACGTTTCAAAACTGTCTTGAGATACAGTATGTTTTCGGCAAATGAATAAAATAACTAATTTAATTCTGTAACTGTTAGAGGAAAGCTGAATATTTTCGACTTCGACATTATCCAAGAACTCATTCCAAATTATTCTCATTAAAGCTTCGTAGACGCATTCGTGGAGTCTTACAGCACGGTTGTATTGCTTTCCGTCTAAAACTTAACAAATGAAGCCAATTGCAATTATTTCATTCTACTGCTAAGTCCAGCATTACCAATAACCTCCCAATATTAGAAAGTAGGTTACAACATATGTGAAAAGGTCCCATCATTATGAAAATACTGTCAAATTCATTGAGATGTATCCATTTACTTTCTTTTGCTTTTGAAAAATGGCCTAATCTACAACAACAAAAGTATTTTCCAAATTTAGCCTTGACTTTATTTTGATTGCACTTAGTCAATATGACATTAACTGTTGACTTATCAGCTGCTGGGTGATTTATGGAAGGCAAATAAGCTATTGTATTTGGTTAACGTTGTTCCTGACTAGTATATTAAATCCTATTCAAGAGCTAACTGCCTAATTTCCAGAGTTGTAATGCCGACTTAGAACCCAAAGTAAATTTTTCCGTTTAGATTCCGAAAACAAGCTAAGGCAATCAGGAATTGGGTGTGTTGTAATGTTGGGAGGCTCAATCTTCTTACCTGCAATACATTTTGGTAAAGGTGAATGATGGACTACCATGCATCTTTTCTTCTTCTTGTCATTAAATAAGGTCTCAGAGGTAGACACGAATCTGACACTTTCTTTTAATTACAACGTCATTAACTCGGTGAGTTTATGAAAACATTCCGCCTCACTATTCATTGTTTACATTGAATTGCAGTACTGCCGCGTGCACCTTTGAACATTCAAATCTTGATATTTCCGGCTGTATTATTGATAGAATGTTCACAAATATATCAAACGAAAGCTAATTAATGTCTTTTCTCTTCTGCCCAAAGTATTTTTTCATAAAATCTTTCGTTGTCACGATTAATGTAGATTAAATAAATCTTAAAGCGCTTCGAAATTCATTTTTTTGTTATTCTTCTCATGTATCGTCCAAGATACGGCAAAATGATGAGAACGTTACTTATTATAAATATAATGAG
The DNA here is from genome assembly GCF_964235325.1 of Thermobia domestica. Taxonomy (NCBI): domain Eukaryota; kingdom Metazoa; phylum Arthropoda; class Insecta; order Zygentoma; family Lepismatidae; genus Thermobia; species Thermobia domestica. The sequence continues at coordinate 246,687,199 of NC_137462.1, forward strand.
CTATCTTTTTTTTTTTTTTTAGTACGTTAAAATTAGATAATTAGGAGCCGATATATTGCCAGTTTTATAAATCGACTCGGGCGCCATCTTTGATTCGACGCCATCTTGAAAAGCTACCGTTCCGAGACGGCCATCATAGTTTTTCGTGGTCCTCTGGTACCAATACAATTGTGGTTTGAAGGAAATTGGTACCCCCAAATTATACTCCCCTTACCTATACTGTCCCATAGATTAGTGAAGCCTTAAGTAAGCGCTTTGCGTTTAGGAGTCTCTGGCGTTTCATTTCATTTGTCAGTAGATGTCCTGGGATCCCAGGCCACTGCTTAACGTGTGAAACATAAACACTTTCGATATCTTTAGCTCACGAGGCATAACTCACGTTTCCTTATTAGATTTCGTTGGATACGCACTGCCACTGCTTTCACATGTTCCGATCTTTCACATTTCCAATCTTCGTTGGATAGTGCAGTAAACGATTTTTTTCTAATTTTCAGCTTCTGGAGGATTTTGGAAATCTCCCCTAGTGGATTGCCTAGCTTGTGCAACACTATCATGGCCACACGATTTTCATACTTACCCCATTCAATCATGGATACTTAAAACCGATATTTTAACACTTCTTCAGCTCATCCAGCAATGACTTACGCTTCATGATACCGCTTTTGACGTCGCTCGCTTGTACGGGCGGAAGTACAGCCACTCTCAAAAGTTGGGACAAATACTAGATAAAAGCCTTAAGTTTATAATTTAGTGCAGATACGTTGAAAGCCTTCTAGGCGAGTAAACAAATTTACATCGAGACGAACGAACAGACGTCCATAAATAACTTTTTCGGCTTATAGGGGCGTGTAAATACGTTTGGATCTTGAATTCGATTTCCTTTTTTCATGATCATAATACTTTCGTCTCGCGTATCGTCGCTCGAAAGTAAAATGAAAACTGCTCTTAATGAATTCGGGAGGATGAGTCATTTCAGATATCTAGTCTCTCTTTTTGATAAATAAATAAATAAAAAGCACTTAGACAAGCCTTATTAATGTATATTTAATGAATGTTAGCTGCAATCACGATCCAATTATCGCCATATAATTGTTCCAGTGTTGACAACTGGGACATCACACCTTAAGAAAATTTGCTCACTTCAAAAAGCTGTAATTAATTCGCGAAGCACTGGTCGATAATGAACTTCAGTATGTTTTTTATTCATGTTAAAGTAAACAACGTGTCAAAACTTCAGATATTTTATTTTATTTTATTTATTTATTTTAAAGAAAGTGGTGAGTTTTGAGAAATCGACAGTTTCTCGATTTTTTTTAAAAGAAAATGTTTGCTCACAGAGCCGATATAAAATTTGTTTCAGAAAGAGTTATAACCAGATCTTTCGAATTACGGAAAGAGAATTTTAAAATTCGAAACGGAAGTGGTCAATAAAGTTCGCGAACATCGACTTTTCGGATAAACTGACGTTCAGTTGTTAATTACTTTTAAAAGCTACGTTTGTGGAAACCAAAGTATAATAAAATATAACTATCACATCTATATATGTATGTACTACAACAAGAACAGTCTCCACGGCTGAATAGTGGTGCTCCGAAGTTGACTATTTTCCTTATTGACTTCAATTCACAAATCGTACTTATCGTCTTTGATGACCAGTTATTTGGTGAGATTTTTGTTTTTCAACGAAACGAGTATATATATATATATATATATATATATATATATATATATATATATATATATATATATATATATATAGAGAGAGAGAGAGAGAGAGAGAGAGAGAAAAAAAGAGAATCTTAAAAAACACGCATAGTTTCCATTTAAAAAAGTTTTAACATTGTTGTAGGCGATGGTGATACATCCTCGGCCTGAATTGAAATTGATTTCTCTAGATAATGATAGTAATCTTAGTACGTATTTCTTTTTAACTGTTTTAATCAATAAAGAACCAAAGTAAAATATGCATATGTAGAATATACTATAATTTTGCAAACTACAAAAAAGTTCCATTGCGTTGCATAGCGAATATATATATATATATATATATATATATATATATATATATATATATATATATATATATATATATATATATATATATTGAATTCTACTCATCCCATTATTACTTTCTCATTATAAATATCATTATCCTTTGCTGTAAAATTATAAAATTATTCAAGGTAAACTTGCATATTAGCATGAATTATGTATGAATATAAATATTTGATTTCAAGTTACCTGCATTCGGTATGACAAAAATAATATAATAATAAGTAAAATATTTGAGTAGTAAGATGTATCTAATAAAGAATGGCTTTATCTTTTTAAATATATTTTTCACTTGTGCACACTGGTAACAACTAGCTGAAATATCCGTTCTCAGGACGGGAAGAATATGTTTATGGTAATTATGAAAGGCATATTTCAATCCTCTTTTCCGCCCCTTATGATGGTATTTGGATCGAAATGAAAAGATAGAAACCGACCCAATTCGATCGAATTGCTATTTTCAAAAAAATCTTTCATATGGTACGGCCGTTAATGTTTGCGAAAAGTCTACCCTTCCTCCCTTTGGAATACACATTTCAGTCTAAAGGTACAGCTAATGATAAATACCCATGCCAACGTAAGCTATATTAAAAAATAATTTTAAGCGTTCAGTTGTGTCTTCTCTTTCGCTATTTTATGAATACAAAATAGGGATTTAAAATATTACAGAAGTGTTCTTCTTTTAGAGGGGGAGTTGTCGAAAACCTTAGGGTACATCTCAACATATTTTCAGTAAATATTTTATACACCCAAGTTCCATCTGCTTAACTTGAAGAACTCGTGAGATGCATATTTTTGTCATAAATTTTGAAGACCTCTCCACTTAAGATATGCAATATGGTGAAAGTGACAAAATAAAAGTCTGGCTCGAGTCAAGTACTAACTACTCAGAAACTCATTCGAAACGGTTCACCCGTTTTCCCCTGACGAAACAGACAATGTCGATGTTATTTTTATATATTGAGAATAACATAGAAATTGCCTCCTCCTCAGAAGCAGAATATTCTAGAATGCTGGAGCATGTGGCCACTTGCTTTTAGTAAGAATGTTATATATGTTCCGAACATGAGGGGTTCGTGAGATACTCTATTATTGGAATAAATTTTTCATCCCCTCTGTGAACTCTCTGTTTCACCCCATTTAAGATACGCATTTTAATGAAAGTGACATGATCAAAACCCAGTTGAAGTAGGTACTAACCATGCCACAAAAATTAATTTCAAACGGCTCAGCCGTTATACATATATGTCAAAGTTCCAATTATGGTAAAGAAAGACTATGATATGTATTAGCACGGTATGTACAATTCTGAAATAAAAACTGAGTATTGAATGTTAAGTAGATTCAATCTTTCTCTTCAAGTCTGCTGTACAATTTGAAATTATTAAATTAGTACGTTGTTAAAATTGGCCTGTTGACTGCAATTAATCAGTCAATCAATCTATCTATATAATATATATATATATATATATATATATATATATATATAAAGAAAAAATATATTGTTTATTTAAACTAGTATTATTAATATGCAAGTTTCAGATTTACAGTAAATAACTGTCCCAGAATGGTCAGAAATTTTGTTTCTGTTTTAGTTCTGTCGCTTTTTAACCCACCACCTTCGAACATCGAAATGTGACCTAAGACATACCTGGAAGATCAAAAATAGTCCCCTTTAGCATCGACGACCTTCTGCCAATATTCTGGAAGGCCATGAATTCAGTTATGGTAGAACTTGGTGGGGCGTGAAGCGAAGAAGGTATCAAGTGCATTTTGCATACCTCTACTAGAGATTTGAATTAGCATCCTCTAAGGTGATTGTCCAAGGAATGAAAAGTGATAATCGGACGGTGCAATGTCTGGGGAGTATGGCGGATGGTATAGTGTTTCCCATCCAAGGCGTAGAATGGTCTCCCGGGTCATTCTAGCTACGTGAGGTTTAGCGTTATCCTATAACAAGAGGATCTCTTTGCGATTCTGAAGTGCTGGCTCCAATGTTTTGAGTTTTTCTTGAACGCAGCTCAATTGCTGACAGTACACGGTTGTATTGATGCTCTGACCAGCTGGTAGCAGTTCCCGATGCACGATGCGGTAGAAGTCCGCCAAAAACACAAGAGGACCTTCTTCTGGTGTAGTGCTGGTTTCGGCTGTTTTGCAACCGGTTCATGGGTGCTAACCAACGATGACGGCGCCATGGAGCTTCGTACAGGACCCACTTCTCATGTCCCGAAATGGGTCCTTCCTCAGACGAGACAGCGAAGAAACATAATGTGTCTGTTCGCATTGCCTTCTAGCCCGTAGTCAAATCATGTTGGACCCATCGACCCAACTTACCGTGCTTCCCAAGTTGATGGAGGTGGTGCCGGATGGTTTCTCCACTCACACTGAATTGTAGTCCCAGTTCCTCATATCTCTGGTTACTGTTCGCCTCAATTGCTGCCTAAAGATCTTCATTTTGTACCTGTGTTGGTCTTCCGGCACTCGAGTGCTTCGTCACCGTTTTTGAACTTGTTAAATCTCCACTACACTGTCCGCATAGTCACGACACCCTCACCAAAGGCCTGGCATATCTTCCGCCCCGTTGCAGCGACGTTTGACCCCAGTTTGAACTTGTACAGCATACACGCCATTATGACTCTCTGTGGAGGTCCCCTGTTCACTCTGTCCTTACGCAAATTCACGGTATAACTGAACTGCCACAACCAGGTAGTTTGTTGGATATACCCACACCAACAACTGACCTTCGCCTTATTTCCATTCGCATTCAGCTCACGGTGTGAGGGCCAATGGAATACAGACCTAAACAAAAAGTGACAGAACTTTCTTGGTTACCTTTATAAATCACGTTGAGGTAAATTGATCGCCCCTGTTCGTATATGAATTAATTGTTAAAAATTAAGATTTCCAAAATACGCTGTTTTTGAGTAGATAAACTATAACATTATTATACATATTCATGTTACATTTATCTAACGTTGAATATATACTTGACTCACGTCATTATCTACAAGATCTGTCCGGAAAGAAACCGATGATAATTATCGTTTGTGTAAGTTATTCAGATTCATCTTCCTAAAAATAGTTCTCTGCACTATTAAAACATCACTCTCAACGCGTTTTATACTGGTAGAACGCATCCAGAAGAATACTACTCACAGACAAAGTTAAGTGATGAGACGCATCATCAAACATAGAAGGAAAATGTCATAGAGTCGCAGTTAATGCAACACACTAGCTGCAGAACTTAACTATCATCTTGAGTGCCTATTTCTATAATCTGTTGCGACGAGAGCTGTATAACCTCAACGTTAACTATCGGGTTGCGATTTCGAAACTTCTAGAAAGGTTGTGTCCACGATAGAAAGCAGGGACCGCCGATGATTGAGAGAGTTGGATGAATCTTATTTCTGAGTTTGTCTCCAACTCATGCGGCTCATGCTCATGTCTGGGCGGCTTTAAATATTGCCAATACCGAAAGAGGTTTATGGTCCGAATTGTCTTTCTGTACCGTTCAACGTAGTTCGCTTTCTCGTAATAGCTAACGAACTAACTTTATGTTGTAAAAATCTTGAAGGTTCGTCGCAACAGAAAATTTTCCCATTGAGTGTTATCCTTTGGCGATCCAAATTAGTTTAGATTATTACTCAAGTTTATCAAACACCTTGTTTTATACAATATTATTCTTCCCATTTGATAGTCTGTGCATAGGTCTTCTTCCGTCGGGCTTCCTAACTGCAACTCTGTGCATTATATATGTTTTTCTCTTGCAACTATACCGTCTATCTTAGAAGTCTCTTTTGTATTATCTGTATGATATTTGGTAATATGTAACTGTTGTGTAAGCATCTTAATTCAACTGCTTATTTGTTGCTTTGTATTGAACGACTTTCTGCCATTAAACTTGTATTAATATCCATGCTTACTTTGTCCTTAGTTACGTTATTTCTTGTAATAAAGATACTGTTATACACGTCAATCAAATATGAATATTTATTTAAGGAGATTACAGCTATTCATTCTTATAATGTTTTCTTATGCTTAAGGGAAGTAAGAAACCATTATCTGAGAGCTTGTAGACAAAGTTGGAAGTAAATATTTTATTGTTCCTCCTAATCTGTAATATTTTGTGCTTCTTTCTAGAAAAGTTGTGTTTTTATGCGACATAGCAAGCGGAAGAATTTGACGACTGCTGACGTTAATCATGCATTTCATTGGTCTGAAGTACCTCAGGCATATGGTTATTCATTGAATGAAGATATGAAATTTACGTTCGTTAAAGAAGCGAATGTGTTCGTTGTAGAGGAAGATGAAGTGGATTTAATAGCTGCAGCTTTAACTGATAAAATACCTTATGAAGAATCTAAATATTTTATCAAGGGTAGGTCTTAATCTTAGAAGTGTCTTAATTTAATAAGCTTTCGTTTATTCAAAATTTCAAGTACAGTCTAAAACCTACTTCGCACTGAAAGGTGTAACAATAAAAGAAATGGGATGTATTTAAGGTAGGAGGTAGACTAGGACGTACGTATTTAAAATACTATCACCAGGCTGCGTGCAAATCTTAACTCTTAAAGATTCCGAATTCTGAACAAGAGGATTAACTGGTCAACTGTTTTTATTATTATTTATTAGCGAACTTAAAAAGTTATTACTGAATTTTCTGTGTCTATATGTATATATATATGTATGTGTGTGTTTATTATTTGCGAATTTATCAATTCTGAGCTCTCCTCCATTCGACAGAGCATCAAAAACCATCTCAAAGAAGTGACGGAATTTTTCTCGTCACTCTTACCGTTCCCGAGATATGGGCAAAATGTTCCGATTTCGGGAAACTTAAGGAGCCTTATCTCGGGAACCGGAAGTCGTAGAGATATGATACTTTGCGATTTTTTAATTTTAATTTTTATTTATTTATTTTTTGAGTCGTCCATTTTGAGCATGTGTCTTCGTAAAACAGCGTATCGTAGAACGTTTTAACAAAACTCTTGAACGTGGAAAAAATTTACTACTCATGGAAATTATAAATGGATAGATATATTACAAGAATTGTTTAATGAGTAGAATAATAAAGTATATAGAACAATTGGTATAAAGCCTGTAGACGTTAATAAAAAAAATTAATTCCTTTCAAGTTCGTTCTGGCAATGCTCTTGGAGCATTCTAAACTGGGTTTATTTTGCAAAGTATTAGAGGTATTTGTGCGTTTATTTTATATTTGCGAAGTATATACAAATTAAAAGGTTGCAGAGAGACTACAGATTGCGAAATAAGTTAATCTCTAAAATTAAATTGTAGCAGTTATGAAATGCGTGCGTATGGTTACGTTGAAATATAGCTGTACTTAGAAAATATTTCTTTCCTGGTAGCTTAGAATAAAAAGATGGATTTCAGTGTAGTTTTCTGTAAATTAAAAGTAATCTTACGCACTTTGTCAGTGCATTGAACTGCAATAAATCATTTATTCAAAAAAGAAATTTAATTACGGTAACACAACTTTCAATGTATAGTAATGAGAGGTGTCCTCGATTTTTTTACGACATACAGGGATAACATAATCATTTTAACGTTTTATTGTAAACTTTATTGCGTTTAAAAGTCCTCCTGACACTTGTTTATTATTATTATTCAGAAGTCACGTGTTCATCCATTGCTTCTGGTTGATATTTTTACTGTAGATGAAATGAGATATGATTCTATATACGTTAAAATTTTGATTCATTACTTGAACTAGTTATTTTCTTACAGGAATGTGGATTATTCCTGATCCTCCTCAGGAAACAGTTAACCCTCCAACTGAAGGTGAGCAGAAGTGTTCCACTCAGTCACAGGAAGCAGAAAATCCAAAAATGCCGCCCGAATTGGTATCGTATTTTAAACAGATTACGAAAATCATTTGCGGAAACTCGGATGTTCTGTTACAGGTTCGTTTGTTGCTATATTATGTTGTACATTTGCTAGTGAATATGTGTACTAATACCTTTCGTTGTTTTTGGCGTAGAGAGAATATATTCTTTTGCATAGCACTCAAATATATATATTCTTGTGCATTCCAGTCAATAAACTCATTCTGAAGTTAAAGGGATTGATATGTCTTTTATACATAGAGAATATGAAGATGTATCGAATAGTCCGCTAATAGTGTATGTTTAAATGATTAATTTTGTCTTATACATCAAAAAGGTTAATTTCTAACGAAAATATAGTAACAATTTTATTGTTGAAAAAATAAACAATATAAAAAGGAGAAGATTAGAGAGATTGGCTGTAGACCTGTTTTCCGTAATTATTCTTGATTGACCATCCGCAGTCGAACATGCATTGGAGTTTTTAAACACAAACAAACTTTTGCTGAGCAAAACAATATATTCACATAAAAAACTACATACGTGTTACAGTTTCGCCAACTAACATTTTGGCTTCATCAGACACTATGAGATACATGAGAAATGTGCAGTCTTATATACAAACAAGAGCTGAGACATCTTGCTTCTGATTGCATTGGAGTCATTTAATAAATTGGAGCACATTTAAATAATAACAGTGCATGCCCAAAATATCTGGTTACAAAAGTTCCAAATATAAGAAGTAAAAGTAAAGAGAATTTGCATACCAATGTCCTTCGTCTCATGGTACTCACTACCTAATATTTTTAATTGCGTTTTTTTTTTTTTTTTTTTTTTTTCACTATAACTACCGATTTGGTGTAGTGGTTCAAGTCACAGAGCCAGGATCGAAAGTGATAAACTGTATTTCGGTGTTCGTTGTATTCAGTGTTTCTATGCAGATAACAAGCACGTTAGTTTTCCAAATATTCCGAGACCATATTCAATCCTTACCTGATTGTTAGATAATTCTTTATCGTGGGTTTGGGATGTGCCACGTGACAAATGTTTTACTTGCCTCAACATTTGCCGAGCGTCTTTTTGGTAAGGAACATGGGACTGCAGGCGTTTAAAAAGCATATACAGAAGGTTGTGTCCATCTCAATATCAGTGTCTGGGGGGAGGGAGGGGGTCACAATGGCTCAGTAATAGAGCGCTTACTTCTGGTGCATAGGGTCTCTGGTTCGATCCACGGTGAAGTAAGTTTGTGATGGACAACATCGTATCCGTGGATTTTCTCGGAGTACCGGTACTCCCGTTTCCTTCTACAATCTCTTTCCACCAATTCTTCCATTATCATTCAGGCCTTAATCACCCGTCTCCCTTTTCAATATCAGTGCCTTCGTGAATCAAGGAAACAAGTCAGCACCTTCTGAGTGTCATTCTGTTTGTAGCTCATCTGTGCGGAAATGTGGATTCTATGATGCAAATGGATTCGAGTTGGTGGACGAAGCAAAGTTGTTGACAAGGATTCTTGGTAGAGGAATCATTACGAAAGGAAAAGTTTGATGTATTCAAAGTGTAATGATGTACAGACGTGTTCAAATTATTAGACTCAACATTCAGTTTCTGAATATTTTACTGTTCTTACAATATTGCGTGAGAAAACACGTTCGAACTTACTTCAAATTACTGCTTTGTAACTCGGTCCTAATTTCTACTGGGTGTGGCATATGCTTTTCAATATCAATAAAACAAACCCGTGCGTGACATTCAAATATAATTACTATACAGTGTGAATATCCAAATTGGAAACAAAAGTTAAATGGAATATTTACAAGAAACAGATCTCTCTCACAAATTAATATTTTGTATGAAATCCCTTATTTTTTATTAAGTCTTTTATCCTTTGTGGCATGCTATGTACGAGTTTAGCACATTTTGCCTTCAATTCAATATCATGATACCACCAACTGTTGATCTCCTCGATTAATTGATGTTTGGTTGTAATGTGTTTCTTCTTTAGCTTTTCCTTCATGACGCTCCAAAGATTTTCAATCGGGTTCATATCAGGACTATTGCCCGGCCGCGGAAGAATATTTATGTCGTTGTCCCCAAAGAATTTTGTCACGCCTGCGTGGTTTTATTTCGTCAGCCAAAAGAATAATTCGAACACTTTCAGGCAAAATGTCTGCATCACACTCAGTCATTTTTACGCTTAAGTCTTTAGAAGTTGCGTTTCTGTTTCCCAGTGCCAATCTTTTTAGTTTTCTGATACCTCTTAGCGATAGCTTTGGTTTTCGCCCACACTTCCTAATCCAATTTTGTTGATACATTTGTTTCTTGTTCATTGCAGGGGGCACGGTGGCTCAGTGGTAGAGCGTTCACCTCCGGTGCTTGGGGTCCCTGGTTCGATCCCAGCTCGCACCGTGTGGACTTTGTGGTGGACAAACACCGTGCTCGTGGGTTTTCTCGGGGTTCTCCCGTTTCCTCTCACTTTCTTTTTTCCACCGTTTCATTCATCTCTCATCATCACCGCCTCCTTTAGCCTAACCGGCATAACCGTGGGACGTAAAACTTAAAGATTTCATTTCATTTCTTGTTCATTGCTTCAGAGATTCTACTCACAATTTTTGCCCAACCCCAACTCTACTAACAATTTGTTGTTGTGTATATCTTCCTTCCGCCAAAAATTGTTGTGTATATCTTCCTTCCGCCAGAAATGTTTTGGTAACTTCCATTTTACGCAGAGAAATGTCTCTGGCTTCTCCTGTTATTTCGCGATTACAGGACTTCATAGAATAAAAGATTAGTACACAAAACACGTCATGATCACTTTAAACTGGCCCATTCGAACTGTTGAACGCTTTGAATGTCGTAACTGCCTACGACTGTAATCACAATACGACTGTAATCACGACTTCACTTGTTGATAGAAACCACAATAACTGTCTACAACTGAAACACCACTTTCAGAACTCTCCTCCCCCTACTAATGCCATCTGCCGTTCAACGGTGATATCTCCACTTCAGCTGTACAGTAAACAAATGAAGGATCATGTATTGGTGGTTTTATCCTTAAATTAGATGTTCTAGAACTCCGAAATTAGAACTGCAACATCAACTTTGCCGTTTGCGAGCGTGAGTAATAATTTGAACACGTCTGTACGTCAATGCACGCTGTCCAAAGTATTCAAACTTATGGTCTTAGACAATGAGATTGCTGGAAAAATGCAGCTTCAATGTGACAAAATAGCATGTAATGCCTCTGCTTCCGCATGTGGATTATAGTCTTATAGTTCCGTATGTAGTTCAGTTTGATTTATTAATTGTTATGTTCTGCGCCATTTTATGTGTTGTGAAGTGTATTTCAATGAATGCACATTGTGTAGCAGATAATTTAAAAGAACAGGCTTTAGACTGACGTATGATTCAGTGTCTTTTTCTGGTGACTGAAAAACTATCCACACGGCAATCGGTGAGTCATTATGCACAAATTGCTCATATTCGTTTTGTAGAAGCAACAAATCAACGACGAGAGGAAGAGGAAGAGAAACAAAAAGAAGCTAAAGACTGGAAAATAAAGATCATTCTAAACAAGCTTGCAGCTAAGAAGATTAAAATAATGGAAGATATGCGCAGTATTAACGAGGAAATGCAGCATTCAGATTAGATTTTTTTTTATTATTTGATTTTAGAATGAAGAATTTAGAGAAGTAAAATGAATTAGAGAGTACTACTGATTTTGTTTTCTAAAGATAAGTTGTTAATTTATCACAACCGCTTTTATGTACATCTACCCTTTCTCGTTGATTATTTTACTGTAAATTTTTTCCCTCTTATGTGACGAAACTTTGATCATGTGGCTAAAGTTACAGATTCAAGTTGCAGGGAAGATGTTTAATTTTCTTGATTTGTGCAGGAATTTTTATTATTTAAGTTGTGTAATTTCAAAATAAAATACATTGTATTTGTTTTTAGGTAAAACATATACTACATATTTATCATCGTTGTCATGTTTTCTTGGTCTTTTCTATCAACATGGGAAAGTCTATGTCTAACTGCTTATCAGGCAAAATAATAATAATAATAATAATAATAATAATAATAATAATAATAATAATAATAATAATAATAATAATAATAAACTGGAAAACCGGGAAGAATCAGGGAATACCTTACCCGTAATTTTTGTAGCTACCCCGGATAGCAAAAAAGTAATCGTAGGCGCTATTGTAGTTTTTAAGATTAAACATAAGGAAGAGCATTTAATAATGAAAATGAAATGCTTACTTTTTAATCAATCATTATCCTCAATTTATTACGAAAGTGTTTCAGTTGACACTATGGTTAAAAAGAGACGTAATTTTGTTCTCCTTTTCCCAAATAAATGTAATTTTCTTCCCAATACAGTTTCTCCTGTTGAAAATAATGACCTAATTGTCGCATTTGTACAATTTCACAAATCTAGTAATTCTTGTTGGTAATTATATCAATTGTTTTTAAAAATATTTATTTACGGAACAGAGTTTATCAGAACACTAATTGTGCAAAATCCCGTATGTGAAACTCACACTTTATTTATTTAAAGAATAATTTAATTATAATCAGTTAAAAATAGTGTATTTTAAAGATTCATTTGTTAGGTGATGGTCCCTATCTAACCTCTTATTACAGTGCATTATTTCGATTTTTTTGTAACAAAAATTACAGAATGCAATGCAGTTGTATTGTTGGAGTCATTTAGAGGTTAATCGTAATTCATATTCATGAATGTGATGTTATGTGATCACCAGGGTAGCCAAATAATGAAATAAAATATTCGATGATTGCACATTTATATATGAACTACCAGATCTGGCTCACCTTTTATCAGTTATTGAAAACTTTTTACTTGAACACCATTCATTCTAGTTTTGGAACTTCTTGTATAAGATAAAAGAAAAGACAATTTCTGACCAAAGCATATACTATTTAATAAATAATAATACAGTTTCGGCAAAGTATCTTTGCCTTCATCTTTGCCATCAGATAATGTGTCTGATGAAGGCAATGCCAGTTTGCCGAAACTGTAACAATATTATTTATTAAATAGTATATGCTTTGCTCAGAATTTATCTTTCACTTTATGAAAACTTTATTTTCATTAACGCAGCCCATATTCCGCTCTGACCCTATGCTATCACCAGTCTTTGGTGAAAATGTGTATTTGAATTGCAGAGCGGAAAGAAGGAAGAAAAGCACACTTATTATCTGTTATAATTTTGTGTTGTTAAATATACTGAGCTTACAGTTCTTTAAGTATTTTAAGTTGCCACTTTGTGAAACAGTTGTTTGGAGTGTAACGTTTCATTTCAGCACCAAAGCGATATGAGACTGGGTCCAACAGTTTAACATGAAATCTAATTGGAGTCGAAGCCGAGACCATGTATGGTATCCACTGAACGATGGGGAAGCCTTTTTCTTCTTATTGCAAATTCATTTGTAGGTATTATATAATTTCATTTTTTTCGCATTTGCTTCCATTCCCGTTTTTCTCCCCTCTACTGTCAGACTTTTCAATGAATTATACATGAGAAATACGTTAATTATACTGATGAAAGCATCTTATTAACACTTCCATGTCATATGTTAGTAAGATATTTAGTTCTATTACCTTCTATTAATCTATTTCATAGCATTAAAATGTCGATAAATACTATATTATCTATATATATAAAAGAGAACGCACAAATCCTTTGTGAACTCATCACGCTAATACGGCTGAACCAATTTCTTTCATTTTTGGGGGGTTATTAGGATTTGGACCCTAGATGGTTTTTATCATATCACTTTAATTTTTAATTACCAGTGTCTTGAGATAATTGACCATTCAAGTGTCCATACGTACAAATCCTTTGTTATTAGTTCATCATAGGTAAAAATAAACGTATTTATATGCAACCCGCATGACCATGTGACTCGGCGGGTTAACATAAATGACAGGCGCTATAATTTTAACATTTACTGCAATTTGAAAGCGAAAAAGTAAAAATTATCTAAGTAACAAAGTTTATTGCGTTCCGGGGTGACCGCAGCGAAGCGGGGTGAACGCTGCTAGTATTGCTATAACGAAGGAAATTGATCTAAATTGTGTACTAGTTTTTTAAGTTTATCCTGCTTAAAATCTTGAGGTAGATTTCTATTTGCCAAAATTGAAAATGCCACTTCGTGAAAACTTGCTTTTTAACCGAACACCACATTATAATTAGATCTGAGTATAATACTTTATTCGCTTTGCTTACTTTCATTTTGTATTTTAATTAATTAATTGCAGGATTCCATTTGTGTGAATAGTTTAATAGTTCAAGAGCAGTGGTAATATTTCAGAGTCGTTGTACGCGAAAATATTTGTTACTCAGTTATCACGTCATTATTTCTTTATCGTGCTATATCAGTTCTTGTCATTTTACCACATCTAGACTCTGCCTTTTAATAAATAACAGACCTACCCTTGTATCCCGTAAATTTTCTTTTATTCGTGGATAATACCGGTTTGCTCTGTGACCTGTTCTTGGCACCAATTCAGGTTTAGTACTTGATTTTTTGAATCAAAAGATCCATTATATTTCAGTCAAAAGTTTTCTTGTAGGCCTTGTATCTAGAGAACTACATATAGTGTAGCCAAACCCAAACTATCACTTAACTCAGTATGCTGTGCTTATTCCGTAAATAATACGAAAACTCGATTGTGGGACCATTCGAAAAAGTTTGTGACCCTTAATCCAATTTTGGATCAAAAGATCCATTCAGTCAAAAATTTTCTTGTAGGCTTTATATCTGAAGAGCTGCATATAGTGTAGCCAAATCCAAACTATCACTTAACTCAGTATTATGTGCTTATTTCGTAAAAAATACAACTCGATTTAGGGGCCGTTCAAAAATTTTGTGGCCCTGATCCAAAAACTAATTATTGGCCAAGATCGCAATCTTTTGGTTTTTTTTTTTTTTTTTTTTTTTTTTTTTTTGATCATTCCTAAAATTCTTGTTTAAATAATAATTGTTGAAAGTCGTTAGCCTGGAAAATTTTAAGAATACAGGATCGTCTGAAAAACAATGACTGGTGTATTACTTGTTAAGAGTCTTCATCCTGGCGAAATTAAAATACCGCTAATTTTACAGTAATTATGTGATATCTTCAAATAGATAAAAGATAATTAAAATATGAAACAAGAGCGCCCTAGACAATATTATTTTGCGTAAGGTACCGTTATCACAAGTCACTTAGTGGCTTTCCGTTTTCAGCTGTTTAGAAACGCGAAAATAAATGCCGATTTTCAAAATGGCTCGACATCGAAAGCAGATAAGTGAGTCGTGATAACGGTATCTCATGTAAAATAATATTGTCTAGGGCGCTCTTGTTCCACATTTCGATTATCTTTTATCTATTTGAAGATATCACATAATTACTGTAAAATTAGCTGTATTTTAATTTCGCCGGGATGAAGACTCTTAAGCGGACTGCTATTCACGAGTAAAAGAAAATTAGTCATGGGACATAGAGGTAGGAGTATTGTTTATTTATTTATTTATGGATATGACATGTGTCCTATAGTGTCCATCAGTAGATATCTGTCTACTATTTTGATATCGAACATAAAAATCGTAAAAGTCAAGTTACACTTGGCACGATGTCTATAGAACTGCTGTAATTAATCAAAGATGGACCAAAGTGGCAGGGTTCAACTGTTGTAAATTTGGTCAATTTTCGACATGTTATTTAGTACACT